>NW_005367911.1:1818907-1849627 GCF_000412655.1 Myotis brandtii | reverse complement strand
CCCCCAGGGACCCGGGTATCCAGCCTGCAACCTGGGCATGTGCCCTGACGGGGAATGGAACCCTGAACTCCTGGTTCATAGGTCCATGCTCCACCACTGAGCCACGCCCAGCCAGGCACCCATTGCTTTTAGATAGAGTGGAAGGGAGGTGGGTGGAGAGAGAGAGGGAGAGAAACATTGATGTGAGAGAGACACACCCACTGGTTGCTACCCCTACTGGGCTGGGGATCGAGCCTGCAACTGAGGTATGTGCCCTTGACGGAGAATCAAACCCAAGACCCTTTGGTGCTGGGGCCAACTCTCTAACCACTGAGCAAACTGGCCAGGGCCATGCTGAAATGTTCTGATGGGCCAGGCCTGAGTCAATTATTCACCTCCAAAGTGAATTGAGAGCTAGCTGGCTTCCTACAAAAAAAAAAAAAAAAATCAGCGTTAAAATCAGAAAAAAAAACCTGGAAGTTGGACAAGCAAAATCAGCAGTTGTCCATTGTAGAAGCACTTCAGAAATGTAGCTTGTCCTTTCTTTTGGATTGTCTGCTTGGGATACGTTTTCCACAGATGGTCTCCCATGGGTCAGAGCCCAAACATAGTCAATGGTTTTTGAACTAATGTCCAGTCGTTTTTCAACGGGATTTCATATTTACATTGTTTGCCCAGAATGAGCTAATTTTGCCACACCCTTATGTGTGTTGGAGGCCATTACGTTTTTTAAACCTAGACCATTCTAATTTTACTAGGTCCTGTATTTATATTTGCATAATTTTCTTTCTCTTTTTAGAGTAGAAAATTCAAATAAGAGAGTATTTAAAAGTTGGTTAACTTGAACCTGGGGATCAACAGAGAAGCCACTTGGGGCCTTGCGGGTGAGGGGGAGGACAGGTGTGCCATTCATCACTGCAGAGTTGTGTCTCAAGACACAAGGGCAGCAGGGCGGCCCCAGCCTGGGGTTCAAGTTCAAAAGGTACTTCAAATGTAAAACTTTTTTAAAAACTGAGAGTCACTTTAGCAGCGTTATTGCACGAAAGTTAGACCTCATGTCAATAAAAAAGAATGCATGTGCGCAAGCCAAAAACTGCTGAGGAGTTTGGGGGTGCCCTATCGCGTTCCTGCACCTCCATTTTTTAAAATCTCCATACGAGCAATTGTCGACTCCGCCAGTAGCGCCGCCGGGTGCACTCGGGTATGAAAGCGTGAGCAAGAGTCCCGAGGGCCTGTATCCCCGCTCCACCGCGCAGGCGCAGGGCCCCTCCCACCAGCCACTGCGCGCGCCAGGGCTAGAGCATAGAGGTGCGGATCCCTCCACACGCCTAGAGAGGAAACGCAGGCTCCCTGAGGGCCGACTTCCGGCGGCGGCCCACTTCCGGCTCCGCCCCGCCCGCCCAGCCCACGAAGTTCACAGGTATCCAGAGGCGTCAGTCTGGCTTCCTTCTACAACCTGTTCCGGGCCAGCGGGGGGTTGCGGGGGGCGCAGAAGGAGGGGCGTGCGACGGGGCCGTGGACCCCAGAAGTCGAGCTGGGAGCCCTGGGAGGCGCCTGTTCCGCGGACCCACGTGCGGCGGGTTTGAGGGGCGGAAAGGGAGGAGTCATGGAGCTGCCACTTTGCAGCCCAAGTGATGCCTAGGGGTCGGCCCCTCGAATACCCCGCGCCGCGGACTTATTTCTTATAACTACTCGAGGCCATCTGGCTCGTAGAAAATAATGGTGATGCTCCAATATCAAAACAGGTGATTTTAGGGCCTGTTTCGAGTATCTGAGAGAACGACCCACTTGCCCATTTTTAAATTTCAGGTAACTAAAAAAAAATGCATGTTAGTATTGAAGTGTGGCCAGATAGGGGAGAGAGGAGTTCAGTTAAACGATGAGGAACTGTGGCCCTGGAAGAAGAATGGGGCACAAGGGGAACACGCAGAGTGCCATTTGAAGGATGGAGGTACTGGGGTGCAGGGGGTCGGAATGCCCTCCCGGGGGTGGGGCCAGGGGGCTTAGAATCAAGTTCTCTAACCAAGGAGAAATGGGACTCGCGCGGTTTTAGATTATTTGCAGAATATGTACTGGGCTGGGTTCTTTTCCAGGGTAGCCACTGGCCATAGGCGCTAACTGCCTGAACTTTTTGAACTGGAGTTTCCTCAACATTGAAGTGAGGGGACCCGCCCTGGCCGGGTTGGCTTAGCGGGTAGAGCCTCGGCCTGCGGACTGGAGGGTCCCGGGTTCGATTCCTGGTCAGGGCACATGGCGCGGGTTGTGGGCTCCATCCCCAGTGTGGAGCGTGCAGGAGGCAGCTGATCAATGATTCTCTCGAATCCTTGATGTTTCTATCTCTCCCTCTCCCTTCCTCTCTGAAATCAATAAATATATATATTGAAAAAAAAGAAGAAATGAGGATACCTGCCATCCTGACCTACTGTGTATGGTTGTGCAGTGGGATGTGTCCTTTTACGAATCGAATTTACTCTCTCGGACACTATTTTAAAGATTGTGTTGGGGGAATATTTCATTTAAAGAAGCTTTTACCATCATGTGTTCCTGAAGGGGAAATAAAAGGTGGACAAATGAGTTTGGGATTTGAACTCCGGTCTCTGAGCACAGTGAATAATCGATTATGAATCTGTTCTGGGAAGCCCTGCAGTAATGGAACTCTTCTAACTTTGATTAGCCTGGTGTTTCTCAAGTGTTGTGACTGGAGACACTTGAGTAACACCCTATTAATGTCTCTCTCCGAGTGGTATTTCCCAGAACCTATTTTGGGAAATGCTGACATAAAGAAATCACTTACCTGGGTGGGCTCAGATCTGCTCAAAAGGCACTCTCACTTCTCAAAAGACATTTCAGAACTACTCTTTAAAAGTCATCTGACTGGATTTCACTAAGGGTAGTTTCCATTTTACGAACATTGCAGAAAATGGTCTGTAATTAATGAAGTACTACAAGTCCTATAGCAGTTGGAAAAGGAAGTGAGCCCTTCTTGTTCCTCCTACATGCACAGTGTGTAATGTCTCAATATCATTGAGCAAATATTACCAACATATAATTCCTAACACAATGGAAGTAATTATTTGGAAAAAATATATATAAATTGTTCCAAGTGGTAATTCTACAATTTAGGGTTTCTTAAACAGACTTCTTAGGAAAATTGTTCATGGATTCCTAGAAGAGCCCAATTTAGTAAGATACAATTAGCATTTTCTCCTATAAAGAGAATGTAATTTAAAACCATTTAAGTGTGCCCAGCCGGCATGGCTCAGTGGTTGAGCGTCAACCTGTGAACCAGGAGGTCGTGGTTCAATTCCTGGTCAGGGCACACCTGGGTTGTGGGCTCAATCCCCAGTGTGGGGGTGCAGGAGGCAACTGATTAATTATTCTCATCATTGATTTTTCTATCTCTCCCTTTCCCTTCCTCTCTGAAGTCAATAAAAATATAATAAAAAATAAAATAAAAAGAGCCTAGCAAGCGTAGTAGAAACATTTAAGTGTGTTGTATGTATACATTAAGTGACATTGATGGGAAACTTGCCCTAACAGTTTAAAATAAAATTTAATAAAGCATCATCTTGAACTTCATTCAAAATCAAAGTAACAATAAAAGCTCTTAATGAAGTAGTTTCACATGTTTGACACAAGTGTCTGTCAAAGAGAGCTTCTTAGTATGTTAGAAACTTGCAATTTCAAGCAAGACCTGCCTAAGGATGACAGTAACAATACGTTGGAGTGTCCTTGTTCCAGTGCCTGGACTTCCATTCTGTAGGGCCAGAGACCTAATTGCATTAGCTCACAGAGATAAGCAGGCTTCAGAGGATATCCTGAGTTTGCTAACCAAACTCAAAAGGGACTGATGTATAAAACTAAAATGTGAGCTCATTCCTTTCTAGTGAAAAATATAAAAATATAATTACCAGTGTTGGGTAATGTTATTTGCCAACAGTGTGCTCCTTCTTGAAGGAAAATTATATGGGAGTCCAGATTCTTACACTACAGTATAGAATCAAAGCGATGAAAATGATGTCCCCGTTTAATGGCATCAGGTGCCTTCACTCTACAGACACACCTGTCAGATGGGCCAGACATTCATTTTCATGGGTGAAAAGTACTCTCTTCCGTGGTGCTAGGGGCAAAATAAGTCATTTTGCCTTCATCCCTTGCAGAGATGCTCTCCCCGCCCCCCCCTCCCTTTTTTAAAAATTTTTCTTTTTAGTGAGAGTGGAAGGGAGTGAGAAGACAGACAGAAACATCGATGTGAGAGAGGGACGTCGATTGGTTGCCTCCTGTATGCACCCTAACCAGGGCAGGGGATCAAGCCTGCAACCTTGGTAGGTGCCCTTGACCAGAATCAAACCTGGGACCCTTCAGTCCAAGGGCTGACACTATCCACTGAGCCAAATTGGCTAGGGCTCCTCATATTCTTTCTCAAGCTAGACTACAATGCTTGAGACTTGGTTTAAGCTTTTCAGTTTACAGTCCCTATCCAGGTCTACCTCCCTGAAGTTGCACCCAAGTCACCCAGTTTGGATTTGGGGTCTTCACAAAATCCCTTGGGTCCTTTCTATTGATGACTGCTTTCATTCTATATATCTCATTCTATATAAGTTTAAGTGTCTGTTGCCCCCTTGTTGGTTTGAAACCTTAGAAGCTTCCTGGGTGAAATCTGAAAGTGTTCCCATACAGCGAAGGCAAGGAGAGAGGGAAGAAAACGGCAGTCCACTCCAGTTTGCAGGCGGTGTTACCAAACTAAAGGGTTTGCTTGCCTGCAGGCATCCAAGCCCACTTAAACACCAACAGGAGTTTGTAGCCAAGAAAATGAAGGTTTATTTTATTATTCTTTTCAATCCTCACCTGAGGATATTTTTTCCATTGCTTTTTATTTGTTTTTATTTTTATTTTTTTAAAAATATATTTTATTGGTTTTTTACAGAGAGGAAGGGAGAAGGACAGAGAGCTAGAAACATCGATGAGAGAGAAACACCGATCAGCCGCCTCCCGCACACCCCCCACCGGGGATATGCCCGCAACCAAGGCACATGCCCCTGACCGGAATCGAACCCGGGACCCTTCAGTCCGCAGGCCGACGCTCTATCCACTGAGCCAAACCGGTCAGGGCTCCATTGCTTTTTAGAGAGAGGGGAGGGAGAGAAAAACATTGACGTGAAAGAGACACATCAATTGATTGCCTCCTGCACGAGTCGTGACCAGGGGCCAGGGATCAAACCTGCAGCCCACTTATGTGCCCTTGAGTGGGAATCAACTCTCGACCCTTCGGTGCCAACTCTCTAACCACTGAGCAACACCGGCCAGGGCAAAGTTTTATTTTTAAGGTAATGGCACCACACCCGGAGTCACAGGTGAGAGGGAAGAAAATGGCTCTCTGATGGCTTCCAGGAGGTGGGTTACATAGAAGGAGAATCATTAACCATGGTGACTAAGGGGGTTAGGGTCATGATCTCCACTGATTGTGTTGGTGCCAGGGTAGGGGACAGGTGATCATTGCTTCTGGTCCTGATTTCGCTTCCGCTAGTTTCACAAGGATGTGGTCGGTGGAGTTGGCTCACTTTTCCGAGTGTGGAGCTGAAACACAACTGAGGCCTAGATGTTATCTTTGACCAAAACTGTCTCTGTGGTCAGTAGGCCTGAGGCTTTGTTCCTGGCGTTGCTTAATGCTGAGCAGCAACCAGGGCCTCATTATCCTGAGGGCTTAAAGATTAAGGGAGTGGACGTGCAAGGGAGAAGGAGGCAGGTAAGCCAGGGTGCTGGACTAGGCCAGTTTGTTTCATTTTTTAACTAATTTTATGTATCTTAATTTTTATTGAGTTTTTTGGGGTGACATCTATAAGAATAAAAGGGTAATATGCTAATTAGACTGGACAGCCGAATGACCTTCCGGATGAAGCCGGGGCTGCGAGGGCCGAGCCCCTTGCGCGAATTTCGTGCATCGGCCTCTAGTTAGTTAATAAAATTATATAGGTTTCAAGTGTCCAATTCTATAATCATCTGTATATTGCATTGTGTTCACGACCCAACGTCAAGTCTCCTTTCATCACCATTTATCCCCCTTTTACCCTCTTCTACCTCCCCTACCCCCTTTTCCTCTGGTAGTCATCATACTGTTGTCTGTGTGTATGAGGGTTATTGTTTTTTCTTAATCCCTTTACCCTTTTCACCCAACCCCCCTCCTTCTGACAACTGTCAGTCTGTTCTCTGTATCTATGACTCTGTTTCTGTTTTGTTCATTAGATTCCACATATAAGTGAATCCTATGGTATTTGTCTTTCTCTGACTGGCTTATTTCACTTAGCATAATACTCTTCAGGTCCATCCATACTGTTGCCTAGGTAAGATTTCATTCTTTTTTATGGCCGAGTAGTATTTCATTGTATAAATGTACCATAGATTTTTTTTTATCCACTCATCTACTGATGGGCACTTGGCTGCTTCTAGATCTTAGCTATACTATATAATAAAAGGCTAATATGCAAATTGTCCCCTCAATGGGGAGTTCAACCAGGAGTTCAACCAGGAGGTGGGGGATTGGGGTGGGCGGGCTGGACCCCACCTGTGCACGAATTCATGCACCGGGCCTCTAGTTGTGAATAATGCTGCAATGAACATAGGGTGTATATATTCTTTTGAATTGGTGTTTCAGGTTTCTTTGGATATATTCTCAAAGCAGAATCGCTGGGTCATAAGGCAGTTACATTTTTAATTTTTTAAAGTAACTGCATACTGCTTTCCATAGTGGCTGCACCCCACCAACAGTGAACAAGGGTTCCCTTTTCTCCAAATCCCGACCAACACTTGTTATTTGTTGATTTATTGATGTTAGCCATTCTGACAGATGTGAGGTGATATCTCACTGTGGTTTTAATTTTCATTTCTCTGATGAGTAGTGACCTTGAGCATCTTTTCATATGTCTATTGGCCATCTGTATGTCCTCTTTAGAGCAAAGTGTCTATTCAGGTCCATTGCCCCTTTTTTAATTTGGTTGTTTATGTTTTTGGTGTTGAGCTATATCTTTTTTTTTCTTTCTTTTTCTAAAATATATTTTTATTGATTTCAGAGAGGAAGGGAGAGGGAGAAATAGAAACATCAATGATGAGAGAGAATCATCAATCAGCTGTCTCCTGCACACTCCACACAGGGGATCAAGCCCGAAACCCGGACATGTGCCCTAACCGGGAATCGAACTGTGGCCTCCTAGTTCATAGGTCAATGCTCAACCACTGAGCAATAAAGGCTAGGTAAGCTGTATGATCTATAAATTTTGGACATTAACCCCTTACCAGATATATCATTGGCGAATATGTTCTCCCATTCATTGGGTTGTCTTTTCATTTTATTAACGTTTCCTTTTGTGCAAAAACTTTTTAGTTTGATGTCCCATTTGTTTATTTTTTTTCTGTTGTTTCCCTTGCTCTAGGAGATATAGCCAAAAAAAAATATTACTATGAGAAATGTCCAAGATTTTACTGCCTATGTTTTCTTCTATGATTTTTATGGTTTGATACATTTAAGTCTTACATTTAAGTCTTTAATCCATTTTGAGTTTATTCTTGTGTATGTATGGTATAAGAAGGTGGTCTCAATTCATTTTTCTGTGCATAGCAGTCCAGTTTTTCTAACACCATTTATTGAATAGCCTGTCTTTACTCCATTGTATGTTCTTGCCTGGATGAGGCTAGTTTGAATCAAAAAGGGGGAGAGGAGAAAAGGTCATATTAAAGAAGTGAAGTTTCTTCATGGTTCAAGGAGCTTACATACGAGACTTATCTTGGGCCTCTGCCCAGTGCGACGCCAGATAGGCCCATCAGCCACACTGCCGCTGCTCTGATTTCTGTTGCAAGGCCTGATGACTGGCACCCCACCGGGGAGGGGTTCTGGGCTTGTTTAAGATGTGGTGGAAAGAGATGGCGCATCCACAGTCCAGGAGCTTTGCCGGAGGGAGCCAGCTGATGACACACCGTGGAGCTAAGAGCATGACTAGGTAGCCTGCCACCTGTGACCTCAGCATCCGCAGGCTCTGTTCCAGTCCCTGCCTGTCATCTCCTATGTCCTTCCTGGCAGCCCTGACCTTTAGGGGGAAGAAGGTGATGGGAGAGGAAGATCCTCCAGCTCTCAAAAATGCTTTCCTCTTCTCCTAGGGAGCGAGTTGGGCTTAGGCGAGTCCTACAAAGAGTAGGGATCTTAATGAGGCTTAGGCGGATTTAGAATTGCTTGTGTCATTTATACATCCCTCCATTTAACAAACATTTATTGAGCTCCTACTATGTGTCAGACATTCATAGACGCTGGGATAGCAAAGACATTTAAGACAAGTGGCTTCCAGTCAAGTAGTAGGAGACAGCCACTTACACCAACGCAATGGCACATCAGAGGTACCACGACAGACAGCTGGAGGGTAGAGGAAGCGTCTACGTGCAGGCATTTACTGTCTCCTGGGCAGGACATCACGGAGGGATTCTGGAAGATTTGGTGGTGGTTTAGCTGCATCGTGAAGAACGTGAGGAGGTTCTTGAGGCAGATGGGAGAGGAGACAGCCAATCAATGTTTCTCTCTCATCGATGTCTCAATGTTTCTATCTCTCTCCCTCTCTCTAAAATCAATAAAAAACATTTTTTTTTTAAAAGAAGACACCCCAACTAGTCCTCTGGCTCACATCAGAGTAGTCTGTTGAACTTGAATCTGACTACATCACCTGCTCCAAATTCCTGAATGGCTTCCTATGGGGAACATTGGACCACCTTTGAAAGGCATAGGAGATCTTCATGATCCACCTTTGTTCAGCACCTGCGAACAGCTTGCTTCGAACACACCAGACTGGCACACACCTCTGCTCTGGCACACCCTCTGCCCCCACTGCGGGGTCTTCCTTCTGCCCTTTCTCCACAGAAGCCCCAGCATCCTTCAGTCTCAGCTTCGAGGTTCTCTCCCCCTACTCCTCACATGGAATCAGTCGTACAAGCTCCCTCCCACTGCGCTCTGTACTTTATGTTGTTGCCATTGTAGTGAGACCAGTGTCACTGTATCACAACATTCCAGGGTTGCTCCTTCTCTGCTTCCTTACCCGTAAAATGGGATCATAACCTCTTAGTGTGGGTGGGAGGATTGATCCTGAGAAGTGGCAGCAGCGGTTTGGGAAAGTGAGTCAGAGAAAGGAGGGCAGCCCAGGGTGCATTCTGTGGGCCACCGAGTCCTAGGCGACAGGGGCCTCTGGAGAAACAGCCGCCCCAGAGGAGAGGGAGCTCCCGGATCAGGCTCTTCACCTCCAGTATTCTGGCCAGGCAGTGCCGATTCTTCAGGACCTACAGGCAGCGTAGAAACCTAAGCAGATACTGTTGTCATTACACCACGTATCTGTCATCCAAGACCACAGGGGATGCTCTTCCCGCTCTGTGCCTCCAGCATCTCTGCGGACACTTCTCAGAGCTGGGTCCCCGCGCACCCCCCAGGCCCAGGTGGCAGACCAGCTTACCTTCTGGAGAAATGCCATCCGCGGCCTGTACTGCTGGCCTTGGTGCCGGATTGTCGTCCTGGACCCTGGATGAATTCAGAACCAGAACACCACAGGGAGAGAAAAGGAGAGGCCCGCAAGTGAAAGGGCCAGCGTGCCTCGCACGCCCTTAACTCCAAGGGGTGTTTGGGGGACCCGGAGGGCGTGGGCAGGGGCGCCCCTTTACTCGCGCTGGGCTCCTGCCCCTGGGAAAGCAACTGGATCCGCGCCAGCCAATCAGCGAGCCGCGCCGCCAGCTTTTCAGCATGTGCGGTGCTTGCGCCCACCTGCCGCCAGGGGGCAGTGTGTGGCTCCGATGTGACGCGGCAGGGCCTCAGGTGAGACCCGCGAGTGGGAAAGCCTGGACAAGTGAAAATAGTTCACAGGGGCTTTGGGTCCCTGGCTGACCTGCCACCAAGTCACTGGATGGCCGTTAGCAAGTTACTTAAGCATCACAAGCAGGTCAGTTTCCTCATCTAACCAGAGAAAAGCAAATGAGTGGGTGGGAAATGACACCTGTCTGTCCGGTGGTGAGGACGGAATGAATAACCGAGTCAATTGGTAGTGGAGCATAGTTGGCTGAGATGAATGCTCACCTGCCAGATGGGCTGGCTCTGAACGCTGGATTTGCCACTTAGCTGTTGGATCTCAGTGGAGATATGAAAACTCTGTGGCCTTCATTTTCCCATTTGATCAGTGAGGATACTGCACCCTCTTCCTGTGTGTTTTGTTTGGGGTTGGGTGTTTTTTTTTTGGGGGGGGGGAAAGGGGGGTGGTTTTGGCTTTGAGATTACTGAGCTAATGCTTGTAAAAGCACTTGTAACCGTGGCAGACATGTGCTGAATGTTGGATAAACCATAGCTTCTCTTATGTCTTTTGAGACTCTAAAGATCACCATGCCTAGTTGCTCTGTTATAGACATAATCTGAGTTATCTGTAATGTCATGTCCAAATAATAAGAGAACTGTTGGAGTAGTAAATGGAGGTGAGAATACAGGCTCTGCATGCAAGCGGATTACTTGGAGTCAGATCCCAACTCCTACTTACTAACTAGCTATGTGTTTTGGGGCAAGTTACCCTCTCTGTGCTTCTGCTTGTGTAAAGTGGGGATGCTGCAATGATTGCCTACCTCATAGAGTTGTTAAGGGGAGATGGAGTAAACAAATCAGTAGATATCAGTTGTTACTAATATTAACTAAATACTAAATACTAAAGATAGTGGAATAGAGCACAAAACTTGAAATGAAAATAGTCTCAACTTGACAGTTACCTCCCACTCCTTACTCTCCATTTCTTCATCTAAAAAAGGAGGGGTGAGCCCTGGCCAGTGTGGCTCAGTTGTTGAGTGTCGTCCTGTGCACCAAAAGATTGCTGGTTCGATTCCTGTCAGGGTACATACCAAGGTTGTGGGTTTGATCCCTGGTGCAGGAGGCAGCTGATCGATGTTTCTCTCTCTGTTCCTCTCTCTCTAAAATAAATTAAAACTTTTTAAAAGGAGGGGGGGGTGATGAGATGACAAGATGGGACTTCTGAGGTCTAACACTCAGGATTCTCAGGATCAGAGACATGCTTGCTTTTCATTTCTAGAGCCGGGCTACTGGCAGGCGGCAGATAAAGCAGATGTCAGAAAAGGGTGGGTGGACATTGCCATAAGCGGTGCATTATGCAAACAACTCTCCAGATAATCTGGTTCCCACCCGGGCGGAAGAGCCCAGTTCCTGCCAAGCTACCCAGACATCTTAGCTCAGAATTAAAGCACTGGAATAGCAGTTTCAGAAACCAAACCCTGAAGTCGGGTTGACTCACAGGGAAATGACTTGGCAGAAAGCCAGGACATGCAGCCTGCAGCTCCAGCTGGGCCTGTGCAGTGGTGTGTGGAAGGGGGAAGCCACGCGCTTCATCCAGGTGATCAAACACTTTGGAAACAGTTGGGCAAAGTAATTTCAGAATTGCTTTAAATGTGTGTGTATCTGCGACCCTTTCCCCATTCTCATGTGTTGTTGATTTGGGCTTCCTCCCTTTTTTCCTTAATCAGGTTAGATCGTGATTTATCTACTAAGATGAGATAGTGTGACTGTGCGTGTGTGACTGTGTGTGTGGTTACTTGAGAGCAAGATTTTATTGAATAGTTAGCACTTTCAGATCATCTCGTCATTGGCTACTTGTGCTGTTTAAATTAGTTGACAGACGTGAGGGGGCTCTGTAAAGCAGAAAAAACCCCAGGTATACAGAGTGACCACCTGGGGCTCTGTGCATCTCTTGTGCTCAGTAGTTCACGGTATCCTCTTGCACTCTCCAGAGCGACTATGGATGATAAATCCCGATCATGCTGATCACATGTCCTGACAATGATCTCATCGAGCCTCCTCGTTTCCTAGATGAGGAGACATCATGGGGTGGTGGGAAGAGAATGTGACTCGGACTCAGGACACCCGGATTCTGATTCCAGATCTATTCCTGACCCGTTGGGGGATGCAGGCAAGTCACATCACCTCTTGAAGGCCCAATCCCTGCGAATCATTCAGCACTTCCCAAGGTTGGCAGTACAGGTCGTGCTTCTCAAACCGAGGCACATCGAATCATTCAGCACTTCCCAAGGTTGGCAGTACAGGTTGTGCTTCTCAAACCGCTGGAGAACTTGTGAAAATGAGGTTCTGATCCAGTAGATCCAAGTGAGGCTAAGGTTCTGCATTTCCAACAGGCTCCCAGGCAATGCCCATGCTGACCTCAATATTAGTAGCAAAGGTCAAAAGGACTTGTTCCACAGGTTATAAATCAATATGATATTTAACTGAAAAAGTGGGAAGAGGGTTATAGTGCAATACATTCAGAAATCTATATGCCTAATACATGTAAAAGGGTTGCTATGCAGGGCTTCCCAAAACCTGACACACTTCCAAGGAGAATGACTTGAACAACTCAGAAAAAAAGATTTTCAGAAAGACAAAGGTCTTTATTTCGCAAACCAATGGCAGCAGAGGCAAAAAGGCAGCTGGTTTGCTATGCCCAAGCTCAACCCCCCACCAGGACAAAAGACACGAGGTCCTCGATTGCTTGCCAGACTTAAACCTCTTTGCAAGGAAAATATTTTCACCCACAGCTCCTTCCACATCCCCACCCCAACCCCTGGCTCATATTTTGGACCATGGGACTTAACACCTGGCAAACTGGACCAGGGACACTGGAGGACCTGCCCCAGGCCACCACTCCATAGACAGGCCGATTGTGACATGGCCTGATATACAATGATGCCCTGGAGCAACCAGACTGTCACTCTTGGAAATAGCCACTCGAGCTAGCTAGGAGAGGTGGCCAAATCTGGAGAAAAAATTTTTTAAAGGCCCCACGGTGGAATCAGGCCCACGATGAAGCAAAGCCAGGGGTGAGCTCAAGTTTTGAATGAGGGAGACAGGCTCTGAGCAGGCAGTGAAGCCTGGGGTAGACACAAGTCCCTCCTTTCAGGTCTTAAGGGAGCTAAGATACCCCAAGAGCTCTTACGAATGGAACTGAAGGCCACTGGAGGCTCTTGTTAGGTCACAAAGAGCAAAAGGTATCATCTTTAGTTAGCTTTCCCCAGAGGGAATGGGCTACAGATTAGGGAATGATGGAAACAGCATAGTGGTGTTCCAGCAAGACACCTATGGACCAGAGGGGAAAAGTGAGCGTTGTCCCTCCCGTCCAGGGAGCCCAAAGCAAATCAGCAGCAGCGGAATTTGTAGCAACAGTGGAACTGCGTTGTCATCGTATCTTCAAACTGTCCAACCTCACCCTCCTCTCACCTTGGTCTTGATGCCATATTGAATGTGTTGTCCTTGTCCTGATTTCTCATTTACACTTCACTGTTTTATATTATGCATATCCTGTATGCCTCATTGACTCAATTCTAAAAAGAGACATGGTATAAGTAAATAGATCAGATGAGAACTAATTTAAGTGGAATCAAGTCTGGATGACCATATCCCCCAAAATCCTCCTTAACCAGTGTGGGTTAGACCATAGAGATAGGTCTGTAGTTGCACATCACAAGATTCACCCTAAATTGCATCCTGTTAAAAATCATAATGATTTGGCCCTAGCTGGTTTGGCTCAGGAGACAGAGTGTCAGCCTGCGGACTAAAGGGTCCCAGATTCGATTCCGGTCAAGGGCACATGCCAGGGTTGCAAGCTCGATCCCCAGTGTGGGGTGATCAATGATTCTTTCTCATCACTGATGTTGCTATCTCTCTCTCTCCATCTCTCTTCCTCTCTGAAATCAATAAAAAATATATATATATTTTAAAAATCATAATGATTTGGATTGCAACATTGATGATACATGTTTATATTTTCAAACAAAGACACAAAATAAAAGAAGAGCCAATACATTAGGAATAGCACTCGGTTCCAAAAGTTCTTGCCAGCGAGAGTCAGTGTGCTTTGATCAAGAGCTGATCAACTGCCCACACTGACTCAGCATCTCTGGGCTAAAGTGCAGTGTTAGGATTCCTAATTGTTATCAGAAGTCATTGTGGGAATGAGTCATGCGAATTCTTTATGAACAAATTCTGATCTGAGCCAAAACTGTTGTCAGGATTTCCAGCCTCTCTCTCTGCCATCTACCGTAGGAGACGTTTCTTTGACAGTTTAGGACCAAGGAAAACTCAGTTTTCTTTGAAACCACCCACAAGGTGTCCCTTTCCCTGGTCAAGAGAGAGTAGTTTCCTTTTCCAGCTCAACCAGCAGAACACTTCAAGTATATATGGCAGTAGGCTCCCTTGGAACAACTGAAACAAGTAATTGGTTTTTAATTTTCTTCTCCAACCTGTTTTCCTATTTGAGCTCATATACCATGGGTTTTATAGTCTGGGCTTTTTTCTTTGAAGCCACAACAACTCATTTTTGAAATGACTCGGGATATAAATATGCTAAATAAATGATATGTGAATGGTGAGTGGGAGATGGCTTGATGAATTTGGACAAGATGGGGAAGAAAGGGAAAAAATGAGCCATCTCAACAGCCTTCAAGATAAACAACTCTATTTACCCAAATGATTTTTTGGAACTGCGTTGTTTTGTTTTAGTCCAAGAAGCCTGCTGGAGAAAGAACAGTGTGGTGAAAATATATTCGAGTTTGATAAACATCTTGCTCTTCTGACAAGACAATTGATTAGAGCTCGTCTGTTCATCTAAATTGATCAGCTCAGCTCAGAAGTAAAAGGATGTGTCTCATTCCTGCAAGGCTAGACCGCCTCTTTCCCCTGCACCTCCATAATTTCCAGGTGAGGTGGGTAAGTGAGGGAGGGAGGAAGGGGGGAGGATGCGGATGGGTGCCAGGCCTTCAAGGATGTCACATAGAATGATCTGACCGAAGAAAGACCTCCTAGTCACCCCAATAGGTCCCCCTGTAATAAGAAATATTTTCTCTCCATCCTAGGGAGCGGAGTTCTTACAATGAGTCCAGAGCAGAAATTTCCCAGAAACACCTGCTAGAAATGATCAAAGGCAAACATGACGATACTGTCCCATCTTCTCTACCCCCCGAGACGCCACAATACGCCTCCTTTACTCGGAAGTCAGGTGGGTCTGCTTAATAATATTGATGTCTTTGCTTTTATAGGTCTCTTTTTTTCCACTATAAATATACATGCTCACTACTGCAAATTTAGAAATAGAGGAAAAGCATTTGTAAAAATTTAATAATATCTAATCTGGGGACAGAAGTTTAAATAACCTGAAATGGAATGTCCGAGGGAAAGGAATGTACTGGAAGTGAGGAGGTTTGGACTCTGGTCCAACCCTGCTATAACTAGCTGGGGTGACCTCAAGTGAGTGATTTATTCTTGATGAATTTTTTTCTTCACTTGTAAAAGGAAAGGCTGGGCCCGGCACACCCACGCTTATAGCATTCCAGGGTCGCGGGACAGTTAAGCAGGCAGATGCGTTAGCCTCGCTGCCCGGGGTCCCATTCCCAGCACTGCCATTCAGGAGTTGTTGGAGCCTGTTTCATAGCCTGTCCGTGTCCCAGTGTCCCCATCCATAAATGACGACGGTGGTCATCTCTCTCACATCCTGACGATTTGGTGAACGTTGGCCGCCATCCTTATCTTAAACATGGCCCAGCCATATCGCACGCCGCGCAGACCTCTTTCCTGAGAGCCACACGTCCAGTGTTGTCTGCGCCTCACTGTGACCTCACGTGGCATCTGGGATCTCAACTTTGTGGTCACAGTCCAACCCTGAGAGCATACTGCCCAGGCTGCAGCTCTGCCTCCGTCACTGTTCCCCAGCTCAGCAAAGAATACCAACACCCGCCCCCCTGCTCCTGCCACTCACCTGGGAGCCGACCAGATACCTGCCCCGTTCTAGCTCCTGCAGGCCCGTTCGACTCGCAAACTAAACTCAGGTCTCCAACTCAGCCTTTATCCGCAAACTAAACTCAGGTCTCCAACTCAGCCTTTATCCGAAATGAAAGTGCTATCTCCATGCTCAATCTATGCAACTCAGGCAGAGACGCCACACTCATTCAGGTCTTAAGGGAGCCCTGGGTGGCCTGAGGAGAGGAGTGGGTTTTAGTGCTGGGCCCCTCTGAGTTTAAGCACCCCAATCTGAATTCCCACTGGCAGGCATTCAAGACAGGTACCTCCACCCCCGAGGACACCCAGCCCCTGCCGCCCTTGCCTGTGAGTGAGGAGGGCTGAGGGTGCTGCTCAAGGATGGGAGGGCAAAAGCACCTCATTCCACGTGGGGGACCCAGGCCTGCTGTACTGCCTCCACCTGTCCCCAAGCCTCTGCTCTGTCAGATCTCCTTGGGGCACCACAGGTGATGCTGAAGGAGACAGCCCACCTTTCCTGGCTGTCTACAGGGTGCTGGGTCCTTGCACCTCTCCGCTCATTCAGTCCTCACAACATCTCCAGAGAGAAACTGATCCCCATTCATGATCCCCATTTTACAGATGGGGAAACCGAGTCCAAGAGGCTTTAAAATACCACCCGGGTCATGTAGCCTTGAGTGGTAAGTGACAGAGCTGGGGTTTCACCCCGGGCAAGCTGGTTCTACCGAGTCCATGCTCTACCCTGCTCTGGCCCCGGTGGACACCAGCTGACGACCCTCAGGGACACAGGCCAACATGCTCTCCCCCAGGGTTCTGGCTTCCCTAGTGCTCCTGCGGCAGGCTCGGCCATTCCTTCAGCTTCCAGCAGGCACCTCTTCCCAAGCAAACAGATGGGGAGCAGGACCAAGTGTGTCCGCCCAACCGCGACGTCCCAAAGCGAGGGACTTTCCAAGGCTCCCACCCCGCTTTCTGGCTCTGATTTTCCTGGGAATGTGGCCGCCGTCTTCAAGGGTGCAGGAAGGTGACTGATCCAGGAGACGCAGAGGAAATGAAAGCACAGGCACCTGCGAGGATTGTCTAACATCCACACGGTCCCCTTTCTTTATTTAGACACTTTCAGATTCCATCCCCGTCACCCTTACATCTCTGCTCCCAAGTGGGTCTAAATGCTGCCTCCCTTCCCCCTCCTCCCCGGCCCACCCCCTGCCACCTGCTGCTTTAGTCATTTCAGGAGACTCACTTTTTCCTGGGCACGTGACCTCTGCCTGATTCCCTGCCTCCACGTGGGTGACCGTTGCTACAGGCCTGGGCCCCTTCCGGACCCTAGGCCCCATCAGAGCCCAGCTTCCTTCCTCTTCGTTAGCCCTGGTTCCGTGCCTGCTTGTGACACCCACTGCTCCCAGGGGCTCCCTGTCCCCTCTGGACTGCAGGCACTCCCCAGAGGTACAGCCAGGGGCTTGCCAACCTCCTCACGCCGCCCCCTCCCCCCCACTCTGCACTGCACGCTTCTCCACCCAGGACCCCACCTGAAACTCAGCAGCCCTAGCCCCACCCCCCACACCAAAGGTGGCTGTAGCTGACTTCTCTGCTTCCTCCCACACTCCCTCACTCAGACCTAAAGGCCAGCCTCCTCTGGGGCGTATAGTACCCCGCTCTGCCTCCTTTCACCCACCGGGTATGGCTGCAGGTTTTTCCCCTGTGTCCTCATCGGGAGTGGCTTCAGGGTTCCCCTGGGTGATCATCAGACTTCCGTTCTCATAGATCCCCCAGGACCTCTGTTGTCCTTTTACTTCACTACCCACCCCGTGTCCAAAGCCACACCCTGCACCTTTCCCCACCCAGAACGATGCCACCCGTACAACTTGGATTTCAGCTCCTGGTCCTGTGAGCAGCTTCCAGTCCCTCCAGCCTTTTCTCCCTCACTCCCCGCTCAATGCCGCCGTCACTGCCAGCGCCCACCCCATCAGGCCCTCCCTGGTCGCACATCCCAACCCCACTCAGCCTGGATTCCAGGTCAGTCATGTCATGTGAGCTAACTTTTCAGTAGCCTCTTTGGGCCCTCCCACCCCACAGACTCACCCTCAAATCCCCCAGGGCATTGGGGCAACTCCATATGCAAGTGAGTCAGAGAACTGGAGGGAAACCCAACTGTGAAACCCCAGCAACGCAATCCCAAGGTTACTGGCTCCCTCTGCAGCTCTTCCACACATTGGCCCTCCTCTCAAGTCCCCATCAAACCGCCAACCCTCTTCTTCTCCCCAGGCAAGATGGCATCCATCCATGCATTCATCCATTCGCTTAGCTCAGCCTCGCAGCTGGTGGCCTTGACTCCTGCCTCCCCCTCCACTCGTCTTCATTCACTCCTGTCAGAAGTAGGTGTCCCTTCTCCTGGTCAAGGCCACCACCTCCGGCTGTGCGTGCTCTTGAGTCTGATTTCTACTATCTCCTCCTTGGCCTTGCTCCATCCCCCCTTCTCTCCCTCTGGGATATGGGCTTTGCCAAGAATAGGCTGGTGAGACTGGTGGTATGGGTTGAATTGTGTCCTCCAAAGCTATGTCGTGACACTCAGTACTTCAGAGTGTGACCTTATTTGGAAATAGGGTCTCCATCGAAAAAAAACAAGTTAAAAATGAGGTTGGGGACCCTGACTGGGTAGCTCAGTTGGTTAACGCATCATCCCAACATGCCAGGGCCCCCCTCAGAGCCACTCATCCGATGAAGGCATAAGTAAGTGGAACAACAAAGATCTCTCTCGCTCGCTCTCTCAAAAAATAAAATGAGGTTAGGTGGGCCCTAATTCAATATGATTAGTATCCATATAAAACGCGAAAATGTGGACAGAGGGACAATGGCCTGAAGACACACAGGGAGCAGATGAGCAGATGGTCCTGCGCGTTCCTAGCCAAGGCTGAGGAGCGCTGGCAAACCCCAGGAGCTGACGAGTTGGCCTAGAGTGTCCCAGAGGATCCTCCCCACAGCTGTCACCGCTCCGGATTCAGGACTTGCAGCGTCCAGAACCGAGACAGTGCCTTTCTGTTGCCTTAAGTTGGGGGGCTTCGTCACGGCAGCCCCAGGAAACTCTGCAGCTGGGGACGCGGACCCTGAGAGGGGCTCCGACACCTCTTCCTGGGAATACGGAGTCCTTCCTGGCAGTCACCGGTTTAAAATTGTAGCTCAGAAGTGACTCCAGAGGTCTGTGATGTGTGCTAATTTGTAAAGCCGAGGTACCCCGAGGGTGTATCCTAAGTACATTCGCGTTCCAGCTCCCGGCTCTGAGCCGACCCCCCCGCAGGCTTCCAGCGCTGTGGACTGAGCCGGTGCGGCTGGTCTCCTAGGGTAGCGGAAGTCCAGGGAGCGCCGGGATTTCCAGGAGTGTCCCCGAGCCTGGCACAGCTTTTGTGCCCATGCACACAGGCCAGCCCCTGGGACACACTGGCTCTCACGCGTGGTCAGGACAACCCAGGGAGCTTCGAGATGCTCAGTGGAGTCTGCTGACAGTTTCCCAAGGGTGACTCAGCGCCGCACCGAGAAGCAGGCTGGGAACGAAGAGCCTGTACTTTCCTGTCCTTCCTCCTGTCTTTCCAGGAAGCCCTTGGAACAGAGTCCGAAGCGCTCCCTCCAGCCAGCCCGGATCCTGCTTCCCGCTGCTCGAGGACCAGCGCCATCAGATAACATCCAAGTGGCTGTGAGCACCACGCTCCCCTTCGGAGACTGGAGCCTGCAGCAGCCCTCTCCTCCGCTGCCCAGGCCTTTCAAGTGGTCTGAATAGTGCATTCCACTTTCATCCGTCTCCTCTGTCCTGGGAATAATCTTGATAGTCTGCGGTTCCGCTCCTAGTAGGAGCTCAACAAATGTTTAATAGGATGAATTTTTAAAGCAATTTGAGTCGTCATGTCAAGGCTGGAGCGAAATGACACAAAGAAACCTCACTCAGCGGAGGTTTGTCAGCCACCCATTCCTGTCAGGCTCCTGCCAGCACCCCTGCCAGTGACCCTCTCAAACCAGGACCCACAGGTTTGCCGAATCCACCCCCTCTCCTCCCAGCTCACTCACAGCCCAGGCTCCCAGACCAGGAGGAGCCGGTGTTCAGGTGGAATTAGAATGATTGTGTTTTCAAGAGAAATGGAAGCCAGAGGTTCCTCAGAGTGTCTGATTGATGCATGGAAGGGTCCTCAGGGGGAGCTAACTACCCTGAGTGGGCAGGTTAGGAGCCTGGAGGACCTAGGAACACGATGCCCACAGGTCCAAGCCCCAGGCACAGTCCTGGCTCACAGTTCCAGCAGCCTGTTTGAACAAGCCAGCTGAGTGAGACTCTTCATGGGTCCAGCCAAAAAAATATGTTTCGTCCCCAGCCAGCGTGGCTCAGTGGTTGAACCAGGAGGTCACGGTTCGATTCCCGGTCAGGGCACATGCCCGAGTTGCGGGCTTGGTCCCCAGTGGGAGGCGTGCAGGAGACAGCCGATCAATGATTCTCTCTCATCATTGATGTTTCTCTCTCTCTCTCCCCCTATATTTTTTTTTTAAATACATTTCTTTAGGCAGCGTAATTGTCCATTGTTTCAACGGCTCTGTAGGACGTGCTCGCGCCTGGAAAAGCTTTACTGCATTTGCATGGGAGTTTGCATGGGATCGGGGCACCATCGATTGGTGGAATGAGTAGGTGCTGAGCTAAGGAATGCCACAGATCTGTAAGCATTTACGGAGCCCTTTCCTATGTGCACAAGGTGGGAATCTAAGGCAAAGGACCCAGTCACTGGGGAAAGAGAGTCTGCCTGTGTTGGGGAGCCAAGAGTCCCACAGAACAGCATGGCCAGCACAGGAAAGAGGGCCCAGGGCACAGGCCTCGGGCCACATCCATGCTGCGGGCCCCGGACTGAAGACATTACTCAACTTCTTCCTGTCTCAACTTCCTTACATGTACCAGTCACAGCCGCTTCTGAGGGTTGAATGGAGTGTGTGTGAAGCACTTAGAACAGTTGCTGGCACAATGTCAGTGTTCATTGGATTGACTGCACTATTAAGTGAGATACTATGTGTAAAGTGCTGAGCAGTGCCTGGCACTTACCAAGCACTCAGTAATGTTAATTATTATCATTATCACGTTTATTTTTAAGTTATAAGCAGTAGCGTGGCTCAGTTGGTTGAGTGTTGTCCTGCACACCAAAGCATTGCCAGTTTGATTCCCGGTCAGGGCACATACCTGTATTTCAGGTTCGATCCCCAGTTGGGGCACATACGGAAGACAACCGGTCGATGTTTCTCTCTTACATATCTCTCTCCCTTCCTCTCTCTAAGCATGTCCTAGGGTAAGGATTTAAAAAAAGTTTAGCAGGGTAATACAATGATCAACATTATTGTCTCATATAGTTTGTGTGGATCAGGGATTTGGCAGCAACGTATAGCCGCATGGCTCTAGCTCAGGATTTCTCAAAGGGCCAGGACATGTGCATGGGCTGCGGGAGCGTCTTCACAGTGCTGTGGCGGGCTTCTCCGAGGAGTAACCCAGGAGAGCAAGGTGGACGCCGTGTGTCTTTCATTGTGAAACTCTGTGCCACAAGAACCTGTTGAGTACATGGGTCGGCCCTGTTCGTTTTGGGATGAGTTATGCAAGGGTGTGGGTCCCGGTAGGGACTCACCCGGGGCCGTCCTGGAGGCTGGCTGCCACCGTCCTAAACTGTGCGGCTGAGACTCTGACCTCAGAGGATTTCAGTGAGAAAAACTGAAGGCTAGAGGACTCGGGAATATTTGGTATTGTTTTGATTTTTAAGCTAAATCTTAAGGGATATCTTTTACCATTTCTTTTTCTCATATTCCTTGCTTCCGTAGTACTTGGAAAGAGAGGAGGGTAGGACTTTTCTAATCATAAGGCGGGTAGGGAAGCAGGGGGAATATGGGGAAGAGTTTAAAAGCAGTGAGCAGGACCTATTTGAGGGATAGCAAAGGGGGAACTGACATTGGGAGGGGGAAAAAGTCTAGACGTAGAGGCAGCCTAGCCTGGGCCTGTTCAAGGACAGCCCCCAAAGCCAAGGAAAGGCACTTGAACTAGCTGAACCAGAAGGTAAACGTTAAAGGCAGAAGGCTTTGGCCGCACATGTTCTCAAAGGCCTGCTGGCTTCCTTGATGTGGGGATCTGAGGCTGCATAATGGGTTTCTGAAGGTGAAAAGTATTCCCTTCTAAGGGACATTCACTTCAATGCAAGCCTGCCCCGGCAGGGTCAAGGCAATACCAGGAAACGGACTTGAATAGCTTCCTTTTATCAGGATAGGAAGCTCCAGTTGATAAGAGAGTTGGAATCAAGTGTCCCAGTTGGAGGATGAGCCTCCCAGAGGAAACGCTGGCCTGGGAGATAGTCTGTGTTTACTCAGTGTGCCCACGACGTCTGCCGTTTATACAAACTACATCCTCGGCGCAGCTGAAGGCAGGCCCGCCTGACCTAGGGAGGCCAATGTCTGACGTCTCACCAGGCCTGGGAGGAAGTGCCTGCCCAGACCCGCCCAGCCAGGGGGCTCGCAGCTGCGTGGACACGTTGGGGGCAGGGGCCACTCTGCACACCACTGTGCTGGGCAGGGCCATTACAGTCGCTAAGTATCTCTTCACGTCCTACATGGAACCATCTGTTTGACTCTTCCAGTTACTCAGGTCAGCAACAGGAGTACCTCATGACCCTCCTAAGACCTGGCTTGGGTCCACTCATCAAGACATTACCAAAGCCCAACATTTGTAGATCCGTGTGGGGTCCCCACGTGCTCCCACTATGATGCTCAATGATTTGCAGCCCTGGCATGCACTGTGCTGCTGAGAGGGGTGGCATGAGCCAGGCATTCCTGGATTTGCATCGGCATCTTCCCTTGAGTATGACCTTGGCGAGTGCACTTGACCGCTCAGAGCTTCAGTTTTCCCATCTGGTAAATGGGAAGAAGGCTCACCCATGAGAAGCCCTTGGACAGTGCCTAGCATTTAAGAAGAGCTCGTAGACAATGACCACCACCAGGGTCTCATTATTATTCCATGCCTCCTAGTCTTCATCTGGATGTTGTTTCCAGCCCAGAATGCCCTCCCCCCCCCACCCCCCTCTTCCCCTTCTCTTCTTTCAAAGCTCAACTCCAATACCTCCCACCTGCTTCCAATGAGGCCCCCCCCCCCCACTGAGCCGGGCTGGTGGACCTCTCTGACTCCCAAGGCCCTGGGCAGCTGTCCCTGCGGCCCTCCTGGCGCAGATCACTTAGCACAGTGATGACTGGCTGACCAGTTGGCCTCGCCCACTGTAAACTCCTCGTAAATTCATTCTTCTTTGTGCTCCTCAACGTGGCGCGTAGTGCCCGGCACAAACAGGCACTGCCCATATGCCCAGACCATGCAGTGTTGGGCTTCACAGTCCACATTTCAGTCCCTCGCCGTGTGGCAGCGGCCCCAGCAGGCTCACTTTTGAGCTGGATCATCTGCTCGTGAAGACTGCAGATGACAGAAGTCCAGGAGGCAGGGGCGGGCGGGGTGGGGGTGGGGATGAGCTGCTTCCTTTCCCAGAGAGCCTCTCCCTTACAATACAGCAAAACCCTGAATTCACATCAGAAGTAATGCTTTTCCCCAGGGAAGACATTTTGGGCATGATAGCCAGGGAACAGAGGGGTTGCGGCCCAGACCTTTCTTCTGCCTGCTGAAAAGTCCTGCGTTCGGCCCCAGCCTAGAACCAGCACCTCCAGGAGTTCCCTCGAGCTAAGGAGGGACTTTCACAACCTCAGAGACTCTGGACAAAGTCCAGGATCACCGTGTGAGTCATGGGGTGGAGTGGATGATATAAATTATACATTTGCTTTTTAAAATCCATAAAAAAAAACCCACAACAGTCTCTGGGGCCTGGCTTCAGCCATCTGTCCTAGGCAAGTCACTTCCTGACCAGCAGAAGCGCCCTGGTTCCTCAAAGCGTTTGGTGTGAACCCCGCCTCCCGCCATCTCTGCCCCTTCCTCGCCCTCCCTCTAGAGAGCCTCTTGGTTTCCTTAGCACGATGGAGTCTGGCTCGTAGAGTCTCAGGCTGGTTCCTTTGGCCCTCACACTAGCCAGGAGCTGCCACTGCCCACCTGAATCACCACAGCCACCTCCAAGCTGCTCTTCTCAGCTGCTGTCTCTCTTCTCTCCATCCCCTCCTGGGCCCCAGTGCCAGGTGGATGGTCCTGAAACAGTGCACCTGTCACCCATCACCTGCTTGAAAGTAGGCCAGTGCTACCCTGGCTGGTGTGGCTTAGTTGGTTGAGCGTTGTCCCCTGCACCGAAAGGTTACCTGTTCAATTCCCCATCGGGTGATTCCTGTTTAGGGACAGAATAAAGTCTCCACATCATCACCGGGGATTCAAACCCTTCCCAACCTGACTCCACCAGGCCTCTTCAACCTCACTGGTTGGTTCTAATCAAACCGGCTCCCACGCTGTCCCCAGCACAGGCCAGACGCATGCCCTCTCAGGCTGTTCCACCTGCCTGGATGCACTTCCTCATTCCTTTCCTTGTGACCAAAGCATTCCAGGCTTCTGTCCACTTCCCGTGGATTGGCCCAGGAAAGACCCGCTAGCTCCAAGCACTTGACATGCGGCTAGTGACCCTGAGGAACTTCGTAATTTTGCATTTTATTTCATTTTAATTAAGTTAAATTTAATGACTCAGTACATTTAGAACAATTCGATTTTGTGATTCTACTTTTTCAGCTGTATGTTTTATGAAATCTAAATACAGACCAGATATCTTCAGTGAAAATTTAGCATCCGAATTGAGATTCCTGAAAATGTAAAATGCACACCGAATTTTAACACTCGGTATAAAAGCAAGAATGTGCTATAGCTCTCGATCTTTATATTGATTACATGTTGAAATGACATTGGGTTTGGTAAACTATATTGTTAAAATCAATTTCACTTTTTTCTTTTTACTCTTCTAATGCAGCTACTGGAAAATTTACAAGTACATATGTGATTCGCATTATATATTTTTTCTTTTCTTTTTTATTTTTTTAAAATATATTTTATTGATTTTTTTACAGAGAGGAAGGGAGAGGGATAGAGAGTTAGAAACATCGATGAGAGAGAAACATCGACCAGCTGCCTCCTGCACACTCCCCACTGGGGATGTGCCCGCAACTAAGGTACATGCCCTTGACTGGAATCGAACCCGGGACCCTTGAGTCCGCAAGCTGATGCTCTATCCACTGAGCCAAACCGGTTAGGGCTATTTTTTCTTTTAAATATCTTTATTGATTTTATTTTAGAGATAGAGGAAGGCAGAGGAAGGGTGAAAAACATCGATCGGTTGCCTCCCGTACTCTCCCTGACTGGGGACTGAACCTGCAAACCTGGGCATGTGCCCTGACCAGAAATCGAACCAGCAACCTTTTGGTGTAGAAAACGATGCTCAACCAACTGCGCCACACAGCCATGCTCCAGACTCTAGACTCCTGAAGCAGTTATCAGTATGGTTCATTTAAAACTGAGTATATGCAACTTTGCTTTTGTTGATCTTTATTTTTATATAACAAAGTCATTAACTGCTCTTAATCACCAATGGTTAGCAGCAAATGCTATAATTATCTGACCTATTTTGGGCCAGGCACTTTGCTAGGCACTTTACATGTTATCACACTTGATCTTCTCAGCAACCCAGGAGCTGACATGGGAGTTTATGACATTACTTGACCTGGGAGCCAGCCTGCCAGTCTGACAAAATCTACATGGACCATGTCCCTGTGCCACCGGGTGAACCTTTACCGCTTAACGGTGCACTCAACCAGCGGACACACCCTGGCGTATGGACTGAGGCAAAGGCTAGGTCTACACACCGTGACATGTGACACTACCTGGCCAGCTGGCCAGGACCGTGGTTCCTGGAAGCGGCAGGTCCAAGCTTGCTAATCAGCCGAGTGTTCCAAGAGAATGAAAACTCCTGCCACTGGCTTGGAAGCAGAAGATTTTAAGATGCAGGAATCAATTTCTGAGATTCTGCAGACTTAAACTTCCCTGGATAAACAGGATCTAAGTTAAAGAACTCTTACTGTTTCCGGCAAGAGGCAGCCCATTTATGGGCAGTACAACATAAAAAGTATCCCTCATCTTTAATAGCTGCGAGGGAACATAAAAGAGAGGGACTGAGCAGGATGTTTTGAATTTCTCGGAAAGAATCTCAGATTTACAGGCAAAGCCTTGCACTCAGTGTTATATAAATAGACTGCCTTGCCTGTATGCAGGCGATGCAGTAAGCGAGGTGTAAGTGTTCCTGTGCGTGCTGGTGTGTGGCTTTAAGACAGCACCGGCTTCTGGCTGTGGATTAATCAAGTGAGGTCACAGCTGGTCAACAGCAGCTCATGGATCTTTCTCGGAGGCTGAGAAAAATAACCAGTAATTAAAGTCATGTTTTCCATTAATAACAACAACAAAAAACCCTACCAACAATGCGATTCCACATGTCTAGTTTCATGCAAAACTTTCCACATGAGAGGCTTATTCTGGTAAGGGCACCATCAATATTCATTACACAAAAAAACACACGAGTGGCCTTTTCATATCTAGCTCACCTGAAGGGGAAGTCGGGGGCTTATGCACCATGCAAATATTGCCAGAAGCTTGGCTCCTCTTATTTCTACATCAACCACCTGGAACACTTTACAAACCAGAAGCTGAGCTCAAAGTACGGAACATTTTACCAGAATCAGCCTGCGGGCTGGTAAACGTCCAGATGGCAGTCCGCCTAAAGGGGCTGGAAAAACAGACCAACCAACCAACAAAACCACCGGGCTCTTCGGTGCCTCACGGTTAAGGACAGGTCGCTCCCGGATCTCTATAGTTGGAACTTCATACCCCTGGGCATTTGGGGAGATAGGACAATTTGGACATCTCAGAAAGAGCACTGGATTCAGAGTGAAAAGAGGGAGCTTCTAGTCCTGGCTCTGCAACCGGCCAGGCGGAATGAGGCTTTGAGGGTGTCACGCAAACTTCTGTTCCCCTCAGCCTCCTCCTGTGCGGATGGGAGGAAGGTTAACGCTGGGTTTTCCTAATCAGGCTATTGTGGGCAGAGAATGAGATAAAGTAGGTCAAAGAGCTTTGGGGCATTTAAAACATGACACAAATGCCAGGGATTTGTATTATGGGAGGGCTAGGGAATTCTCTTCCTTTTCTGAAGGTGGGGAAAGCCTGTGCTTGTTTTATCTGCAAGAAAGGATTAGAATCCACCGATTTTACATAGATGATGAGACAGAACACAATTGTGTACCAAGAACCTGCATATGTCATCATTAGAAAACTAGAGGCCCCATGCAAGGACTTCATGCAAGAGGAGGCCTTCCTTCCCTCCGGCTGCCAGCATCGGCTTCCCTCTGGCACCCAGGACCCGGGCTTCCCGCGAAGAACAGAAGGCCATCAGGAAGGACGTCAGGTCTAATTAGCATATTATGCTTTTATTATTATAGATTAACATAAGGTTTAACCACTAAGTCAGTGATGGCGAACCTATAACACGTGTGTCAGAGGTGACACAGGAACTCATTTTTTTGGTTGATTTTTCTTTGTTAAATGGCATTTAAATATATAAAATAAATATCAAAATATAAGTCTTTGTTTTACTATGGTTGCAAATATCAAAAAATTTCTATATGTGACCTGGCACCAGAGTTAAGTTAGGGTTTTTCAAAATGCTGACATGCCGAGCTCAAAAGGTTCGCCATCACTGCACTAAGTAATGTCACTGATTTTTAAATAAACATATGTAAATGGGTGTGGTCCAATCCTGAGTAGTCAGTAGTCACCTTGGCAAGAGGAACACTTATTTAAATAATCTTTCCTATCATTCAGAAAAGCATTTTTTTAAATATATTTTATTGATTTTTTACAGAGAAGAAGGAAGAGGGACAGAGAGTTAGAAACATCGATGAGAGAGAAACATCGACCAGCTGCCTCCTGCATGCCCCCTACTGGAGATGTGCCCGCAACCAAGGTACATGCCCTTGACCGGAATCGAACCTGGGACCCTTGAGTCCGCAGGCCGACGCTCTATCCACTGAACCAAACCGGTTCGGCCAGAAAAACATTTAACTCCTCTTTTGGAATTGTTCCGAGAGCCTCTGGCACATTTGTTGAATATGTCTTAGGGTAACAAATATTTTGTCCTTTGTGGATAATAATGACTACGTAAATAGCACGAAGCATAAATGTTGGTAAATGAGCTAAGTAATGCCATTTTTTTTATTTACCCTGAAAAAAGTCTGTGACTGTAAGATAGGAAGCCTATCTTTCTTTTAGTTCCAACAGAGCAGTTACAAATAGATTTCAGGAATGGGCAGAATTGTTGCAAAGGGCTTGTTGTATCCTAAGGCGATGACATTAGAGGAGAAAAGCCATTTGGATGTATTTCTACATTTGTAGTCACACCTTCATTATTCATCTGGCTAAACTGGCTTCTAGAAAGGGCATTGCAACTAACCAACTGCTCAATCATTATATCACAGCTTCTTGGGGCTTCTGAATCCCTCATTTGCATTTGAATTAACTGCCTAGCAATACAAATGTTTCCAATGAATTAACATCTGGGGCTAGTGGAAATATACACCCAGCAGATTCAATTCTAATCAATAGATTCTCTACTCCCTTAAAAAGTTTAGATTTTTTTTTCAGTTATGAAAAATATCTGAAAATCAAAGTATCACTAATATATCATTAATCTGCTAGAGTAGATTTGTTTCTGATGCAAATAATTTAAATTGCTATTATTTTAAAACAAACACAATCACCCTTTTATTCATGAATATTGCACACTGTGGGCACTTCAGTGTTAAATGATGCCAATGACTTTCCTTTCGTGGAAATTATTATTTTACCTACCTCATTTTTTTATTGTGATAAAATTCACACATCTAATTCATTATTTGGTCATTTTAAAGTGAACAGTTTGTGGTATTTAGTAGTACATTCACAGTGTTCTGCAACCAGCACCCCTATCTAATTCCTAAACATTTTCATCACTCCAAAAGGAAACCCTGGACCCATTAAGCAGCCATTCCCCATTCTTCCCTCCTCGTAGTCCTTGGCAACTACTTATCTGCTGTTTCTATGGGTTCGCCTATTCTGGCCATTCCATATAAATGGAACACCACAATATGTGGCCTTTGAATATAGCATAATGCTTCCAGGGTTCATCCATGTTGTAGCATGTCAGTACTTCATTCCTTTTTATGGCTGAATAATTCCACAGCATGGATGTACTACATGTGTCTATCCATTCATCCATTGATGGATATATGGGTTGTTCTCACCTTATGGCTATTCTAAATAATGCTGCCATGAACATAGGTATACGATTTTTTCTTTGAATGCCTGTTTTCCATTCTTTTGGCTATCTACCCAGGAGTGGAATTGCTGGGCCTTATGGCAAGTGCTATGTTTAATTTTCTGAGAAAGCACCAAACCTCTAACTCGTTTTTACACTTACAATCTCAAGGTGGCTTAATGACCAGACAGAAGCAGTTGGACTCCTGCAGCCAAACCCAGGCTGGGCTCAAAGAGGTCTCTCTTTCAGAAACACTGAGCCAAGCCTGTTCCAACACAGGTTACAGGCAGGGCTTTGAACAGCTTTCTCTGCTGCTCTACAAGTCACAGCACGAACTGGCTGGGCAGGAATGCCTTCCTGCCTCCTAGGCATCCTTGCTCCCTCCATTATGTTGCGCACACGCTTTTGGAAAAGAAAAAAATAGTTCACTACCTAACTCCCAGGCTTCCCTCCTCCCATTTTTGTAGAATTCAGACGAGAACCTGGAGTGCACGTAGACACGCTGCTTGGCAGCCAATGATAGGCCCCTGTCCTGGGCAGCGTTAGTCCTTCCCTGGTTGGAGGACAGAGCCTCCCAAATACCAGTGAGACAAGAGAAGGGAAGACTTTTTACCACAGCCCAGAGGTTCTAACCCTATCAACCCATAGACACCACGCTGAATCTACCCCACTGTGTATATTGTAGATTGTCTACCCTATGGGCTTGGCCAGGACAATGGGCGATAGTCCTACTCCAGGCATTGTTTACTGCAGCCAGTGTACTGAGTCATGAGGCCATTAAACCAACCCTGACAGTAACTGATTAGCACTGATTTATTTATTTATTAAATTTAAACCTGTTTCATGAGCTTCTCAGATGGCTGACCTCTTACCTCAACAGCCTAACACATAGGTAGTTTCTGAGCTACAGGAGCCGGAATCAAGGAGCATTATGGTAGCACTGCCCAGAACAGAGACAGACCAAAACGCCTGTTTCCACTTGAAAGTAAACACTCAGAATAAAGACGTTGGTTTCCGGGGTCCTTGCTAGCAGTCTGCCAGCCCAGCTGTCACTTGCTGCTGGTCTCCTGGCAGCCCCTTCAGGTGTCCTGGCCTGAATCTACTGTTAGGACAGAAAAAAAGTCCCTTGGCTGATCATATCCTCTGTCATCTGGCAGGAAACCTAACGTTTGCCTGCTCCCGTCCCGGGTCTGTTTGCTTATCTGCTTCCTTGTAGGGAAGAGCCTGCATCACAGTGTCCGGTTTAGGGGGATTTTCACTATGACCTCACCCTGCTGCAGCCAGCATCCACTGGTCTCTGCGCCGCAGCTCGCAGCTCGCAGCTCGGGAGGGAATCCACATTCATGAGGCATTAACCCAGGCCCCCTAGCACATCTCAGATGAACTCCAACTCCAGTTCTTTCTCAATCGGGGAAGCGTGGGAGGGACTGTCTCCCAGGGGTCCGAGAATGCCAAAAAGAGCAGGGCGGGTGGCTTGACGAGGTTTGGTTATTGTTCAGGGCTTGGGAGAGCAGGATGCCACGGAACCACCGTAAGAAAGTGCACCAAAAACCACCGAGGCTCGCGCCCCGCTGTTTGAATCACATTCCAGCCCATGGCTTCGAAATGAGGCGCGCCCCCGGCCGTCACCTGACCACA
>NW_005367911.1:1777507-1818001 GCF_000412655.1 Myotis brandtii | reverse complement strand
CCTCCACCCCCACCCGGGCCCGGCCTCCCCGCCCCTGGTGGGGGACCCGAGTCACATGGGGTGGGCCCGCTCCCGGCTCCCTGCTTCCCGGGCGCCTCCTGAGCTGGGAGCTCTGCAACCGTCGCGATCAGGAAACTTTTTTGCCGAGACGCGTCAAGGGCAAAGGGTGACCGTCCTGGGTCCTCCTGGACAAGGATATGAAACTTGAGGGTGTTATGTTTGCTGCGCAGGTACCGGGGAGAGGAGACCCGTTATAGTTTAAAAAAATTAGCATCCGTGGTTTCTCGGCCCAGAGTCAGGGCCGGGCAGGATGTTTGCCTGTGATCATATGCACACGTTCCTCTCCCTCCCTCTCCTCTCCTCTCTCTTTTAATAATTTGAGGGGGTGCACACCACAACTTGCTTCAATTATTTAAATGAAATTGTGCATTGATATAAAGAACCTTTGACCTAAAAAAGGATGTGGAGCCTGTACAGGTAGCCCATGAATCAGTGTCAGCTTGGATCGTCGACTCTGCTACTTGACATTACTTTTAAAAAGTTATACGTTGTTCTTCAGTGAAAAATGCACAAGACTTTTATTTCTGGGATTTCAAAGGATTAGAGAAGATGGCTTTCATTTTGCCATTTGAGCGATAAGCAGCACTTGTTTTTCTTAGCACCAGATATTTTCTGTTTTAGAAGACGTTTTGCCAAACTTGAGGTACAGAGTCTGGTCCTTCAGGTGCATCCAGATTCTCTTTATTTCATCCGGGTAGCAGTTATCTAGGAGTTTGCGACAGGTTTCAGGTCTTTAAAGCATTTTTTAATGGAATTTTTGTTTGTTTGTTTGGGAAGTACTTAAGCAGCTCCTTTGGGTCACTTTTTCTCCCAGGACTGAGTAGAGGAAAACTGTGTGTGTGTGTGTGTGTGTGTGTGTGTGTGTGTGTGTGTGTGTGTGTGTGGGGGGGGGGGGGGGGTGTTAATGACTGAGAAGAGCACTAGGCGGGGAGCTCCCAGACCACAGTGAGCTCCCAGCCCTAGCACCACTGCAGTTAAGCCGTGCAAAACAGCTGTATTTATCCTATCTTAATGTTTAGCACGAAAGTAATTAAGGTCTCTTTCAAGGCCTCAGACTCCACCTTGCCAATTCTTAATTCAAGGTACCTTTGTATCCTGATGTAGCTGAATTCAGGAATTACGTCAATGAACAGAGTCGACATGTTAACAGATTATGAGCCAGGTAAATGCCTGGTTCTTACATGTGCCTATTTTGAACATTGAGTATGAGATGCAGTAAGTCACTAGACATCTACTTTTTTTGAGTTGGCATGATCAGAAAATTGACAGCACAACAGTTTTTCAGTTATCCAAACAAATGAGTTCTTGATAGTTATGTGACTGTTTGATGGACCAAAGATAACAGTGTAGTGATAGAGTTATTGGGCTTGAACTAATCTCTGTGAGTTGAAATCTCTGTTTTTATCTTTTTTTTTGCATTTGGTCTTTCTTTTAGGGAACTCTAATGCCATCCTGTGACTTATACTGATGTGAAGCTTGACATGCTTTTTTGAGTTTTGAATGTGTTCTAAAAGACTCAGTGTTGGATTAAGCAGGGTGCTTAGGGACCAAATAACCTGGCATTTCGTAAATGAATGTCTTTGAGGGGCTCAGAGAATCTTGGTTGCAGCCGTTTTCTTCAGAGCCTGGACATCGGTCTATGCAGCTTTTTTTTTTCTCTTGTGACTGACTACCTTCTACCTCAGAAGTTATTTTATAAATTAGAACATGTTAAAATCCTTCAGAAAGAGCAATTGTTTAATAGTACATGCTTTTCAAGGCTCTGATTTTATGACTGTAAATAACTTAGTTTTTTTAAACTCTGAGAAGTTACAGATGTCTGTTTTGATGTTGGTCTCCATCTTTGGAGGAGGTAGGTCTGGAGTAGTAAAGAATTTTAAGAAAATAATCCTGGAATAGAATCTTTGAGAATCCAATTATTCCTATCAAACTTTCTTTTCTTTTTTTTTAACCAAGGTATGAGGGTGCTGGTAGATGCTCGAGAGAAGCTTCATATTCCTTGGGGAGATAACTCAAACCAACTCAATGGAGACAAGATGATGTCATTTGATACCCGTTCCCCCTTGGTGGCCCAGGGACTGGTGGAAACTCGAGTTTTTTTACAATATCTTCCTGCTATAAGAGCGTTATGGGCAGACAGCGGCATACAGAATGCCTATGACCGACGTCGAGAATTTCAACTGGTAAGAGATTTGTTAAAATGCTGTGATTTTATTTTAATGACATTTATTATCTGAGAGTTACACACCCTTTTCACTGACTTCCACAATGTAATATATATCTGTGCAGAATTTTAGCCTCAGAAATTGGGGTTGCTATATAGATGAGCTGTTTACTAGCAAGGTAAAAATAAGGTAAACCCCATAGATTTGGCGAAGCTGTGATAGTTAATTGATCATTTTTCCTTTTTGAAAGTAAGATAACAATTTTCGTAAGCACTGCTACATTTTTTCTGCTTTTGAAAATAATTACCTCTCTATTACAGCAATAATATTCATCCTTCTTTTGAAAAAAAATCAAGCTTTTACTCTTGGACTAAGAGTTCAATAACTGAACTAGGTTCAACTGTGCTATTTGGTCTTTAGAAGTACTCATTTTTTATGGTACAGATTAATAGTGACAGATTAAAGTCCTTAATAATCTTTAACAGTCATTGTGCTTTTCATACATTTGCATTCTGTTTTTGCATGTGTATTTTTTTAAGGCTTCTAAGCACATTTTACAAAATGAATTTTTTATTTTTTCAAAGAAAATTTTCTAGACCAACTAAGTGGGTGTCCTATTCCATTTGGGCTGTAATAACAAACTACGATAGACTTAAAAACAACAGAAATGCATTTCTCACATTAGAGGTTGGGAAGGTCAAGATCAAGGTGCTGGCAGATTCAGTGTCTAGTGAGGGCCCACTTCCTGGTTCATAAATGGCCACCTTCCTGCTATGTCCTCACTTGGCTAAAATGTATCTTTTTAACAAACAAACAGAAATCTTAGTTATTTTATCTAAGTTATTAGGTATCTGTTTTACATGGGAAGCACCTAAATTTTATTTTATATTTATTTTTTCTACTTTGTCTTAAACAAGAACATAAAACTTTGTAGCTGTTACAGAGGGTGGAAGGGAAAGGATCTGATCTAGGTTAAAGATACAAAAGTAATAACTAAGATAGATTTTTGTTTAAATCAAGTGTTTTGTCATTTAATTGTGAATGCTTTGATTGTATTCTGGGTTTTATTTGCTAAAGACTGGAAAGATCCCAGGAATGATAGCAATCTAGACTGTATACAATTTGGAGCTAAGATCTGAAGTGTTATTGTACTATGATCAAAATAAAGGGACATTACGAGTAAAACTGCTTAGAATGTTGTTTGGTGGTGTCGCTGGCATTAAAGCCATCCATATTTATGGGTGTGGCTACAAAATGACGTACAGCCAGCAGTCTTTGCCATTATAGTTTGTACTCAGAAGCAGTCTTAGCTCTAAGAAGTTCTAAAAAAGTGTTATGTTAACTTTGTATAAAACTGATACTTAGATCTGTCTCTGAATTATGGCTCTCATGTGTGTCATACAGTCTAGCACAGGGGTGGGCAAACTTTTTGACTCGAGGGCCACAATGGGTTCTTAAACTGGACCGGAGGGCCGGAACAAAAGCATGGATGGAGTGTTTGTGTGAACTAATATAAATTCAAAGTAAACATCATTACATAAAAGGGTACGGTCTTTTTTTTTTTTTAGTTTTGTTCATTTCAAACGGGCCGGATCCGGCCCGCGGGCCCTAGTTTGCCCACGGCTGGTCTAGCACTTGGCTATGTGCTATTTTGTATAGTTCTCTTCTTTGGTGTGTGTGTGTCTTGACAAGTAATTTGTCCATTAATGGAAGGCAGAGATTACCTCACAATATTGTGAAAATTGAGTAGCTGGCAACATTATATGTTGAAAATTATTAATTTAACTTAACAAGTGACCTCCATCCAGTTCTCAGATTTGTGGTTAACTTTTGTCCTTTGGTCAGTATCTATATATATATAATCTATATATATAAAAGGCTAATATGCAAAGTGTCCCCATGGGAGTTCAACTGGAGGTTCTATCGCTCGCTATGACGTGTGCTGACCACCAGGGGGTGGCACAAAACGAAGTAAGGCTCCAGCCAGCAGCTGGGGAAGAGAGGCCCCGACCAGCAGCCAGAAGGAAGGCCCTGGCCAGCAGCCGAAAGGCCCCGATCAGCCCTGATCGCCAGCCAGGCCTAGGGACCCTACCCATGCACAAATTTCGTGCACCAGGCCTCTAGTTTGTTATATGAGATTTGGTAGTCTTGCATAAGTTCCTCCCCACAACCCCTTCTCATCTCCCTTCACCCTCTCTCCTGTTTTTAAGTGCTGCTTATTCTCCTCTCTTCTGAATTCATTTTCCCAACAAACCACACTTTCCACTCTTAAATTTTTTCAGGATGTTATTCATCTTTCCAGGTCAGGGAAGAAATGCCGTCTGTAACAGCATGCAGTTCATATTGACTGAATGAATAAACGACTGTACTCTAAAGTTCTCTGTGGGAAAGTTCCATAAGTCCATTTAATTGAAGGTGGGCTTCACTGGCACTTCTTGAATTTGGACATTCACCTCTTACTGTCTCATATCAAGACTGCCTTGTCATCATTGTTGAGAAAGCATTCCTAAGTATTTGCCATTAAGAACAAATAGCTAAAACCACTTAGAATGAGGATCTGCATGTTCTTGACTTGAGCCAGCTGATGCTTCAGGAACAAAGAAGACATTGGGCAGGAGAGACAAGTTCTAGAAATACAATTTTCCTGATAAAAAGTAGGCACACAGGAAAAGAGGGACAGGGCAAAGATATAATTTTAAACTCCTAGAGCACATGGATTTCCCCCCTATATATTCTTGGCATTGTTAATGGTATCTGGCACCTGGTGCTCAACGATTAATGATTCTCATACTTTTTGGATGCTCTGTGGTGCTTGACATAGTGTCAGGCACTGGGAAGGCACTTGACTCATTAAAAATTTTCCTCCAAAGTCATATTCGGTTCCTTCTCTTGTCTACATACAGCCAATCCCCAAGTCCTGTCTTTTCTACCCCTGCAACATCTCTTGTATCCACTCCCTCATTTCCTCCTCTACATTACTGTCCTAGTACCTCTTGCTTGGACTCCCAGGTAATCTTGGTCATATACAACATGGGTTTGCTCAGAAAGTTTTGCTCATCCTCTATTGCCTAAAGAACAGAGTTCAGCTTCTTTATTTGAGTCAAAACTAGCTAGCTTACCTATGATTCCAATAATGTATTCAATATAGCTTATTTGACTACTGCACACGTCTTACAACACCTCAATTCCCACATCCCCTGATCATCTGCTTCCACGGCTCTCTTCACAAAGTCCCTCTGTCAGGGTTTTTAATTACTGTGTCTGTTCATTAGGTCCTACCCTTCACTTAGAACAGTGGTCATCAAATTTTAATGTGACTAAATGCACTCCATAGACTCCTTAAATCAGATTCACTGGAATGCTTGCTTAATACAAATCTAAACAGATTCCGAGACATCATCAGAAGGGGATCTGATTCAGGAATCTGGGAGGGGACCCAGTGATCTGTATTTTTAGCAGACAGCCATTGGCAATTTGGATGAATTTGTTCCTTGGCCACACTGAAGAACAGTGCTTAGGATCAAAGCTTTCCCCATGGTCCCGGCTGGAATGCCCCTGCCCATGCTCTCTGTGGTATGCTTGTGTTCTAACCCTCACATGTGTTCAAGTTATTTGCATTCTTGTTTGGCTCTCCCACTGAAGTAGAGGCTCCTTTGGTATGACTTGTTTGTCTTTTTCTCTCTCACTAGCATAAGACCTGACATTTATTTTATTCCCTCATTTTTTAGACATACTGAATTAATAAGGTTATTTTTAAAAAAGAGAAACATCTCACATTAAGTTCCTTCCAGGAAATATGAATTATTTTTGTATTCTAATTGGTTAGTTTTCCAGGAGATGGGAAGTCCTTGTGTTGCAGAATAATTTTTCTTTTTTGCAGTGTTTAATAATGTATATTCTTGAATCTTGGATAGAAAGAGTAAACAGGGGAAATGAGAGGTAAAATTGGCTATTTTTGTTTTAACTAACAATTGATTATTAAACTTATTAATGCAAATTGAAAGGAAAAGAAAATGTGTCAGTTTGTTAAGCCTCTCTGGCTTTTTTGCTTCAGATGAATGACTATCCTGTTACTAGTTTTTGGGACAAGGGATAGGATAGTGATATCACAGCTTAGGTTTTCAGCAGTCCAGTCGTTTGTTAGTAATAACTTTGGGTGCAAACATGAATGTTTTTTCCCCCCGAGTTCTCAAAGGCAAACATTTCCTTTTCTGGTTAGTTTCATTATGGGTAAGCTAAATAGCTTACTGTGGAAAAAGAATTTAATCTGTTGTTAGAGCTTAAGGGACCATTCTAGTTCTTACACACTAGCACACTGAGGATAATACCTATATCCTAAGAAGTGGTCTCTGTTGGTACTGGGTTAAATGTTTGTAATGCTCAGTTTTGGCTATGCATTCACTGCAGCCTGCAACTGCACTTAGGAGACACCCTCTCTTACGTGACAGTAGTTAGGGAATTTGGTAAGTTAGATGACTAAAGAGATGGGAGTCCAGAGTTGGCTAGGAAATGAAACAACTGGAGGTATGTAGTAAAACTAAGAAAATAGTTAGGGATTACTGCCAATTAAATTTTTTGGATTTTTAATATATCGTAACTTATTTAGAAATATAAGCAAACTTTGTAGACTTGGGTATATGGACAGGAAAGTGTGTGACACTGGGAGGAATACTCTAGAGCAGTGGTTTTCAACCTTCCTAATGCCACGACCCTTTAATACAGTTCCTCATGTTGTGGTGACCCCACCATAAAATTATTTTCGTTGCTACTTCATAACTGTAATTTTGCTACTGTAAACAATATGTAATTATATATGTGTTTTCCGATGGTCTTAGGCGACCCCTGTGAAAGGGTCGTTCGACCCCCAAAGGGGTCGCGACCCACAGGTTGAGAACCGCTGCTCTAGAGCTTCCTAATTTCTATAAACAATTTAACTTGTCAGCATTAATACAACTTCCTGTAATAACCAGTCTTTCTTTTTAAAAAATATTTTTATTGATTTCAGAGAGGAGGGGAGAGAAATAGAGAGAAACATCAATGATGAGAGAGAATCATTGATCAGCTGCCTCCTGATTGATTGCTCCCTACTGTGGATCAAGCCCACAACCCGGGCTTGTGCCCTTGACTGGAATCGAACCTGGGACCCTTCCGTCCATAGGCCATCACTCTATCCACTGAGCTAAACCAGCTAGGGCAACCAGTCTTTTTTTGCAATCCCTAAAACCAAGCTGTTTTCTTTGTTATCATGGTACCTTCAGTTAGATGTAATTTTTCTTAAGTAGTACAGTTTGTACTTGACATAGTTACACTTCTCCAAGCTGATGGGGTAGTTTATTCTGTGTAACAAAGTAGCTATTTAATCTCATGTATTGGCTGCTGAAAAGAGCTGAGTGCTAAGTAAGAACTTCAGGTTGGAGTAAAATATTTATTTTCACTATAGCATAGATTTGAAATACTATAGAGTTAGAAGCATTGGTTTATTCTTTGACACTAATTTGGATTTGCTTTAGAAAATGAATCAATTTCTGCTTTCAGTTGTAAAGTATGACCATGTTCCTGTTGGAGAAGGATTCAGTTCATTTTCTTTATGAATAAAAGCAAAACAGGACTTTGACTTCAAGTTGCTAAATACTGATTGTCTACTGATTCTAGGCTTAGAGTTAAATATTTCAGCCTATATAAGATAAGGATTACATATAACATTAGAGGTTGTAGAGATTTTAAAATTCAGATCTCTATGGGTAGGATTTCTTGTTGATGAATTTGATCAAATGTCAGAGTGGTTACATTTTTTCCAAACCTTGGAAGCCCAGAGCTATAGTACTGTTTACATTAAAAAACAAAAATGTTTTTAGTATGTACTTATACAAAACAACTTTCTGAGATTGTGTGTGAACATGTATGTATGTATACATAAATATGTGTCTTGATGTGTTTTGTTATATTGACATGTTCATGTCAATATATCTTATATTTTGGGGTGGGAGAGTAGAAACTTGACTAGCTATGAGATTTGTGGGTTCCCCGTGCTGAAAGGGGGATTGTAAAATACTTTGTTGGTTTCTGTATTACACTTTTATTGCTAAACAAAGCTAGTGATAACAGTAATTTATGCTGCTCTGAAAATGTTTATTAAACAACTAAGGGATGGAGCAAGGAAATCATTTTGTTAGGAAAACTAGATGTTAGTTTCAGAATTTCTACTAGAGTGTGGACCTAACCCAGGAGAAAGCTTTGTGAGCTCACTTATAAGGAAAGCATAGCATGATGACCGAAGGACTCCCTGGCTTGAATATTCCCTATTGACCTTCCTAAAATAGGCAGCAGCCCAACCATGTTGAGGTATCTAGTCATATTAGCCCCAAACAGGTGCTAATTTCTTTCTCCAGAAAATGAATTCAAGTGCTGATAATTCTATCACATTTTAATACTTTATGTTTTATCAGAATGCCTTTGTACTTTTCAAAGCTCTGTCACATACATTATCATGCAATCCTTAAAAACAAAATACAGAAATAGAAGATGTGTTATTGTTCCCACTTCACAGATGAAAAAATTCATTTGCAGAGAGAGGTTCCTTAAAGCTTTGAATCACAGAACCAGTAAATAATAGAGTGGACACTAGAACCCAGACCAGCTCCTGGCCCACAGCACTAGCCACTAAACCATCTTGCATGCACTCCAATGTTATATTCGTGGAGCATTCTCTTCTTTTATTCCCACACTCTCTGACCAACACCCATACACTCAAATATTACCACTCCTCTCGTAAGTTCTAGCACATTATTAAATATGTCTAAGGTTTTCTTAAGAATGCATAACATTGCGCTGATATTCATACAGTTGTTTTATATTCTGAACTTTCATAATACTCTTGTGCCATTTCTTTTTATTGTATTAACTTAGGTTATACTTGAGATATAAATTAACTTAAATGACATTTAATAGTAAATTTATTAACTTAGAGTGGCACAGTTCGTCCTAACCACTATTCATCATGGGAAAGGCTGTTTGAATCCTCACCTCCTTGAATACTAAATGTACTACTAGTCATCCTCTACTGATGTTCCATTAGTGAGCATGGTTTTTATTTATTTTTATTTTATTTTTTGTGAACATGTTTTTCTTTTTAACTTTTATTGATTTTTAGAGAGAGAGGAAGGGAGAGAGAGAAACATTGATTTTGTTTTTCCACTTATTTATGCATTGATTGATTGCTTCTTATATGTGCCCTGACCAGAGATCAAACCCACAACCTTGGTATATTGGGAAGATGCTCTAACCAACTGAGCTACCTGGCCAGGACAATGAGCCCTGAAAAAGAATGTTTAATGGCAACCAGTTATCTGAAAGGCAGCCATATGTTTTGTGAACATGTTTTTCTTTTTAACTTTTATTGATTATCTGAAAGGCAGCCATATATTTTTCTAGGAAAGTGTCATTTGGAAATTAGCACATATCTGGTATATAGTTGCTCTTGGTTTGGAGAAGGGGATATCAGAACACTATTATTATTTTTATGAGCTCCTTTGCAGTGTTGCTCAGATAATTGTCACAGTTCTCATACTATTGAGCATTCCAGATTGCAGTTTGTTGCACATTTTTGTTATAGTTAGAAACTATATTTTTATGTGCATATTTCTGAAAATTAAGTGATTTTTATTTCCTTGCTTGAAAGTACTTCATTTTTTTTCTAGTTACATGATACAATTCACTTTTATCTATATGGTAAATATATATATTTTGCAAGATGCCTTTTTTCAAGAGAATTTGTTTAATCCACATTAGAGTATTATTGGAATGGGTTTATACAGATCAAGGAAATTGTTTTGTTTTGAGAACTGGACTAAAGTTACCATCTTCTGCATTGATAGTAGTTGTTCATCTTAATCTTTCAAATTTAATCTCTCTTCTTTGGGCAAAACAAATTTTTAAAAATTTAAATCACTTTGATGAGTGTACTTTTTCATCCCAACTACTCTACAACAGATTCAGAATACTTGAGTAGAATTACTCTTCCTTGATTTATTTTGGTTTTGGTCTCAATCATAAGACCTGTGTACTTGGTTTTGCTACATGAAACTTTACTTTGTATCTTCCAAACAAATTAGAAAATAACCATGTTCAAATGTATTGATTTATTTTGCATATTGTAAGACATTTAGAAATGATTTTAATGTGATAACCTTAAGATTTGGTACAGTTTTCTACAATGCCGTGAGATAAAGTGGAACTTTAAATGGCTAGCCAGAAATCGTGTCCTGGCTGTGCCACTCACTGTGTGAGCTTGAGCAAGCCCCTCAGCATCTCTGAATTTCTGCATCTGAAAATTGGGGACTATCCAAGGACCTACTGTTACTAATTGTTGTAGGGATTGCATGAGATAATCCATGTAAAGGACTTTAGTGCAGTGCCTGACACTGCACTAATATTTTATTAATATTAGCCATATGCACATAAACCATATGTAGCTTTTTAAAAAATAAAGCACTGTAAGCTTTTATTTGATTCATTCTTTGAACTTGCTTACCAATATAAAAAATTCTGAATTCTAAATAATGCAGAATATGGCTTACATTCTCATTAGACCATATGTTGTCTAATAAAGGCAGTACTTCCAAGAGAGATTTGAGGTTTTCATTGCTACATTGGTTCTTGCTGCCTTCTCATGTCACTTTGCTTGATTTTCCATCTAATGAGTAGTCAATTTAGCCAAATCCTTAGCTTCCTGCCCCTTACATAGTGTGGTGAGATACCTTTGGCATAGGTGCAGGTGCTCTGCTGTCTCCTTCCCTCTCCCTCCTTTGTCTCTGTGGCAACCCTCCACCCTCACCTGCTGTGCTCCTTCGCTTTATGCCATTTCCTGTGCCCATGGTGGGCAGAGGCTTTGTGAGTACCACTCAGGTTAAAGAGGGTATTTGGGTTTCTTTTTCCAAGGTAAAAAAAAAAATCCATATATTTATAAAATACAAAATTATTTTCTTTTTAAGATTTCATGTACTTTTATGAGATTTTAGGACTTCTGACCATTTTATATAAAAACCAACTAAAACAGTCTAATAGAGAATTTCTACTTTTTCTCATGGAGCAAAATAAACAAATTTCAAATTTGTTCCCCTAAAGAAAAATTTTTTATTAACTTTGGCATTTAAAAACGATGTTAGCCAATGAGCAAAACTTTAACACCCCCTGCCCCAAATAGTTTTTAACAGTGTCTTTGGGTTTTTTGAGCTGGAGCAGCTGCATGTATCCTGTTAATAGGACATTTCTTTTAACTCTTCTAGAAAGGTTAAAGAAAAAGAGCTGGAATAATGAATAATTGGGGCGAGAGACTTTCACTTTCCTTTTCAGTAAAACTCATGGAAGATACTAACAATGAGCAAAGGGACTAAGTTTTTGCTAGAGATTCACCCACATTATTATTGCCTGGCCAACTGTGTGCTACACGAGGCCTAATAAATAAGAAGATAGACATGTTTATACTTTAGACAAGTTGCTATTCAAATGTAAGATGGTCTCTAAACTCATTTTTATTGATTTTTTTTAAAAACCTAATGAATAATTGAATGCTATATGCTGCAAATACTTTTCATTTTAGTTGAAATCATTAAAAAGAGTAATATGATTTAGCTTATTGAGTTATAATATTGCAATGTAAATGATTTGCTATTTTTAACTGTTATTACTTTGCCACATTTGCAGTAAAACTGTCTTTATTAGCTACAGCTTCAAAAATGATAGGGACTTAAAATTGTTACCATATAGATGATATACATTTCAATTCTGGACTAGGGCAGAGAGAATTATATTTGCTTAATTTTTTCCTTGACCTTTTAAGTTATGTTATGTTCAAATGTTGCAACCAATTAGAAGGTTTTCACCTGTTGTATAGCATTTTGCACATTTGGCCTTAATGTAAGATATCTTTCTTTTGTAAAAGAAGGCTCTTTATTTAAAAAAAAACTTTTATTCTGTAGAAATGCATTATTTGATAGAGTATATATGTCCATCTGATGGTTTCCTATTTATATTTTATACTATATGCAAGTATTAAGGTTTAAAGCATGACTTTGAGTATGTATTTTCATTATGATCATTTGAATTCTTTTCTCTTCATGTGAAAATTGAAGAGCAAATGTAAAAGTCAATGAGGGTAAGAAGGCCTTGGGGAGCAAATTTCAAGGGTTCGGTTATTATTTATTTAACAAGTCTGATAAATCAACTTGTCAACTGACAGCTTTCAGCAGCCTTTGGTAGCATGTCCTTGAACACCTAATACTGAGGAGGCATTTGTTTTAGGCTGGGTATTTGCTAGTGAACCAAATGAAAATGATCTCTGATTTCATTCATCTTAGTGTTAGTTGGAGGAACTTACATTACAAACAATCCCACATGTGATAAGTGCTCTGAAGGAAAAGAAAAGGAACCTGTGACAAAACAAGAGGATGGTTTGAAGAGATGGACATTTAAGTTACGACCCCATGGGTGAGAAAGGGTCAGCCAGGCTAGGAGAGGGAAGAGTTTGACAGGCAGAAAGAGTACCATGTGTGCAGGACCTAAGGTGCGGAAAGCTTGCTGGAGTGTGGAGATTGAAGGGAAGTGAGGAGAGCAGTCAGTCAGTAAATACTTATCAAAAAACCTTTCTACTGTTCTGGATGCTAAGCAGTTCCAGAGCTAGGTGGTAGCCATTGAGATGTAGGGACGACAGTGGATTCAAGGTAAAAAAGTCATTGGGGTTCTGACAGATTGGATATGAGGTGAGGGAGAGAGGCATATGTTAAGAGTAACTCTGGTTTCTGGTTTTAACAACCAGGTGGATGGTGCTTTTTGCTGAAATGAAGACTGTAAGAAAAGAATTTGAGAGGGAAGATTAAGACTTTAATTGGGCATATCAGGTTGAGATCTGTGAGACATGCAGATGGAATCAAGTAGACAGTTTGCTACATGAGTCTGGAATCCAGAATAGAGCTTTGGGCTAAAAGATGGAAATGTAGGAGTTGTTTGTATTTGGGTGGTATTTAAAATCTATAGGATGTACACAGTTATTCAGGGAAAGAGTATAAAAAGAAATTAGGGCTCGGGATAGAGTCTTGAGGAACCTTCAACCTTTTGAGAATGTTCAGAAGAGGAGATGCTAGCAGAAATGGCCAGAAAGATAGGAGAAATCCAGGAGATAGGAGAAATCCAGAAATCCATGTAATGCCATGGAGGCCCCAAAAGTGTTTCAGTGAAGAAAACCATGGTCATTGGTGTCACATGCCACTGAGAGGTCTTGTATGGTAAAGACTGGCATGTCCATTGATTTTGGCAATGGGGAGGTTTTGCTGACTGTGGCAAGTGACAGACTTGGTAAGAATGAAGTCAGGCCAGAAGGGCCTGAAGAGGGAAGAGAGGTGAGGAAGTAGAGAAGATCCACTTGAAATGACTGTTCTCATTTCCCTTTGCAGTACTTTCAACCACCTGGCTTAGTAGGTTGGGTTTTTTCAAGTCTTTTTAAAATTCAGGAGGACATTGTATTAACCAGTTTCTTTGAGTCTCACTGTGAGAAGAAGAGTTAATATCAGTTAGTAATAATTAATCTGTTAGGCCAGGCAAGCACAAGACCTTTTCACTTTGTACTTGATTGTTTTATGACCATTTCTTATATAATGGGGCAATAATTTGATCAGTTATACAATGCACTCATTCATTTCTTTACTCTTTCAGCAAACATGTATTGAATACATTCCCATAGTATGTTCTGGGCTGAGTGGGCGGGCCCTGGGGACTGAAGAACTGCCTGTCTAGCTGTCTTACAAGAGGCTCTCAGTCTAGTGGGGAGCAGATAGAAAAAGTCAACCAACAGTGTTTGTAAATGAGAATGACAAATGCTGTAGTATTTGTTGCTCTTCTGCCAAGAGTATGCAGAATCACTAAGGGTTTACTAACCTAGAAAAGACCTACGAGAGCATGTTGTTCTGTTCACTTCATTTTATACATAAAACATGGGTCCATGGAGGTTAAGGCCACAGGTAGTTTTGGTGATAGAGCCATGATTCAAACTCTGGGCTGTAGGACTCCGTAGCCCATGTCTTATGTTCACAACCAATCATGCTTTCCTGAGTCCCTTTATAGCACAATTAACTAAATAGTGATTTGGAAAAAGAACTGATTACCAATATAAATTTTGAGCTATTTCCCACCTTCATCGGTATTTAGAAACATTCATAGGTTGCATTGCTTTGCTGTCTGACGCGTTTGCCAGGTAGACAGGGAAGGGAAGATGATTAAAGCTTGCGCAAGTTGTGTGGAGCTACTCTGCTGGCCAAAGTTGGGATAATAGGTTCAACACCTAACTGGGAATAAAGTGATCTGGGTTTTCCTCTCACCTGCTGTGTAATAAAGGCATAGAATTTATTAATTGATGTTGATTGTTAATGTTACTTAATGTTGATTATTGTGTAATTTTGAGTTGTGGGGATTTCAAGATTCATTGTAGCACATCATAGAGCAGAACTTTCCATCCCGTGTGCATTCACAAGGACTTCTGGGTATTGTGAATTGCTCTTATAGGCCCTCTATTGGTTATCAGGGGAATTGAAACTATATTTGGGAAGTATGACCTGTGTTGGAAAACTGTGTTTTCTGTTTCTTTTTAACAATTGAGGTCATTTCTTTTTTGAAAACAAAAAAAATTACTACTGAAAGGTTCTAGTTCTGGCACAGCTAAATATTTTTTTGTTCGGATTGTATAAGATTGACCCTTTCCAAAAAAGTATTTTAGTTTTGAGGAATTCTCAAAACGCTAAGCTTTTTATTGTTATGTGAAAACTGGAAAGTAGGAAAATTGTTTTATTTTTTTGAGGGAATTACCCTACCTGCTCCAGAATCCAAATTAGCTTTTTTTATTTTTTTATTTAAAACTATATGTCCATTGTAGAAAAGCATCCAGTCAGCCACTTATGCACCACCCCAAGACATCTTTGTTGATATTTGGTGTATTTCCTTCTGGTATTTCAGTACAACCTCGGTGTTGAGATAAGCTTTTCAGGACTTTCTGTACAGTTTTATATCCTGTTCACTTAGAAGTGCAACGTTAGTATTTCCTGCAGGCACTGATTTTCTCAGAACTGGCAAGGCATTCTTAGAAAACTTTAGTGATTTTTTTGTTTGTTTGTTTGTTTGTTTGTTTACATGGAAAATTCTCTCGTGCGCGCGTGTGTGTGTGTGTGTGTGTAAGGAACAGAAACTGGTCATACTAAATGGTAACATAGAATAAATATGCAGTAAATTACCATGTTGCCTAATTAAGCAGTGTTATATATCACTAGAGGCCTGGTGCACGAAAGTCATGCACTGGGGAGGGGCGTCCCTCAGCCCGGCCTGCCCCCTCTCGCAGTGCAGGAGCCCACAGTTGGATATCCTTAGCACTGACTCAGAGGCAGGAAAGGCTCCTGCCACCACCCCTGTGCTTGCCAGCCATGAGCCCAGCTTCTGGCTGAGTGGCAGTCCCCCTGTGGGGGCACACTGACCACCGGGGGGCAGCTCCTGCATTGAGCGTCTGCCCCCTGGTGGTCAGTGTGCATCATAGGGACCTGTCGTTCCACCGTTTGATCGATTTGCATATTAGCCTTTTATTATATAGAATTATTATATAGAATATTAAAGCTAGCCCCTCTCTGTAATATTAAACTTCTTTCTTACATTTAAAATTTGTATTTCTCTTTTTGTTGATTTTTAGAGAGAGAGAGAAGCATTGATTTGTTTTAATTAATGATGCATTCATTCATTGATTGCTTCTTTTGTATATGCCCTGATTAGACATCAAACCTGCAACCTTGCCGTGTCGGGGTGTCACTCTAACCAACCAAGCTACTTTGCCAGGGCCTGCATTTCATTTTTACAGGAAGAAGATTTTTAAGAGAAATGCTGGCCTTCACTCAGAAGCCTGTATTATTTTTTTTAAAGGAACTGTAATTCTTATACAGACTTTTAAGGATAATTGATACTTTCTAAAATAACAAAATTGAATAGCATAGAAGTATTAGGTACACATGCATAAATATAAGATATCCATGTATCCAAAAATGTGTTAGACATATGGCTAAGTTTTTTTCTCATATCTCTAGGATGAAGCATTTTAATAAAATAAGAGAATTACTAAACTGCATTGTACATTTTGTGTTATGTGTAAATTGGAATTTGGTAGGACTACAGGAATACTCTTAAAAACTAAAATCTAGCTTTAAATTATTTGCTTGGTAAGTCTAATTGAAAAATTGGATATAAAAAGGAATTTATTCATTTGTGAGCAGTAGCAAAGAAAGGGCAGTTTATAAAATAAAGTGATAATTGAGCTCTTTCCAAAAATCTCATTTCTAATTTTGCGCACTAGTTTATTTTTATAGCTTATATGCAAGAAAGAATTAAAATTAATTGTCTAAATTAGGTATTCTTTTGGACATTTGATTTAGGCTGTTGTAAATTATCTTAGATTAATCTGGATAGGTACTTAATTTGATGGAAAATATTTTCAAATATTGGGGTGGTTTATGTTGTACCTAATTTTGGCCCTTTTGGAAGTTTTAAGTGATGCACATAGAAAATGCTAGCAAGAAATTTGAAATTCTGCATTTAGTTGGAGTCAATATAATTTTGACCTATCTACAAAGCGAAGGGCAATAGTTTATATTCCTTTGACTATAAGTAAATCCTCTCGCTCCTTGTGAACCAAACAAAAGACATGAGTTAGTACTTTAAGCATGCTTTAATGATAAAGATGACAATATCACCCTTATTAAAAACATGTACTGTGCGTCACATCAATACTTTAAAATGCTTTTTCCAAATAAAAATGAATAGAGGACGTCATTAAACAAAAAGTAGGCCATCTCAAAGATAAGGAACAATAAAATAGGTCCTTTGTGAAGACCAGGCAAAATGAGAACATCGGGAGGGCAATAAATGAAAGGAGAAGTGAAACTGCCCATAACAGGTTCAGGACCAGAGAGCTTGATGCCTGCCCTGTGTGCAGAGCTGGCCTCTTTATTATGGTTTATTTTGAAGTTAAAATTAAGGGGAGAAAAAAAGACATGGCACTCATCATAGAGGTGATATATTTCAAATGTTTGAAATAGGATGATTCCAAGATCTTTTAATTTAGAGTCATTTTCAAAGCTTTGAACAAACTCTTTAAATATAATCAGGCCTGGTTTTATGTTTATTGTCTTTAAGGAATTACGTATAATGTTCTAATCTTAGATTTCAAACAGTGTGGGCAGAGCAATTTCATGTTATATTTCATCTTTTCATGTGAATACGTGAAGAAACAATAGAGAAAGGACAAGTCAGATGGGAAATTGAGTAATTATCTTTGTCACTAGCCACTTCCTTAGGCTGAATGAAGAATCTTGTTTCATTAACCAACTTTTAACCCCACCCTTTTTTCATTTTGTACCTTACTTCTATTTGGCATTCAGTTCTTGCTATAAACCTTACATAAGTAAATGTTAGATGGAAAAGTTTATATTACACATAGTCTGTGCACAGAATGTTGTCCAAAAGGATCCTTATTTAGATGTGGCTTCACAAAGATATTTGCAGGGCTTCAATTACTACTCTATGTAAATGTGAATTATTAATTAAAAAAAAAACACCTATAGGTCACTTTTAAAGGCAGGTTAATAAATTTCCTATTGACTAGATTTCTCCAAACATATGCTTAATGAAGCCTGCTTAATGAATATTCAGAAAACATTTTGACATGGCTTCGTTTGGGGATTATAAAACTAATGAAAATTAAAGGCATATTATACCTTATTATGGCAGTAGATGCAATATAATATGGTAACACAAGTCACAGTTGTAATTAATTTAAGGAGTAAACAGATTTGTAGTTTTCTCTCTTATCTCTTGATTTTTCCTCTTTAAAATATTTCAAACTTGCAAATAGGACTGGCTATGCATGGAATGGATGTAAGCCACTTTAAACCATTGGACTTTGCAATTTTAGAGCACAAACATCTATCTAGTAGTTTACTGGTACTTCAGGAAGTGTTTTCTTATTAAATTATTAAAACACTTCTTTCTTTTCCAACTACATTTTTGTGTAAGGCCAGATTTTCATCATATACTTCAACCAACCTAAAGTAGCAGTTCAAATTCAGAAGCAGATGAGTGCTCACTATCTTTTATTAAGATATGTTAAAATAGATGCACAGGCGATGGGTTTACTATTGACATATTAAAATGAATTATTAAGTAAAATATTTGTTAATATCTTGGTTTTACTTTCTAATATGGTAAATAAATACCAGTAGCTATAAGCCACATGAACTTTGGGTTCCTCAAGAATCTTAAGATGTGAAAAGGGATCCTGAGATCAAAGAATGTGAGAACTGCCCTAACCGGTTTGGCTCAGTGGATAGAGCGTTGGCCTGTGGACTGAAGGGTCCCAGGGTCCCAGGTTCGAGTCTGGCCAAGGGCATATACCTTGATTGCAGGCACATCCCCAGTAGGGGTGTGCAGGAGGCAGCTGATCAATGTTTCTCTCTCATCGATGTTTCTAGCTCTCTATCCCTCTCCCTTCCTCTCTGTAAAAAAGTCAATAAAATATTTTTTTAAAAAAAAAAATGTGAGAACTGCTATTTTAATTCCTTATGACTGAAAGTGTGGTCCCAGAAATCACTTGAACTATGGGAACTACTCCCTCCCCCACCCCATCTTCACTCCAGTCGGAACTACAGTATAGCAAGGTTTTCCTGTGATTCTCCCATACATTAAGGAATCCCAGCCTTCAGGGTATTCCGGCAGGGGAAGTGCCTCAGTAGAAATCCAACAGGCAAAGTGAAAACACAGGGAGAGAGCACTGGGAGATTCCAAGACCCAGAGCCTTCTTTCCTGAAATGGTTTCCTCTGTTAAAGTATTGCCTGTAACTGGAAGATATTTTATACAGTATTCTCACCTCATCTCTGGTTTGCTCTTGTCTCTGAAGATAACCACCGTTGCTATAAACTTAAGGCAGAAAAATGTAGACAAACAAAAATCCCACTTAAAGTTTAGTTGATATCAAAAGCATACATGCAATCCAAGCAGATGATCACATTTATGTAAAGCATTTGTGAAATTAACCAGGCTGTGGCACTTTGTGGCAGAGGCAGACATTTATATGTTTTTAGTGGGGTTAGTGTTCAGTCTGAAACAAACTATGTTTGGATTAAGTGTACAACCAGACAGTTTAATATAAACTGTTGTAACAAAATCTTCCATTTCTCAGCCCTAATAACTGTTTGTTTTCTTCTTGCTTTTAGGGTGAATCTGTAAAATATTTCCTGGATAACTTGGATAAACTTGGAGAACCAGTAAGTTTTTTAATTGAGTGTTCAGTGCCATTTGAAAGCAATAGTCAGGATATTGATGTCAGGAAATTTAGAAAAAGTATGTATCAGGCTATTTGCTTCTCTCTGTATCCTAGTGGCAGTATTCTGACTGTTCCCACTTCATTTTCCCCCCCTCTACTATCCAGATCTCTGCCATTTCCTTAAAGAATTGCCCTATCCACTGCTTTATGAAAGTAAAACTGTTTAGAGAAAGAAGTTTATGTTTGAAAATGAGATTGCATTTTATATGTTCTACTTTACTGTCTTTTGGGTTTTTTGTAAACAGAAACAGGAAGAACACAGTGAGTTCATTGATTTTAAAACCTTTCAGAAAACGGTATTTTCCAGCTCGGGGCCCCTTTGTGTTGAGTTACAGTGTAAGAGGGCTAGATACTGAAGGCCCAATGAAGAGACTCCACGTTGTAGGAGAAAGAGTTTGTGATTTTCCTGCCGTGTATCCCTCAGAGCCAGCAGCTCTCAGCTGGCTGTGGCTGGCCCTGGCCTGCGCCACCAGGGGCAGAGCAGCTGTACTGTTTGTTCTCCGTATTGGATTCATGCAGAAGACACCATTGGGAGAAAGGTTCTGCTGCCTAGAAAATGTTTGGAAGCCATTGCCTTAGAGTCATTTGTTACCTGCTAAGTTTAGTGCAGTTCTGTTTTCCTCCTCTTAAAGCTAATTTCTGCTATAAATTTTAATATGATCTCATGGGTTCTTTGAGATATTTAACTTTATAACTAAAGGAAAGCACAACATGAAACCCATTACAAGTAGGAAAGTAACATACCGATGGATCTAGGACACGTGAAAAAGTGCTCTCTTTTTATTCTAGCAGGATTTTTGTATTTTCCCTTATTTTGTATTTTGCTAAATTGTATTTGTCTGCCCTTAAAACTGGTGTTTTTCTCCTACCTGTTTCTTACACACAGATGTTCCAGAAGTTGGGATCCCCATATTTATCTGTTTTTACTCAGTCCACATCAGTGAAACTTTTTATTAAGTCTTATCTCATTATCACTCTTTCATCTGGTCAGATTATAAGCCTTAAAAAAAGTTAAGAGAATCCTTAGTAGATAAACTAATTTTTAAGAGTTTTTTTCATGTTTTCCAATCCAAACACTGACCTGCTCTTCTTTTTTTTTTTCTTTTTTACTTTTGAAATACATATATCTTTATTGATTTCAGAGAGGGCGAGATAGAAACATCACTGATAAGAGAAAATCGTGAATCGGCTGCCTCCTGCACTATAAGGGAACAATCCTGCAATTTGGGCATATTCCCTGACCAGGAATCGAACTGTGACCTTCTGGTTCATAAGCAACGCTCAACCACTGAGCCACAGCGGCTGGGCTGACCTGCTCTTCTTTTTCTTTTTTTTTTTTTTACACTAAGCAACCTACAGGGTTGTTTTTTTTCCTGCTCTTCTTAATTTGCCTTTTCACATAGGCCTTCTTTGAGCATACCGTTTAAAGTAGGTCTCCTCCTCTTGTTTTCAGGGTCAGCCCTTGCTTGTTTCAAACCTCCTTGCTCTTATTACTGCAGTTGGTTTACTTAGTTCTATGCTTATTGGTCTTTTGCTATAGGCCAACTCCAGTAAATTTTGTACTAACTGCTTGGTGTCTTATTTTGAGGACAGTTCTGAGGCTACATCTGGAATAAAAAGGAAAAAGTGCTGTAATCAGTTGGTAGTTGTAAAGGAGGGAAGAGTTGTAAACCTGGGTGCGCTGCACATCGGCCACCCATTCTGTACATATTAGACAAGTCACAGGATTGCATTTGCTTCTCTCCATCTCTGACTGTGGCACCGGGGTCATTGAAGCCCTTCTGTGTGCCCAGCCCCATGACCCTCTGGTAGGTGGAACAGCACCTAGGTCAAGGGCCTGGGTTCTGCAGCCAGACCACCTGGGTTCCAATCCCAGTGCTATCACAGACTGGCTCTGTGTGACCTTGGGCGTTTCTAAACGAGTTTTTTCATCCATGTCATAGGCATAGTAAGAGAACCGACCGCATAGGGTGTGGGACAGTTACATGAAATAAACCCCCTGTCTCAGTCTGCTCAGGCTGCCATAACAAAATACCACAGCCTGGGAGGGCTTAAACAAAGACATTTATTTCTCACAGTTCTGGAGGCTGGAAGTCCAAGATCAAGGTGCTAGCTAAGGAGGGTCATGAAAACCAGTCAGCGAAGTTCAGATCTGATGGAGTGTGGGTGGTTCCGAACTCACGATGCAGGAGGGGTCAGTCTGGGGGTGGCTTAGAGATGGAACCAAGAGGTGCAAGGCATTCAAGGCAGAGAAACTAGTGAAGAGATGGTGATCCACGCCTGAGATGAAAGAAGTGGGGACAATAAGGAGGAAAGGAAAAATGTAGGAAAGATTCAGAGAAGGAACAAGAGGATTTAATGTGAGATAGGAGATGACAGACTTAAAGAATGCAGACATTGTTGGAGGGACAGGAAGTAGAAAGGAGAATTTACTGGTTGGACTTGGAGGAGTTGGTAAGGAAGAAAATGAGTTTTCTTATTGAAGACATTGTATTTGTGAATAGATTTGTCAAGTGCAAATGAATGGTGAGCATTTAAAAATGAGACTGCAGAGACTTGAGTGGAAGTTGACCTGCTTGTCACAGCCTTGTTGATTTCCCTCTCTACAGCAAGTGGCCGTGGTGGTGGCAGCGGTGGTGGGTGGCTGACACAGTAGGAACTGATAGATAGTAACGTAAAGTGTGCCAAACACAACTCTTAAGCACTTCATTCCTTTAACTCATATAGTGCTCACAGCACCCCTAGGAATGTTACTATATTTTACAAATGAGGAAATTGAGACAGAGCGGTTAAGTGACTTGTCCAAGGTCACACAGCTAGTTTTAAAGCTGACTCTAGAATTCACATTCCTAATCACTATTACTGCTATACCATTTAGCATTAAATGACATTGTCCTGTGTTTTATGCTTTGTATGAATTAGCCTTTATCTTCCTAACTAGAGTGTTAGCTCCTAATTAAGGCAATAATAAATATGTTTTTATATTTTTGGAATTAGAACATTTTAAAGTAAGAACAATTCAGGGCTGGCATGTTTCTGAGGCATCTGGCACACAAGTGCACTGTGAATTGGTACCACCTTCCTAGAAAGTAGTTGGGCATTTAGTGTCCAGGGTTGTCAAAATGTTTATAACCTTTGACCTCATAATCTTATTCCCGATTATTTAGATGTTTGCATGAGAGTTTTAATTGCTGCACCTCTATTAATTAAAGCAAAAAATTGGAAACAACCTAAATGAGCACTAGTAGGAGAATGTTTCTGTAAATCATATCACGTTAATCCATCGATGTAAAGTAGGTAGGTATGTGAACCACAGCTAGAAGGAAACCTGGAAAGGAAACCTGGAAATGCCAACACTTTGGAGTCCCAGAGTTACTTGATAAAATGGCTGTTGATTACAGATAACTGTGAACTGCCTCCTTTTTCTTTACTCCAACACGCTATTTTCAGGAGATAAGTTTACAATTCGCATTGTAAGGACACTTTCAGAATCATAATACACTATTTGGAAAGACATAAAATGCAGCATTGGAAATAACAGCACTGTTTTTAAAAACTTGCCTTGATTCTAAAAAATATGCTGACCTTGATGATGAGAATTTAAGGCTCTTCTGTTCAGTATTGCCAAAAAGCTGTGTCAACGTTCTGGAAAAATACTAGCCTGAGAAGAGAGAAAGTCAGTTATACTGCATAACAAAGGGCACTGGTACGGTAGCCGGTGACTCGTGAGACCAGCAGCTTCTGTCTGCTCAGGGTCTGGTAGTTGTCTGAGCCTGCTCACAGAGAAAGGCTCATTTGACCTTTGCATAAACTGTCCCTTAGAGGCAGGTAGGCAAGCCATCGTCACCTTCATTTCACAGGCAGAAGTGCTGACAGAGTAAATGACTACTTGTGTCAGTAGATGAGACAGCTGGAACACAACTACACCATACCCTGGAAACAGACCTAGAAAGTGGCCAAGTAAAGTCAGCTAATTAGTTACAGTAGAGGAAGTGTTTTCTATGTTTGTAGTACAGCAGCGATGGTAATAACATGGAGTGACCAGCATAGAGGGTCTTAGTCACTGAGGCGGTAAAGGAATGTTTAGTGTGGATTAGAGAGAGGCAGAACCTAGAAGTGATCCTCCTGAATTGACATTCAGACCTCAGGAGCAGGTGTATGCATGAGCAGTTGGCTGAAACTAAGAGTGGGTTATGGTGGGGAGTTATACTGAAGGCAGATACACAGCAGTTAGTAGATAAGACCTTACTCAGATTTGAGCAGGAATGAAAAAAAATAAATAGGTGCTGCTCATTTGTAGTGAATTTTGAACCAGTCGTCGTACACTAACATTTTAATATATTTGGCATTGTATAATTGGAATAATAATAGTATTGATGCTTTAGTATTATTAAAAGGTGTCGACATGTTAAAAAGATAATTTTGCTTGCATATCCATTCACTAGACACTTAGTAGAACATTAACAATTCTAATTCTGGTTCCTGAGTATAAAAGCTTTTTTTTTCCCCCCCAGAATTATGTTCCATCACAACAAGATATTCTGCTTGCCAGAAGGCCCACCAAAGGCATTCATGAATACGACTTTGAAATTAAAAATGTTCCTTTTAAAATGGTCGATGTAGGTGGTCAAAGATCAGAAAGAAAACGTTGGTTTGAGTGCTTCGACAGTGTGACATCAATACTTTTCCTTGTTTCCTCAAGTGAATTTGACCAGGTGCTTATGGAAGACCGACTGACCAATCGCCTTACAGAATCTCTGAACATTTTTGAAACAATCGTCAATAACCGGGTTTTCAGCAATGTCTCCATAATTCTCTTCTTAAACAAGACAGATTTGCTTGAGGAGAAAGTGCAAATTGTGAGCATCAAAGACTATTTCTTAGAATTTGAAGGGGATCCCCACTGCTTAAGAGACGTCCAAAAATTCCTGGTGGAGTGTTTCCGTAACAAACGCCGGGACCAGCAGCAGAAGCCCTTGTACCACCACTTCACCACTGCTATTAACACCGAAAACATCCGCCTGGTTTTCCGTGACGTGAAGGATACTATTCTTCATGACAACCTCAAGCAGCTTATGCTACAGTGATATACAAAAGACTTGCTGTTTTAATGCCTTTTTGTCTTTTTTATTGTTTTCTGTTTGTTTTGTTTTTTCAAATAGTTTACAACAGGAATTAGAAAAATCTTGATGCTGTGTTGAAGTTCTTGGAAATCTGAGTCCTTCTTCTGCAGACTTTGGTTTGTGGCTGAAAGCTGCTGAATAACAACACATTGCCAATATCTGCTGAAGTTTAGGCTTTGATCGGTTTCTCTATGGCTTCCATTAGAGTGGAGTTGTAATCTTCTGCCAAACCTCAGTCAAGGTATAGTTCAGGCTTTAACACCTTCCACTTTCAAACTGAATTGTCCTGTAGTGCCAAGTATAGCAGGTGTCCTTGAGTATTTGTAGTATGAGGTTGAGAATATTCAGTTCTAAAACAAATAAGATACCTTTTGTCTGCCTGACACATAGCAGCAACATTCGTGCCTAGCTTTATGGTGACCTATTTTGAAATTGCTATTGGAAAAAATTTTGATCTTAGGAATGACATTCTATAGATTCACCAGATTTAGCCTTCATGTATTTTTCATAACTTACATGCATAACAGTTGTTTTGTTTTAAAATTTCTGTGGTTCCTAAAGGTAATGTTTTTAGTGTTTTAAAGTTTACATGAGGATTTCTGGTTTGATGCTAATGGAAGTTCACAAATGGTACGGGGGAGCAAAAGGCAAGCAAGTGCCATATATAGTGTTTTGGTCAAAGTTATGAGTGAAATACAATTTACCCTTTTCATATTTAAATATCATGTAATAAAAGTGTCGGATGTGAAACATTTTGGCCATGGCAGTAACTAAAAATTGCAAGCAACTTGATAACAGAACTTTCTAAATAAACATAACCTTTCCAGATGTTATGTGTTTTACTCTCAGACTTTTAAATCCTGTTTCAGATTATTTGGGGCCTTACTGTAGGAAACCATTTTGCTTTTGGTTTTGTTTTGTTGTTTTTTTAAGTATATTTTATTGATTTTTTTACAGAGAGGAATGGAGAGGGATCGAGAGTTCGAAACATCGATGAGAGAGAAACATCAATCAGCTGCCTCCTGCACACTCCCTCCTGGGTATGCGCCCGCAACCAAGGTACATGCCCTTGACCAGAATCGAACCTGGGACCCTTGAGTCCAAAGGCCAACGCTCTATCCACTGAGCCAAACCAGTTAGGGCAGGAAACCATTTTGTACCATCACAAACGCTTTTCTTTTGCTCTCCTATCTATTCCCATTAACTCAGAGAGTGGCATTTTTGGGATTTTTTGTTGTTCATTTGGAGCTTGCAGTATTTTTGTATCAAACTATTCAAGATACAAGAAGGTATCATTTCAAATTCCTACTCATTCTTGGTATGTCACTAAAAAAGCACAGTATGTGCATGTTCATTTATGAAATTCCAGCTTTATTGAGGTGCATTTGGAATGTTTTAAGGATATTCCTGAGAACAAGAGATAATTTTTTTAGTTCACACCAACATCTGATTGCATTTGACCTCCCTCCATTTCTTACCAAATGAAAACATACCCATGCAATAGCTTTTTGATTCCAGATACACTCACAGCAGACTCTTCAGAATGGCTGGTTTGCAGTACTGAAAATCCTGGCTTGCAGGGTAAGTGCAGTGTTGGAATTGGATTAGGGAAAAGATGGACAAGGCTGGGGACAGTTTGGAAAGTGGCAGCTTTTCTCCTTTTCCTGAAAATTGTGACTAAGACTGTGATATTCGTCACTTTACTGTATAGCTGACTGGGTTCTCAGGTATTTTCTTGGCGAGGAAGTTCTTGAAAGATGGGTGAACATTATGAGCCACCCACCGTTACGACAATGGCTCTTGGTCTGTCTTGCTGTCTAGTATGAGATAGGGCTTTTCTCTGAGCAAACCAGAGATTGTTCTTGCATACCTGACTTTGCTTGCATTTGCAGTTCCATCCATAGTCACGTCCAGTATTTTCATGCCTTGGTGATATGTGACCTCCAGACCTGTCGCCCACATGATAATGCAAGTGTCCATGCATGTTTAAACATCTAGTGCTTCTTGCCAAAAAGAATACTTTGTTTAAATTCATAGAATAATTTCAGTGCTTCTGAATATCATGTGCACAGTAACATTTGGACTGTGTGGTGGAGAGTCTGTGTGTAAATTTAGCTAGTGGTTTTATGGAATGGCCAAAACATTAGCTCCAGCGAGGGGCTGAAGTGAGTTCCCTATGTGAAGAGGACACTTGGTCTGTTTATGTTATATTTAAGATTTGTGACGTGAACCATAAATACTGCCTGACAAAGCAGAAATCACCAGTTTCCCCATATTGGCTACCAACAAGAAACATTGAAACACCAAACAGATATGGTATTATTTTGGGCAATTGTGATTTTCTTTCCTGATGTGTGTGATGTCTCAGAGTCAACCTTCTTTTATGGTAAAATCTAGAATACACTTTGAGGCAGCAAATTACTTATATTTAATGGCTGGCTTGTTTAGACATTCAGTAGAACTATGAAGTTCAATCTGAATGCTTTAATCCACTCTTTTTATATACTGTATTTTTAAACTGGTTGAAGGAGTCGTTATACCTATATCATGCAAACCAAATCCTTTTGAAATACCACTATATGAAGATGGAGGTGACAGTTAGTAAACAAAATTAAAAGGGTGCTCATAGCTATGCCAATTTACCCCTAATCTCTAAAAACATGACTTAAAGTTCTTTCATGTGTTAAGATTTTCTTAGACTTCATGATTATTTGGAATAAGATGTGCCTAATTTTCTTACATTCTGTTCTTAAATCTGAATGTCTTCTTGTTTAAATCTTAAGAAATGCTATAAAATATCCTCCTTGACCTTGAAGAACTTTGTAGTATACAGAGTTGCCTTACATTACAAATCAAAGAACACCACAAATTTGGGCCTTGATTTTCATATAGGAAAGGGTTTTGTCAAATGTTTTCTGAAGATCCAAATAATTCAAAGCGTGCCTCTGCTGCTTAAGTATTATTTTTAATAACCTGAATCATTGCTTTCTGCCAAATACTGTGTTAAGTTTAAATCTTCATTTCAATCTTGTCTGGAAAGGGCACTGGATGGCTGGAGTGCAGCCGCAATCCGAGAAGGCAATGTGAGTGAAAAGGGGCCGTTTATTTATTTTGTTTTCTTTGAAGTTTCATTGGCATGTATTTTACAAAGTTAGGAGCCTCTGGTGAATCGCTCTAGTGAGGTTGTTTCGGGAAATCCTTGTTCAGTTGGTGGCAGTGGTTGGCTTAAAGTAGAAGGAAGTAAGATGACCTTACTACCAGAAATGACTAGAAATATTAATTTAGATTTGACAGAAATCATATGTCCTATAATTTTTTGTAAGAAGGAATAAATAAATCTTAACTTCCAATGTATACCCAAATACTTGTATTTATGCTTTTGATGAAATGTATTTTCAGCATTAATACACATATCCAGTTATGCCTTATTTAGATGAAGAATAAAGTTACCAAGTTAATGTTCTAAAACTCAAATCACTATTTGAGAAGCCCTCAAATTGGTGCTTTCATTATATAATGATACATTTAGACAAAACCCCAAACCAAGCCATTTGCAACAAGATTTTCTCCATTGCAAATTTGTAGCAATGTTATTTCTGTATATGTAATGAGAAAGCTAAATTATCAGTGTTAACTCTTGTTTGAATTCATGGAATCGTGCCTGTAAAGTTCAGTTCACTATTTGTAACAAACTCCCTAATAAATCTAGAGAAAGTTACTCTGTTACCTTTTTATTTCTTCTAGTTTTATTTGAGGAATCAGGACAGAAATTTTGCACATGTCATTTTCAGTTGGAGATCTACTTAGTGCTGAGCCACTTTATCTCCTGTCATATCAACAGGTTAAGTTCCATTAGTCACAGACAATCTGGTCATGTGCTGCTTTACTAACAGAAAAATGATAGGATACAGATTGGCTTTCTGTCCAGTAAACATGAGAAAGGGAGGGATTGTATGGGAGTGGGTGTGTATGTGTCTCCATGTCCCAAATAATACATACCCGTTATTTTATGGTACGAGGCTAGGGCTTAATAAGTTTATGCTAGAAATTGAAGTATAAGACTAAACCTGAGCATTTTAAACAAGTTGGCTTTCATGGCTCTTTCATGGCTTTTTCAAGTACCACCACGTTGATATTAGCCTTAGGCTGGTAAGTGATTCTTAACATCATATGGAGTACAGTGTTTGTACCGTTAGCATGCTATTGTCTGTACTTGAATGTATAGTTAGCATTGAAATAAATATGTTCATTCTTATTTCATCCAGGTCTAGCCATCTGATTTCAAATGCCAGAGCTTATATGGACCAAAAAAGCATTAATGATAGGGCAGTATTTTCTGGGTTGATTAGAGGTTTTGAGACATACTCGAATCTGTTCATAATGATCATTTCCAGATGGATCAACGTATGCTGACCCACTATGCATAAATTTTCAATCAGTGAATATCATGACAGAAGTAGGCTACTTTCCTTGCCTTTGTATTTTAAAAGCTTATATATTTCTTGCCATAGTAAGTGATACATTTGTCCTCCGTCATGCCTATTTGATGGGGTGAGGGGTTAATTCATGGAAAGTATATGTAAAAATGCAACAAACTAACATTCCCCCTTTTTTGTTTTACCTCTTAAAGCAGAAGTAGAAAATGTTTTCACTGGCTTTTCCGTACAGTACTACTATACAGTGGGGAGAACTCATTTACCACAAGGAGCCTTATAAAAAAGTATATTTTGTAACAACCTCATAATACTGTACCTAACCAAACATGCTTTGTATTAGTTCTGTATAAAAGTATTTGTGGCTTAGGATTTTTTATACATATATCTTTTTATAACTTTCCAGGAACTAAGCACATTATCTGATATTGTAAATTATTTTCTGTCAGTGCTTTAGTTCAGGGTTGGCAATAAATTATTTCTAAAGGAGGTCTGAAAGTGGCAAGGACAGTTGGGTTTTATAAAATGAGTTACTAGTTATTAAGGCTTTTTACTTTTGTACATATTTTGCAGAATTTTTGCCTCTTGCTTTTAATATTTGCTTTGTAAAGATTACTGACATTTAATAAACATTTATAAACTATGCAATACTATGCTGTTATTTAAACTATTTGCTAATTGTAAAATGTGAAGCAGGCATTTACTTAAAATTTGAAAGCAAAAGTTTCATCTGGTGACTTTAAAGCACAGAAATCTCTAGTTCGGCAGATCTCCCAATAATACTGTGCCTTAGCATTCCTCTATAAACGCTTCCTTACTAAAGATGGAGATGTGGGCTTCATCCAAGGAAGTTCCCAGACTCTTACTACGTTTTGATGTGGGAATTTTTCTCTGTGATCCTGTTAAATTGCTGAAATTGGCAGGATGGTGTTTCTGGGCTCCTAGTTTGTTCACCTGCAGAAGTAATGCTGTTGTGTCTATTGTCCAGAAATGGTGTTTTAAAAACAATCATGTTACCACTCAGTTTTATATTTCAATATGTTTTATTTTATAGAAAAGTTGCAAAGATACTAGAACTCCCCTGTTCTCCATTCCCTTTATAAGTTTCTCCAGTTAACGCCTGGCGTTCTTATGGTACATTGGTCGTAATTAATGAACCGACATGCATACTTAATACTAACGAAAGTCCGTTCCTTATTCAGATTTCCTTAGCTGTTCCCTGATGTCCCTTTCTATTCCAGATTCCATCCAGGATAGCAGGCTTCATTTAGTTGGCATGTCTCCGGGCTCCTCCTGGCTATTGCTGTTTTCTCTGAATTTCCTCGTTTTGATGGCCTGGGCAGTTCTGAGGAAGAGGAATATTGATCAGGTACAGGCATATCTTTACTGCACCTCACAGACATTGAGGTTTTTTTTTTACAAATCGAAGGCAAGATCCTCCACTAGCAAGAGATCACCACTCGTTTTACTGTGGTGGTCTGGAATGGACCCACAGTATCCCAGAGGTATGCCTGTTTTTTTTTTCTAGATTATCCTTTTATTGGGATCTTTGATTTATTTATTTTTTCTCATGATTAGACTGGGTTAAGTGTTTAGGGACCACAGAGGTAAAGTAACCATTCTCAAAATCCTATCAGGCACACTGCTCATCTTTTCCCTTTACAACATCAGCTAAATTAGAAGGTGTTAAATAAGCATTGGCATATTTATACCTTTTCTAAACTGGCATAGGTTGGAAGCTGAGCATGAACTTTTCTTCCCCAATGCAGATTGAAGGGCTTTTCCCCACAGTTGGTATTGCAAAGCAGGTGGCGATGGCCGGGCTCCAGGCTGGTTGGCTCCAGGCCTTTCTGGCAAATTAAAAATTCTGTTCCAAGGCTTCAGCATTAACACTTTTCACTGTTGGTCCCAAGAGAAACCGAGAGAAAAGTTTGGACTTAAAAATATCTACAAATCTAAAAATGTCTAGAACTCTGTAGTTTGGAAACAGGTCACTCATTAAAGGCTTGAGATTTAAGATCTTTTAAATTGACTCTAAACGGAGCATTTGAATCCCCAAAACAAATCAAGAAGTCTTCTTATGTTATTGCTGGAACAAAGCAATATTCATTGCTGTCAAAGGAAATTGCTAAAACTCAAACTATTATCTAGGAAATTTTTGACCCAATTGGCACAATCACACCATTAACACAGGATGTTCTCTTGAAATCACCTGTCCCACTGCCCCAATGTTCCTTGTTGGGAGGGAAAAGAGAGACTATGGTCTCAAGAACACAGGAAACTCAAGTGTTTGTAGGTTAAACCAGAGTTTTGTGTTGGTGATGGGAAATTTGGCAAATCCTCAAAAAACAACTGACCTAGGGCAGTGTTTTAAAATTCACATTGTACATTTCCCTCAAATTAGTGGGATACCTGAAATACAGTCGTGTAATGGAAATGAGGGCCTATGAGAGCACTGCAACTCTATTACACAAGCATCCCTTTTCAAGGACATCAAGACACAAGGCTCGAACAAGCATTGCATACAAACTAACAACGCGGCATCTGTGTGAAGCTGTCTTTGTTGGCCACAAGAATACTGAGGGAAATTGTGGCCACAATGAATATTTATACTGGGTGGAGGAGCGCGTAGATTTCTTTTCCCCATGAAGGTGCATGATAGGGAACACTAGAAATGAAGCGTTTTTAAAAGTTGATCATTCTCTTGTAATTACACTGCAGGTTTAAACTTAGGCTTGATGTCAAGTGTTGAAGAGAGAACAAGTTTATAAGATAAAACTGAAGGCCAAACACACTGGCCTTGGGAGAGAAGTGTAGTTGTTTTATTCCGTGTGTATGTGTGTTTAATTTTTCATTTATTCTACACGGAAATTCCCAGTTCTTGTTAACCTTGTGGGATTTAACTGGCTGGTTTCATCGGAACTTTATTTTGAAAAAAAGAGCACCCGAGGCTCGGCAATGTTGATGAAATCATATATTAAAGCAAATTTTGTACATTCAATCCCAGCATATATGTAGCAGGTTACAGTTTGGGGTATGATGCTATAAAAGAGAAATATATTAAGAGTAAGGACTGGCTGTCCAGCCGTACAGAATTAGTGAGCATCGATTTAAGACAGGTAAACTGTAGGGCATAGCCCTTTCTAAGTGCATATTACTGTCAGTGGCACAGGTAACTTTCCAACTCGGCACACTTAAGGCCCAGAGTATGTATTTACCCTTTCCAGCCAACACTCCGCTGTTCTCACAAATCCAGCATCTCAAAGGCCTTCCATATTTTCATAGGAGTTGAACTGCACTTTCCTGCAGCACCATAGAACGGAACAGAAAAACTGAAAAACTGATCTTGTGTTTTGTGGATTGGTAGTATTGTATGTATAATTCCCAGTTTGGTAGTAAATACTTTTACCCAATTAGTCATAGAAGTCCTAAGATTTCATTTCCGCGTTGTAAAATTAAGCTTTACTTAAGTTTTACCCCTATGTACCTAGATTTTGGGGTGTTTTGTTGTTGTTTTTAGTTGTGTGTGTCCGGGGACATTCTCTGGCAGTACAGGGCTTGTGTCCAAGGGTGTCCACGTAATTATTTACAAAAGACAGCTCAGAACTATCTGTGAGCAGCACCCGGAAGGGGCACTTGGCTTCCAAACCTCAGGCCTTTTTATTCACTGGTGACTTAATACTTGTCTTTATCATGGTCCTCATGTAAGCAAGACTTCTGTAGCACTCACTGTGCAAATAAGAAGTGAGCTTCCAATAGCATGTGAAAATGCTCTCAACGTGATTAGCCGTCACGGAAATGCAAATCGAAACCACAATGAGATACCACTTCACACCTAACAGGATGTCTACAACCAAAAACAAAAACAACAAACCAAAAACCAAGACACAATAATAAATATTGGTGAGGCTGTGAAGAAATTGGAAACCTCATCCATTGCTGGTGAGATGTAAAGTGGCACAGGCCCTTTGGAAAGATTGGCAATTTCTCAAAATGTTAAACAGAGTTGCTATGGGATCCAGCAATTTCAGTCCTAGGTATAAACCCAAGGGGATTGAACGAATCCATACAAAAATTTGTACATGAATCTTCATAGTAGCCAAAAAATGGAAACAATTCAAATGTCATTAACTGGTGGATGGATAAACTAAAAGTGGTATAGCTATACAATGGAATGTTATTTAGCATTAAAAAAAAATGAAGGCCTTGATTCATGCTACAATATCAAGAAACCCTCAAAACATTGTCCTAAGTGAAAGAAGCCAGACACAAAAGGGCTTCATCTTTACAAGTATCTGATTCCATTTGTGTGAAATGTTCAGAGCAGGCAGAACACAGGTTTGTGGCTGCCTGAGGCTGGTGGTAGAGGAGATGGGGAGTGCGTGCTGACAGGGATGGGCCCTTTGGGGAATGATGATGGCATTTTCAAGTTAGATTGTAGTGATGGTTGCATAACTCTGACTACACTAAAAGCCCCTGAGTTGCACCTTTTAAGTTAATTTTATAGTATATGAGTTCTAAAAACAATAATGCAAGAATGTGAACCTTCAATCACCCCCACACAGTTTGCAAAGAAAGATTGAAAATACACACCAAAATGTTAACTTTTTGGTTTTAAGGAGTGATGGCACTCACAAGACATTTTGTCTTCTTTACACTTTTCCATTTTTTAAATTTTTTACGAAGTGCATCTGTTATTTTTATATTAAGAAAACAAATCAATCAACATTTTAAAAGCAAAAGAGCAGCCCGGCATTGGACCAGCAGTGTATAAGCCTCTCTGTGCTTGCTTGAAAGCTGTTCATCTGGTTCGCCTGGTGCCTCAGTCATACATGTGCAATTACTTGTTTCCCACTCTGACCTAAAGAACAGTCCATAAGCTTCCGAGGCAGAGGTCACTGTGTGTGTCTCATTAACCTCTCCATGCCCAAAGTCTAGTAGCTTGCTAAATACCTGTATGTGCTCAAAAAAATATTTGTAGAATGTAACCGAAGTTATGAAATGTCAGCTATGTCACCTACGGGCTAGAGACTGGTGATAAGAAAATGATCCGGTTGGTTACGGAATTGAATTTAACATGCTCACATATCTAGTCGGGGAGAAATTATAGGTGCATCTGTCTTAAACCAAGACATACAGTAATAAATGCCACTCAGGAGCACAAGCTAGAGTGCTGTGGACCTTCAGAGAAAGGCAATTACCTCCATCCAGACAGAATCAGAAACACTTTTGTGGAGGAAAAGGCATTTGGGCTCGGCCTTTGAAGATGACTTAAATAGACCTGGACATGAGGCTGCATGCCTGATAGATAGAAATGCATAGAAAAGGCACTAGAAGTAAAGAGGGGAAACAGTTCACTCTTCAATAGGGACAACAAAAATATGGAAGGCTGTGATAGAAGATGAATACAGCATAGGTCGTTCTAGGCAAAGGGTACAGCATGTGCAAAGGCACTGGGGCATGGTGGAGCTTACGAGTGAGGGGAGCAGCAAGAACTCTCCCTGAGAGATAGGCAGAGACAGATAAAGCAAATGGGAAAATATTAGTTGTTCATTATGCTATTCTTTCAAAATGTACGTGTGACATTTTTCATAGTTAGAAAAAAAAAATAACCTCATTGAGGTGGTGGTGTAAATGTGAAAACAGCTTCAAAGCCTCCGCTGGAGTGGGGTGCATACCAGGAGGCATGCAGGGCGGAGTTGTGGCATGTGAAAGCATCAGGATGCTTTCAACTCAGCCACAGTCCTCGCCTCCTGAAGCCCCGGGGACTGCACTTTTTCGCCAGCCTTTGTGTGATCCATTTATTGAATAGCCTCTTTGCTCAACAGTACAAGAGGCCCAAACTGCTAATCCCAGCATAAGACATAACTCAGTACATTTTTTTCACCTACACTTTCAACTTTACATTATTGCTTTTCTAGAGGATTACTGTGCTGCTTTTTTCTTTTATGTTGCAAGGTTCTTCAAGGAATGACTACAAGATGTTTCCGTGGTTGATAAATAAGAACATGAGTTTAAAGTAAGATGAACTTGGAGTGAAACCCAGGCTTCTCTACTTACTAAGCTGTGTGGCTTTGGACAAATGACTTAGCCTTTCTGGGCATTGATTGCCTCATCCATAATACCTAGGGAGTAAGTTTTTTATTAAACATTAAATGCAGAACTGCTACAATGCCTGGCACGGGATAGGATTTGGGGGTGTCTAATGTTTATTTTATTCTTTCGCACCCCCTTTGCTTTCTTTGTCTTCCTTCTTCCCTCTCATCCTCCTCTTTGCTTCCTTTGTTTTTAAACTTCACAATTCCCACCCCCAAAAGAAACAGAAACCAATTTTTGAAATTCTCAGGCTATAATATCACCCTCACTATCCGGAGGTGACACTTAAGCTAGAAGTCCCCTGAGAAAGATGTTGTGTTGATATTGGTGGCTGGAGGGAGAGCATACAGTTGGACATGTTCAGCCTTAAATTAATAGGATCTTTAAGAAAAATACATGTGCACCCCAATCATGTGATGGGCTGAGTACCACAGGGGCAAATCATTATTAAATTAATGACCAATGGCCAACAGAGTTCAGCTCTACTCTGTTTTTACTATGGGAAAACACAGAATAGGTGGGAGTTTTTTTATTTTGTTTTGTTTTAAGTTAGCATTGTGCTCACCCAAAAGCTAAATATTCCTCAGTGGGCAAGGCTGGCAAAGAACGTGGGTCCCAGGTTGCCCGGTCCCAACCTCCATCGCATTTTGGCCCTTAGCTCATGGAACTGGAACAGGTGTGGTCTCGGCCTGAAGCTGGTCCAGTGAGGCCCCTTCCTGGGACCTGTCTCAGGAGAGGGAACTCCCTTGCAAATCGGACTTACCCGAGGTGGATTCGCTGGTGACAGGCAGCAAAATGAACTCAAGAAGACATTTAGAAGTAAATGAGAATTGAAAATGTAGACATCTGAGCGCAAAGATGCAAAGCAAAAGGGCAGAGGAGAAAACATGCTCACCGTGCAAGTTTGCCTCTGCTCTGTAGGCGATCCGCGTCCAGGTGAAGGATGGCGATTCACCGCAGCTTCCCGCCGGATGGGGGTGAGGATATGCAAGCCCAGCCGAGAGAGCTTCCAGGGTGCAAGGTAGCTCTGCGGACAGGTTGCCACCTCATCTCTCTCTGTCTCTCTCTCCGCCTCTGACTCTGTGTCCATCCTCTGCACTCTCCAGTTCACTACTGGGAACTAGCCTGATTCATCTAAAGCCTGTCCCATGGGATAAGAGCCTCCGTAGGCCTCCAGTCAGCCTATGGATGGGCTGCTTAATTTGCTCCTCAGATATACATGTAATAAATGAAATTACCACAAATCCTCAGTGGCTTAAAACAACTAAAATCTTTCCTCTCATAGTTCTGGAGGACAGATGTCTGTAAACAGTATTGCTTGGCTGCCATCCCTCTGGCAGCTCCAGAATCTGTTTTTTGCTTCCTCCAGCTTTGGGGCTGCCAGCATTCCTTGGCTTGTGGGCACACCACTCAGCATTCACATCTCTCTCTGCTCTGTCCTCACATCGCCTTTTCCTCTGTGTGTCAAATCTCCCCTTGCCTCCCTCTCATAAGGATACACATGATGGCATTCAGGGCACCCTGATAATCCAGGATCATCTCTCCGTTTTAAGACCTTAGTTTAATCACACCTGCCAAGAACTTTTTGCCACATAATGTAACATCCATAGGTTCCAAGGATTAGGACCTGTGTGTGTGTGTGTGTGTGTGTGTGTGTGTGTTTTAATATATTTTTATAGATTTCAGAGAGGAAGGGAGAGGGAGAGAGAGATAGAAACAGTGATGAGAGAGAATCATTGATTGTCTCCCTCCTGCACGCCCTCCACTGGGGATCGGGCATTGGCCCCTGACCAGAATCAAACCCAGGACCCCCCCAGTCCGCAGACCAACGCTCTATCCACTGTGCTAAACCAGCCAGGGCCCTGGATGTGTTTTTTGTTTTTTGTTGAGGCAGGAGGGCATAGAGGACTGTTCCAGGTGGCTGTGGTTGTGTGTCCATCTGCTCTGGAGATGTCTCTGGCCCCCTCTAAACTTCCCTAACTGTGAACACGTCATCTTTCCCACCCGGCCCAGCTCTCCCTTCTGACTTCCTATTTTTGGCCACAGTCGCATCATTTTTTCCATAACCCTCCTCAGAACTGTCTTTGACCCTTCCCAGTTCCTCTGCTTCCCCGACACCACCCCACCCATGCTTTCGAGCAGACACCCAACCTCAGGGTCACAAAGTCTCCTCCCAGAGGGGAAACCTCTCCTCTAGCACCTTTGACTCAGAGACAGAGCTGAACCCGAAAGCGACGGTGACTTGTCCATGTCACAGGGCGATTTAAGGACTAGAGCTCAGGGCCCTGAGATCCACTCCTGCCATGGCTACCCCCACCCCTTATCTCTGTCTCTGCTGCCAACCTCCTTGGCCTTGCCCTTGTCTCTTCTCCTGGGGACCCTGCAGAAGCCTCACAGTCTCTCTGCCCAGTCTCCCCTTCGGCCAGTCACCCCAGCATCTGTTTCACCTCATTCACTTGGGTCTCCCCTTGACCTAGAAGCAAAGTCCATCCATTCAGCAAATATTTATTTATTGTTTTAAAAATATTTTTAAATTTATTTCAGAGAGGAAGGGAGAGGGAGAGAAAGATAGAAACACAAATGATGAAAGAGAATCATTGATCGGCTGCCTCCTGCACACCCTCCACTGGGGATGGAGCTTGCATCATAGGCATGTGCCCTAACCAGGAGTTGAACCCTGACCTCCTGGTTCATAAGTCAACATTCAACCACTGAGCTACGCTGGCCAGGCAGCAAATATTTATTGAGCATCTATTATGTGTTAGCTTCTGGGGGGGTCCAAGATGAACCAGACCCAGGCCCAGCCTTCAATCACAATCCGGTCCACCTGCTGCCTTGGTCTGGCATCCACATTTCTCACCTACCTCTCCTACCCCAAGTGGCCCATCTCCATGGCTGGGGTGCCTGCACTCCTGCTTCTGCAGGTTCAGGGGGTTGTCCCCTGGGTGCAGAACTCCCTGTCCCTACCTGGGAAGCCTGCCCTGCACACCAGCCCAGTGCCCTGAACATGGACCCTGCCCGGTGTGTACCCTTCTGAGACCCTTGGTTCTGCTTCCTGTCCCTGGTGGCCTGAAGGAGCCCCTGGTGGCTGCTTTTGCTGCTTCACAAGGTGGTTTTTCACCTCCATCCTCCCTCCACTCCTGTCCCTTGGTTTTTGCTACTGCCTGGAAGGAGGGGTACACCTGTCTGTCCAGTAGAGGCAGCTCTGATCCCCTGAACACAGCTCTCCCTGCCATTGCCTCTATGGGGAAGCATAGCTGTGGCTGAGCAAAGTCGGGGTGAGTCCCTCAGCCCAGGGGTGCTCTGACAAAGAGCTGAGAACCCCCCCCCCCACACACACACACATCGGTACCTGTCACCCAGGCCCACTGAATCCAAGAAACTATGGACCTCAGGGGATTTCTGTCTGGTCTCCAAGAGCAAGTGCTCCTGCCTGTGGTTGAACTGGGCACTGTCCTTTCCTTTGAGCCCGAGGAACCTGACCAGCCAGATGGCACAGATTCGGGCATTTTTATGGGCATTTTGCCTTTCCTGTGAGTCTGAGGTTTCCTGCAATTGCTGTATAACAGATTACCCCAAACTTTGTGGCTTAACAGCAAAACAGTTTGCTCACAAGTCTGCCAGCCCAGAACTTAAACACAACACAGCGGGTGCCTGCTCTCTGGCTGGGTGGCACAGTCACGATGATGTCGCCAGTTGTCTCAGCCGGTTTGGCTCTTTAGTCTGGCAGTGGCTGGGTCAACTCCAACAGGGGCACAACTCTGAGTTCCTCAGTTCTCCCCCACGCAGTCTTAGGGCCCCTTCCCCCACGTGACCTCCACGTGGCCCTTCCATGTGGCCTCTCCACGTGGCCTGACTTGCTACATGGTAGCTCAGGGCTCCCTGAAGTGCAAACGCAGAATCCATGGCGTGTTCCTCCAGCACTGCCCAGAGCTGGTACAACGTTCCCTCCGTCACGCTCTATTCTTGTAAGCAGCCCGGATCCAAGGACCAGAACCTTGGCTCCTAGGAGGTGTGGGCTCTCATGCGCCACCTCTGTAACCTGCTCCACATGTGCTGTCCTTCCAGGTGGCACCGATTCTTTCAGGGATGGAGATTGGTCCTGCCCTCATCACCCTTCAGAGCGGCTGGCTCCTGGGAGTTGCTTAACCTGCTTCTGTCTTATTGAGAATGGACAGTTGGAACCACAGGTACCATGTGGCCCTCGGAGCGAGTCTGCCATACTGCTAGCCCCTTTGTCATCAAGAGGTTTCTTTTGCACTGGTTTGAGCCACGTTCCCATTTTACAGATGAGAACACTGAGTCTCATCTGAGTTTTTCGCTTATACACTGGCTAACGGCCATATAATAAATTAGCAGATTAGGTTTGAGAGCCCAGACTCTCATTTGTATTGAAAACTAGGGAAATAGATGTACTTTTCAGAAATTCTCTCCCTGGCCAACTTGTCTGGACTGCGTCTAATCTGCGAAGCAAGAGATGTCACGTTTCCTTCCACGGCCACCTTCACCCAGCCATGCCTGCCTTGCTCGAACATGCCTGCCTATTTCTCACACCCTTTGCTCGAACCCAAGAATGAGGTAAAGGGTGGTGGCAGCCATTTGCAAATACAACTTACTCAAGGTGTGATAAAACCAGTTCCTTGAAGGACAAGAGAACCCCTCAACTCCTCTCCCAACACAATATTTAGGAATGAATACTTTTTTAGTGTAAGTATGTCCCGAATATTGCATGGGACATACTTATACCAAAATAAAAGTATTCATTGTTTATCTGGAACTCACATTAACTGGGCATTGGGTATTGTATCTGGCAACCCTACTTGGAGAGTTAAAGTATAAAACTAACACATGGATCAGAACTAAGAAATGTAAAGTCACTTTAAGAAGTCAGAATGGGTCTTTCAGCAACACTTGCCTGGAATTAGAGAAGGTAAGAAAAGCATATTTACAAAAACACTTCGAACCTTCTCTTGTAACATATCTTAAGAATGTGCCAGTCGGAAAGAGGGTTTGTCGACAATAGAAAATGGAGGGTCAGAGACAAACCTTGGCTATTTTCTTTCTTTCTTTTTTTTTTTCTGGGGGCTGTGTTTATGGGGAAGACCTGACAGAGGGCATGGTTCTTACAAAACTGGGAACAATATAAATTTAAAAATAATAATGTGTGTGTGTGTGTGTGTGTGTGTGTGCACTGAGTGGCCAGATTATTATGACCACC
>NW_005367911.1:1773653-1777174 GCF_000412655.1 Myotis brandtii | reverse complement strand
CATCACCTTTCAACATCTCGTGGAGTCAATGCCAAGAAGAATCGCCGCAGTATTGAAGGCAAAAGGTGGCCCAACAAAGTACTGATGGGGTGGTCATAATAATCTGGCCACTCAGTGTGTGTGTGTGTGTGTGTGTGTGTGTGTGTGTATTATACAGAGACGTAGTCCTGCAGGGGGTGAGCACCAGCCAGAGAAATTGGAAGCACTGGCGCCCCCGCCCCCCCACCTAGTCCCACCCCCTCCATCTGTGGGGCACAGGAGGTGAAGTTCATGTTGGCTACACTTTCAAATCTGGGCAGCTCTGATGTCACCATGGAGATACTTACCAGGCCTTGGAGTGACAGGGGCCATTGGGGTCACCTCACGAATTCCCCATGTTTACCAGGAAGATGTGTGAGAACTTGGCTTCCCGTGCCTCCTGGGAGTGGATGGGCTAATTTAGGAACATACAGACACGTTCAACCCTCTGAGGGCCACGATCAAATAGCATTGGCACCTTTTCTACCCCCTTCTCTCTGTGGACATGGGTGAGGGGGAGCCTGATCCACCCTCACTGTGCTGGATCACCCCCAGGGACACCCGATGTCAGTGAGCTGTGTTTTACTTCAACGACTGCTCTCTGTTTTTCTGCGTTGCTACTACAGCAAAGGGCAGAATCCATTCCTTCAGGGTCTGAGTGTGGAATCATAACCAGTATCCTTTCTTGGTGTGCGTGCTGCATCTTATGTAATCCTCATAACAGCGCTCTATCCGGTTTCAGAGATAAAGCAATGCACTCAGAGAGGTTTACACAGCGCCCTGTCCCAGGCCACACACCCCGGGAAGTGGCACAGCTGGGACTCCAACCAGTGGCTTCTTCCCACGATTACGATGATGTGTGTGTGTCCTTGTTAATTCTCACCCGAGGATATTTTTCCCATTGATTTTTAGAGAGAGTGGACTGGAGGAAGGGAGGTAGAGAGAGAGAGACATCGATCTGAGAGAGTCACATCGATTGGTTGCCTCCCGCAGGGGCCCCGACTTGGGCTGGGGATCGAACCTGCAACCCAGGTACGTGCCCTTGACTGAAAATCGAACCCAAGACCCTTGGGTGTGCTGGTCGACACTAACCACTGATCAACACAGGCCAGGGCCACGATTACTGACCATTATTAATATTTTGGCAAACATCTTCTTTACACACAAATACGCCCATGTTTTTATGTAAATTGGCTCAAGTGATATACTATACTGTTTTGAAACGTTTTTTTAAAAAGTTCAAGATCTTGGGGACATCCTTCCATGTATGTGCCCCTGGCTGCCATGTATGAAACCATGCCTACGGGAGATTTACACGTTAACAAATACCTTGACAAGTCAGAAAACAAGCTCAAGAAGATTCCAGATAAGAAATCCAAATATCAAGGAGGAAGAAATATTCGCCCTTGAAGGGAAGTAACGTCATCACACCGCTTGCTCTCCGGGGTGGCAATAAAAGCCGAATCCGTTTGGAAACCACTTTATAGCCACCCACATCAGGTAGAACCTCTTGGATTTGTGTTTTACGAGCAGACGGAAGTTATTTGAGTTTCCATTTAGAACATTTTACCCAGGTGATCCTGAGTCAACAGAGGTGTGTGTGTATAAAAGGAAAGACTTTAGGAGAAAATTGGAGAGAAGGGGCTGCACGGGAGTAAGAGGATTACCTAGCAGGCTGTATTTGTCACCTGCTGTTTCAGAAGCCGGGGACTGTCAGGACTGCAACCCTCCTGGTGAACGCGATGATCAGTCTCCAGGGTCCATCTCGGCTTCCTTTGCAGGAGGATGTGCCTCTCTCCAAACCATTCGTTCCAGGGAGAGTTCCCGGCCCAGAGAGCTAAACCACCGCAGTGACTCACCTCAACAGGCCTTTTTGTCAGAGAACATTCATTCCCATAATTAGAACTTGTGACTGACATGTCCAACCACGAGGACATATCACAAGTGCTTGCCGTGAGCGCTGTTCCTTAGCCAAAATGGACCCGGTAAATGTCAGGGCGCTGTGTTTGCCTGTGGGCTTTTGCCATGCTGCCGTGACTGCGGTCAGGTTCTTTCTGATGTAAATGGTTAGTTGGAAGGGGCTTTTCCCCAGTCTTACTTAACCCTCTCAACAACCCCACCAGGTTCTTATTGTCCCATTTTGTGGAGAGAGACTCAGGTTCAGGGAGGTGGGAGGTGCCCTGACCCGTGTGGCCCTGTGGTTAGAGCGTTGGGCCCACGCACTGAAAGGTCCCAGGTTTGATTCCTGGTCAGGGGCACTTCCTGGGTTGCGGTTTGCTCTCCGCCCCCAGTCAGAGCGCATGGGGCTGGAGGCAGCCAGTCAATGTGTCTCTCTCACATGATGTTTCTCACTCCCTCCCTCTGACCCTCCCTCTCTCTCCCTCTCCTTTCCCCTCTCCTTCCCCCTCCCGCCCTCCCTCCCTTCCACTCTCTCTGAAAAGGAAAAAGCAATGGAAGAGTGTCCTCAGGTGAAGATTAAAAAAGAAAGTGGTGTCTGAGACTGGCTGGGGGTGGGTGCTGGGTGCTGGGTGCTGGGTGCGGGGTGTTGGTAGTGCCTCGACTTGAACCTGGGTCCGTTGACCATGGATTCTGCTCTCTCTCCTGTGGGGCCCAAGCCTGAGCCTCTGTGAACAAGGTAGATTTAATCCTCGTGATCTCTACGGAGTCCCCGCCCCAACAACACCAAGGTCGTTCACCCTGTCTGTTTCCTCGGGGCCGCCCAGCGCCTGCTTGGCTGACTGGTGCGGCTGAGCAGCCCAGAAAGAACGTGACCCAGGAGGGTAAGAGGAAAGTTGCAGAAGGGGGAGCGGGCTGTGGTGTCAGATGCCAGGGGCGATGCGGCTGACCGTCCCACGCTTTGTTGTCACTTTGTGCCTTTGGTATGTGCTGTTCCCTCAGCCCGGACTGGACGGTCCAGTCCGGGCCAGTCCGTACTCCTCTAAGACTCAGCCACAGACATGGCGTTTCTCCCCCACAATAGAAGTGTCATTATTTAAAATATAACACAGAATCATTATTTAAAATAAAAATACAGGCCCTAGCTGGTTTGGCTCAGTGGATAGAGCACTGGCCTGTGGACTGAAGGGTCCTGGGTTCGATTCTGGTCAAGGGCACATGCCTGAGTGTGAAGGAGGCAGCCAATCGATCGATGATTCTCTCTCATCATTGATGTTTCTATCTCTCCCTTTTCCTTCCTTTATGAAATCAATAAAAAATATATTCAAAAAAGATAAAATTTTAAACTAATTTTATGAATACATATATGTAAGTGTTATACCTAACATTTATAATTTACATGTTTTTGTATTTGCAATTTTATATATAAAATATGTAAATTTGTGTATAAAAATGTAAAATGCCAAAATGGTATCATACTATGTATAGGTTTGGTAACTCACATTTTCACTCACTATATAATACATACATTTTATGCTGATAGTATAGTTTTAAATTATATATATATGTATATATATATGTATATGTACATATATATATGTGTATAT
>NW_005367911.1:1767858-1773574 GCF_000412655.1 Myotis brandtii | reverse complement strand
GAGAGAAAGGGAGAGGGAGAGATAGAAACATCAATGATGAGAATCACTGATGGGCTGCCTCCTGCACTGCCCCCTACTGAGGATGTAGCCTGGAAACTTGGGCATGTGCCCTGACTGGGAATTAAACCGTGACTTCTTGGTTCATAGGTTGATTCTCAATCACCCCGCCACACCAGCCAGGCAGATTTAAATAAACATTTTAAATAAAGTTTGAAAAAATATAAAACTAGCAGATGCTCATTGCAAAAAAATTTTTTAATAGTACTAAAAACCCTATATAATAAAAGGCTAATATGCAAATTGACTGAATGGCAGAACAACCGGTCGCTATGATGAGCACTGCCCACCAGGGGGCAGACGTTCAATGCAGGAGCTGTTCCCTGGTGATCAGTGCGCTCCCACAGGGAGCCACTCAGCCAGAAGCTGGGCTCACAGCTGGTGAGCACAGCAGTGGTGGCGGGAGCCTCTCCTGCCTCCGCAGCAGCACTAAGGACCCCTCGAGGGATGTTCCACTGCTGGCTTAGGCCCGCTCCCCGGCAGTCGAACATCCCTTGAGGGGTCCCGGACTGTGAGAGGGCGCAGGCCGGGCTTAGGGACATCCCCCCCCCCCCCCACGCACGAATTTCGTGCACCAGACCTCTAGTTTATTTATATTTATGTATTTAATTTAGTTCCCCCCGAGTGCACGAATTTTGTGCACCGGGCCTCTATTATAATATAAAGAAAGTAAACAGCACAGAAAACCCTCCTTCTAGGGAGAGCCATTGTGACTGTTTGGCAAACATCTTCTTTACACACACACACACACACACACACACACACACACACACCCATGTTGTGATATAAATAGGCTAAAATTACATATATTTTTTGAAAACTTTTAAAAAACTCAGCAAGATCTTGGCGATATCCTTCCATGTTAATAAATATAGTGTGGGATCAGTCTTTTAAATGACTACCTAGTATATTATTATGAGATTCATTTGGCTGAACTGCTAAGGATGAGCATTCATATAGAGCAGTGATGGCGAACCTTTTTTTTTTTTAAATATATTTTATTGATTTTTTACAGAGAGGAAGGGAGAGAGATAGAGAGTCAGAAACATCAATGAGAGAGAAACATCGATCAGCTGCCTCCTGCACACCCCCCACGGGGGATGTGCCCACAACCAAGGTATATGCCCTTGACCAGAATTGAACCTGGGACCTTTCAGTCCACAGGCCGACGCTCTATCCACTGAGCCAAACTGGCTAGGGCAGTGATGGCGAACCTTTTGAGCTCGGCGTGTCAGCATTTTGAAAAACCCTAAACTTAACTCTGGTGCCGTGTCACATACAGAAATTTTTTGATATTTGCAACCATAGTAAAACAAAGACTTATATTTTTGATATTTATTTTATATATTTAAATGCCATTTAACAAAGAAAAATCAACCAAAAAAATGAGTTCGCGTGTCATCTCTGACACGCGTGTCATAGGTTCACCATCATTGATACAGAGTGTTCCTTCTGGCAAAGGAATGAAATACATAGAAAAATCAGTATGTACAATTTTTGAGGTTCCATATGATCACAGTTAAGTAAAAGAATGGGCCCACATCAATATCTAAAAGTTCAGCCATTGGTCACACAGGTTATTTCCGGGCAGAAGGACCAGGGGTGATTTTGTTCTTTTGTCAACTCTTCTGTCCTTCCAGATTTTTTATTATAAGCCTGTGTTACTATAGTCTTCATTGCATTGACTCAAGTAGAAATGTCTTTTTCAGAGTTTTTTGGGGTTCGGATATGTGGATAAGGGATGGTACACCTGCACTGCTAACAACTTGTTTTTTGTTAATCCTCACCTCCATTGATTTTTAGAGAGAGTGGAAGGGACAGGGAGAGACAGAGAAACATCAATGTAAGAGAGAATCATTGATTGGTTGCCACCCACAGGTGCCCTCCTACACCCCCAGGCCCAAGGATTGAGCCTGCAACCGAAGTACCTGCCCTTGACTGGAATCGAACCCAGGACCCTTCAGTCTGCGGGCCAATGCTCTATCCACTGAGCCAAACCGGCCAGGGAAGCAGAAATGTATTTTACATTGCACAAGAAATAACGGTTTTTTTCGTCAAAGTGCCAACTCTGGCGATGCTCTCTTTCCTGTTTCCTCTGCACCACACTTGGTCCTGTCACCAGCCACTCTCTTGTCGTGTCTTCATCCCCTCCATCCTGTCCCTGAGTCAGCACGGGCTGGACCCCACAGGTGCTCAGTGGGCGTTGCTGACTGACTTGGAGCGTGAATCGGAGGCGGGGTGCTCATGGCTCATGGTCCTAGGGTGGCCCCCTCAGATGGCACCTGCATTGAACACAGCCTGGGCATCTCCACGTTGTGAGAAAGAAGCCTGGCGGGTCACACAGGGGCAAGGAGGCCCGTGTAGCCTCAGGCACATCAGAAGGCCTGGAGCAGGCAGCCATCCGTTCTCAGCTCCCAGCAAAGACCTGGCCAGAGGGAAGCTTGGTGCTCCTGGGCAGCAGCTGCCCCCACCCCCAGAAGGTCTGTGAGGACGCAGAGGATGCCTTCAGTTTTTCCATCCAGGTCACTGAGTGGGCTCTCTATTACGTTTGGTTAGTGCTGAGACACTTCCTCTTTCGTCTGTGTCTCAGTTAAGGCCTCCCCGCCCCCGCCTTCATGAAGACTGAAAAAGGGGAACGTGGGAGAAAAACTCAAAATTTCAGATGGAGCTTCAGCCGGGGAACTGTCCTTCCCCGGTGGCTGGGGAAGTCGCCCAGGGGACCACAGCACCCCCAGAGGTCACAGGGGCCGCTTGACCTGCCCTTTCTCCCTCCCAACAGTCTGAGCTCCCACCCAAGGAGTCCTAAATGCTGCGGAGGATTCTGGGGACCCCCATGCCTGTTTTTTGGGGAGTGACCATCTTAAAGTAAAAAACTGATGCCTGCTTTTGCTCATTTTGTGAGTTTACTGTATGCATTTGCAAGATAAATATAGAGACACTCATATGTGTATATGTAGGTACGCATGCAGGCACCAGACGGGAGCTTTTGGAGACTGTCAGCACAGAAAACAACTTGCCTAACGAGACAGCAGAGAACTGCAAAGGCCGTGGCCCCAGAGGCCTGAGCCGCTGCTTCCATCTGCAGCGTGATTGATGATAAGCATCTATGTGCACCAGTGAGTTGAAAGAAAACTGTAACTGTTCCGGGAAACAGCAACCGAAGTCACAAATCATAAATAATAAAAGATAGAAAAATCCTCTTTTAACCTAATGGCCTGAATGACTTCTTGCTTTGTATTTCTGCTAATGGCCCTCCTCCCCCTGGCACTACCGGAGCTGGCCCATTACAGGCAAATCAAGCCTCCGTTTGCAAGCAGGACCTGGTCCAAAAGAGCATTTATAAGGTACTTGTTTGGAGCTTGTGTTTTCCCTGGAAACCATCTTCCCAGGGTGCCTGGTTCTCAGGTTCACTGCGTGGCGCCATTGAGCCCCTACTGTCCCTGGGCGCTGGGCCTTTGAGGGCAGGAGGGAGAGAGCAAGTCAACTCTGGCTGTCCACCTACAGCCCTGGCTCTGGGTACCATTTAAATGTAACTCAACTTCCTTTTCCATCTTCCCACTCCCTTGCGGCATTCAGGTCCCTGTGCCTTAACCTGCAGCACAGCACCCTCCCCATTCTCTGGGCTGCTCTCCTGCTGGGGGACTCTTGACCACAAATGGCCCACCTGTCCCCACTTCCTGACCAATTAGACTACCATTTCCTCCATTCAGCTGGTATCAGGTTAGAGCTAGAGAAAAAGCCAACTAGCAGATATGAGTTCATGCTAGCAGATGCATGACTGAAACCCTCCTCATGTTTCCTCATGTTAAAACAGGTTGCTTGTGACCCTTGAGAGTCATTGTGGGCAGTAAGGTCGAGGGGGTGTGCAAAGGGGGGTTAAAAGTGCAGAATCTCTGCACACTCATGGGTGGGGATACTCACACCACCCAGCTCCCAGAGCACTGGCAGTTAGTTAGGAAAGAATCCTTCCTTGGAACAAACAGGGTGGTCACAGGTCCAGACACTGGGTACTCATTCTCCACTCAGTGATTTACTAGTAGCTGGCTCTCTGGCCACCTCCCAGAAACTCCACAGTGGATACGCCACTCTCATGCACACAGAACCATCAACCAGCTTTTTGTGCCTCACGATGAAATCTCAACAGATAGCCAAGGATCGCCAGATGTTTGTGGACAGTTCTAATTGGGGGGGGGGGGGGGGGGGGGGGGGGGGGAGCATAACAGAGCTAACAGCAGAAAAACGTTAAAAGTAGCATAGTTAATATCCACAGAGAGCTGAGAGGAGATGTCTTGCCCACGAAAGGAGAAAGGCTGCAAAATAAACAATCAGAACAAGAAAGGGCTTCTGGCTATTGGAGAATACAATGTTTGAAAATAAATATTCAAAAGAAAAGGAAGAAAGTAGTTGATGAAAACTTCAGAAAATGGTACAAAATGATATATGGAAACTATGAAAGATAAGAAAACCAGAGGAAAGCCCCACATCCAGAAAAAAAAAATGGAGGGAAGGAAATTGTAAACAAATATAAGAAAAATTCTTAGAATGGAAGGATAAGTCTCAAGATTTAAGGGCCCACCGAGTGAGCAACAAAATGAATGGGGAAGAGGCCCCGACCAGGACACATCTTAAAAAAACAACATATAAACGTTAAAATCTCAGAGTTCTTCTAAGAATAAAGAGAAGTCCGAGAAAGAGAGAGAGAGAGAGAGAGAGAGAGAGAGAGAGACAGTGAAAGCAAATGAGGTAAAATGTTAACAGTTGGGGAATCTGGATGAAGATTATATAGTGATTCTTTATACTATTCTTGCTGCTTTTCTGTAAGCTTGACATTATCTCAAAACAGTTTTGTCAATTTAATAGGTAAGAAAAAGCATTAGAATGGTTATTGTTTTATTATAATTATTAGTAAAATTGAACACGTTAAGGAATCATTCAAATTATCTGTTTATGTCCTTGCTCATTTTACATTTATGTTCTTTGCTCTTCCCTATTGCTGTGTAAAGCCATTTTTTAAATCCGTCATTTGATATATATAGAGCCTTTCTCTCCTGCTTTCTGTAGCCTTCTAACTTTGTTACAAATGTTCCTTTTTAACCTTGGGCAGGGTATGTTTCCTTGCTGGAGACTGGGAAGAGGGATTTGGATGAAGAAACGCCAGTATGGTAACATGTCCTGAACTTCAAAAGAAGAGGTTACTGTGGAGTGGCTGGACAGCGGCTTGGGAGCATCTATGAGTGAGGGCTGAGAGGTGAGAAGTGAGGACAGGGGGAAGGCTGGGCCTCCCTGAGGGTGAAGGTCTTGGAAGAGAGTCTATGGCACAGGCTCCCTGGGCAGGAAGTGGGAGGAGGAACTGAATGGAGCGCAGGCGACCAGCCTGGGGAAGCGCGGGCTGAGCTGGCGGGAAGGGGGTTTGGGGAGCGGGATGCCCATTCGGGCAGGGTTTGTCCGCACTCAGTGGCATTAGCCAGCCTGGCCACCCGGCACGTCCTGACGTCTGACGGTCCCTGGGGGGCCCGAGGGGCTGCAGGCGGGCGGGCGGAGGGTCCTCTGCTTCCATGCACTCCGCTTCCAGGGCTGAAGGGAGCCTTGGGGTCGGAGCGGCCACGGGGCGACCTCAGCCCCCACGTCCACCTCCCGGCCTCGCTCTGGCAGCCGCAGC
>NW_005367911.1:1758076-1767156 GCF_000412655.1 Myotis brandtii | reverse complement strand
TGTGGGCGGGGCTTCCGCGGCGGAAGCTGGGAGGACAGCGGGGGCGGAGGTGTCTCCGGGGAGGAAGGCCCGGCCTGTGCGGAGGCTCCTCTGGGAGAAAAGACGCAGCGAGAGTCCCCGGGGAATCCCCCACCCGCCCCCAGTCGGGGACCCCGTCGCGCCTGCTCGGGACGAGCTCCAGGCGCCAGTTGCTATAGGCAACCAGCTCTGGTGACCAACTGGTCCCGGTTGCCCGGGTTATGCTGGTTTAGCGCTGGCAGGATCGCGGGCCCGCAGCCCGCCGAGGTGACGCTATCCTGCCCCCTGCGGCTCCACCCAGAGTAGGCCCGGGAGACTTTTTAATATGGGGCTTTTTCTTTTTTTTAACACTACCTGTTTAATATTAGGGTGAAGGCACCCCGCAGACACTCTCCCGACCAAGCCCTGGCATGTCAGCACTTCAGTGGAGCCTTCCTTCCTAAAGGTGGGAAGAATACCGGGGGTACATCTTCCTTCATGTGCTGTCCTGTCTCAGCCCGGCTGTGGGGCGGTCAGGGTGAGTCTGTGCTCTGCTCAGAGCTTTGACAGTAGAGACCAGTTTGGGAGTTTCTCCCACACCCTGCACCCCAGGATTCAGATAGCCAGCCAGAACAGCCGTGAACTTAAATGTTCCCATCAGTTGTCTATCATTAAGCTGGGAAAATCTACAGGTAGTTAGAAAATATGATAGGTTCCAGACATAAATGTCCAATTTTTTCCCCTTTCCTAACGCACAGAGCCTCGTGGTGGATCAGCTGTTTGCCTTCCCCATTCAACGGGAAGGATGAAAGCTCTACCTAAAAACAGGATGTGAGCGGAAGAGACCTGTCATTGTGAGTCTGGCTGCTGCTTGTCACTGATGTCATCCCCAGGGTGACATGACCTCGTAACCATAAACCTAAGTGGCTGCAGTTAAGGTACAGAACTGGCCGTTCTTGACATTGCTTCTCTGTTTGGTCTTGGACACCTTTGAGTCACGTTGGGAAGGATGAGTATTTCTCATGTGGCCTTAATGAGTCAATTCATAATGTCGCTGTTATTACCCAGATGTCAGAAGGAAATTAGAAATCAGGTCATGCTCTTAGTTTTTACATTGGGGTCAGGTTCCATAAGAGATGGAGGAATAATTTTCATGATTTTTTTTTTTCGCTTTTTCAGGTACCCTCCCCAAGAAATTGATTGGAAATGGGGAAAGCAAACTGTAGTTTGGTGTGGCCCCTCTAAAGCATAAGTACTGTATTTTTCCATGTATAAGACACCCCCATGTATAAGACACCCCCCCACTTTTCCAACCCAAAATTAAGAAATCAGTATTTTAAACATTTTGCTGGTTTTCCTCTTAAGGCCTTCTTTTTTGGCATCTTAAGGAGTTGTTCTTCCTGTTTTCTCCATTGTCTGATCATACACTCAGTGGGAAGAGGTTCAAATTGTCTGTCTGCAGCTCTGTTTCCATGCTCTTTTGCATAACTGATGACATTCAGTTTGAATTTTGCAGAGTAAGACAACCACTGGCATTTATCTTTTTTTTTTTTTTTAACATCTTTATGGGCTCACAACGCTTTGGTCCCTGTTGCATCTTTGCACTCTCCACCTCCACCTCCAATTACAGCATCAGGTGACATCAGTAACAATAAGGCTCGTGATTGGAGGAAATCTGTTTGACAAGGTATGGGCAGCTACACACCTGCACGGCTCCCTCCTTGGCTGACTTCTGTGTATAAGACATTCCTCGATTTTCAGTATAACGATTTTAGAAAAAAAAAAAAAATAGAGTCTTATACACGGGAAAATACGGTAGTCAGACATTCCATTTTGGGAGAAATTAGAGGCGTGTGTGGAGGACAGGTAGATTGAAGTCTCCGGCGTGGATATACATTTTATGTTTGACTAGCTCGGTCTTCTTGGTAGATGAAAACGGTACGGCACTCGGAACAGACACTTAGAACAGCTCTCATCTCAAAGAACCCAGCACTTGTGTCCCAGTATGAGAAGTTCGATGCAGCAGAGCGGCGTTTGATGAACGAAGCCTTCCGACCAGCCAGCGATCTCTTCGGGCCCATCACCTTGCATTCGCAGTCAGATTGGATCGCCTCCCATCCTGAGCCTCCCCAAGACTTTGAAGAGTTTTTCAGTGATCCTTCCAGAAAGACACCCTCTCGAGAGAAACACAGGATTTATATACAGTGCATTGGTATATACTATCACATGCTGCATTTGGTGTGGTTGTGCTGTGGTGCCGTTGCCTGGGATAGTTTGGGCTGTTCATCTCATTCCATAGTGGAAGTTTTTAGCCAAACTGTCTTAAAAGAAGATATTTTGTTTCTAAATCAGATTCGTGTTATTGAATGATAAATGTGTTTTGAGAATTTAGATTTAATTTGTTTCTAATTCCAAGCCATAATTATAGACTGAGGTAAAGACTGAGTATTTTAATCATCCTAACGTCTGTCTCTAAATTTTCTTCCATATTATAGGATCTCTAGGAAATACCAGAATTATCAGCGAAGAATATGTTAAATGGCTCAAGGGCTACTGTGAAGCATTTTTCTATGGCTTAACAGTGAAACTCCTAGAACCAGTCCCTGTCTCTGCAACAAGGTGTGCCTTCAGAGTCAATGATAGCACGGAGAACCTACAGATACATGCAGGTGAATGAAACAACTTCACAATTTTAATTGAGTCCAGGATGTGGAGATATATATAGATAACACACGTACATATCTTTTTGAATAGGGCACATCCTGCACTTCTTGAAAAAGAAGAAACCTGAAGATGCCTTCTGCATTGTGGGAGTAACGATGATTGATCTTTACCCCAGAGACTCCTGGAATTTCGTCTTTGGACAGGCCTCTTTGACAGATGGTATTCCTTTTTGGCTTTGTTTGTAGAAACTTTCTGAACCTGAGAATATTGGAAGATGCTGAAAAAGGGAAAAAAATTCCATTATAATTTTGATGAAGGATATTTGAACTCTCATTAACTTAAGTGAAAATCTTGCTTAATTGTTTTTTTAACTTTTTGTGGTCATTTTGCATAGATGGAAGAGCCACACATGGCTTTATAAGTGCGTGCTTGTCCTGTGTGTGATTTTATTTTAAAAGAAAATAATTTGTTATTTTATTTTTAAAAGTAAGCTTCAGTCTGTTATTGGAGATACAGTAAACTTTGACTCATTAGAAACTCTGCATGGTAATGTTGGGGGTGGGAAAGGATCCAGAAGAAAATCATAATTTTTGCCTATTTTTTTTTTTTGTCTTCACTTCTGTTCTCCTACGCATCCTTTTTTTAAAAAAAATCTTCACTTGAGGATATGTTTATTGATTTTAGAGAGAATAAGGGAGAGAGAGCGAGAGAGAGAGAGAAAATAAAGAAAGAAAGAAAGAAAGAAAGAAAGAAAGACAGAAAGAAAGAAGGAAGAAAGAGAAAGAAAGACAGACATTGATCGGTTGCCTCCTGTACGTACCCCGACTGGGGATTGAATCTGTAACCTAGGAATGTGCCCTGACTGGGAATTGAACCCCAAACCTCTTGGTGGTGTTTGGGACAACACTCCAACCAACTGAGCCACCCAGCCAGGGCCCTCATGTCCATTTTTGCTCTTATTTCTCTACCCTTAGCCCCAGGCTCAGAGACCCGTTTGAAGGGGAAAGGTCCTGGTACTTGCCCACCATCCCCAAAACTAAGGGGAGTGGTTGTCCATTAATGTTTTGGGGATGGTGGGCAAGTACCAGGACTGTACTTTATGATACCAACTGTATGGACTGTCTGGATCACATATTAGCCTCCCTCTGACAAATGTTTCTACTAGCTGTCTCCTTCTCTTACCCGAATTCATCAGAGGTACGGGCCCAGGACACTACCCCTTCATCCTCAATTCTCCAGTATTTTCTTATGGCCCCCATTCTTCCCATGACCCTACCAGTACACTCTCTTGGAGACTTGGGTCACTGCTGTGTTCCTGGGTTGCGCTGTCTTTCTATCAAAAATGAACTTGTATGAGCTAAATTTTTTTCTCTCCTTTTATTTTTAACCTGGTAGAGATGGAAAAAGTTTTAAAATTAAAACTATTTATGTAGATACTAGAGGCCTGATGCATAAAATTCATGCAAGGGGCTTGGCCCTCGCAGCTGCGGCACCCGCCTTCAACTGGAAAAATGCATAAAATTCGTGCAAGGGGCTTGGCCCTCGCAGCAGCGGCACCCGCCTTCAACTGGAAGGTCGTTTGGCTGCCCGGTCTAATTAGCATATTGCGCTTTTATTATCATAGATTGCTGGCTAATTTATCTTGTACAGTTGAGGAGGTCAGGAAGCATTCCTCCAAAACGTTTCTACTTTAATTTTTTTAAGTTTCGTAAATACTGCATCACATACAAGAAACAGTAGCAAGCCAGCAGCATTGATCTGCCAGGCAGTGAGACAGTATCTTACAAGTGACTTTATTCTCTCCAGGTTTACAAAGATTTGTGCTTTTAAATTGAGAAATGTTTAATTATAAAGAAAACAGTCTTCTATTTGTAGAATCATTAGGACGCATTCCCCTGAAATGCTCTTACCAAAGGTATTGTCGTAAAATACGCCCACACTTTTTGGCCAGAGGAGGTTACTTGCGACACATGAGTAGATTCAGTTTCCTTCTTAACTTCCAGAATGTTTCCTTCTCCCTAAATTTCAAATACCAGTGGACACTTTCCAAGGAAGGTTCTTTCTGAATCAAGTTGGATTGGACAAACTTACTATGAAATCATTTCCGTAACAAAAAGGCTCCTTATGACTTTCAAATAAGAACTGAAAGGCATAACTAACTGTGGTAATGTAAACAAGTCAGATTATAAGGCAATCCTCATTAGAATGAGTTGAAAATCATACTCTGTCCCCATGTGTGTGAAGATGGTTTAGACAAGCCTAAGACCTAACACAGGAAGTCAGTTACAAGAAGGTTTATTCTGGTCCCCTGACTCCAGCCACATAACAGAGTTGTGCTGTGCCTAAGAAGGGGGAGGGGGGAAGAGGTTCTGTCTTTTGTCTAAGGGTGCGGGCATGGTCTCCACGGCCTCAGGGGCATGGCATGAGGGAAGGAAAGGCCCCCTCACTGACTCATAGGTCATGGAGATCTGTTTATTGTGGGGTTTTAAAAAATATATTTTCATTGATTTCAGAGAGGAAGGGGGAGAGAGAGAGAGATAGGAACATCAATGATGAGAGGGCCATTGATCAGCTGCCTCATGCACGCCCCACACTGGGGATCGAGCCCGCACCCTGGGCATGTGCCCTGACTGGGGATGGAACCTGACCATTCATAGGTCGACGCTCAGCCACTGAGCCATGCTGGCTGGGCTTTTTATCGTGTTCTTAAAGAGAAAAGTCATGAGCGTGTGTTGTTCGTATGATTATTTTCATTGCTCTTTCTGGAGTACTTGATTTGGACTATTCTTTGAGAAAAAGACTTCTTTTGTGGGAAAACCAAACCCTCCATAACTTCCAGTGTGTCAAGAATTTGACAAAAGACAACTGAGCTTTACAAGGCAGGACACATTGGACAGTAGAAGAAAGTTTCGAGAGGGAAATCTGGGTCAAAGTCCTCCTTTGTCTTGGCAGACCTGAAGCATATTGGGCTCCGTGAAGGCAGGAGCACTCCCTGGCCGGACGCCCTTCAGGAATCTGACTGTCATTCTGCTGTCGCTTGTCCTCTTTCCGTAGGTGTGGGGATATTCAGCTTTGCCAGGTATGGCGGTGACTTTTACAGCTCAAGCTACAAAGGCAAAGTGAAGGCGTCGCAGAGACAGTCTTCGCGTGACTATTCGGTGTTTGATAACTATTACACTCCTGAAGTGACCAGTGTTCTGCTGCTTCGGTCCTGCAAGGTGAGTTGTTTACAAAATCTAACAGGATTATTAGTAAAGAGGTCTTAATTCCCTCCACTGCACATCCACGCTCCTTAAGGTAATATTATCAATGAGCTTGTATCACTTGCCTGTTTTTGGTGGCTATTGCTTGACTGAAATAATGGATACCTTAATATTGAAATGTACAGTACCTGTGCCCGTTTTGTGTCCTGTTAGTTATATGCAGCCTTGGCTGTGGCCACATCCTCACCATTAGTTTAATTCCGAAATTCTGTAGGAGTAGGTAGCCCACCCTTTCAGGCTGCTGCTGGCCATCAAGGAAAGCTGCCTTCCTGGGGCCTGGAGGGTTAAGGAGAAAGGCCTTCCTCTTGGTCTCCAGGCTCCCTTCTCCTGCCTTGGTCCTACTGACAGTTCCTGATGTCTCCCCCGCCACTGCTCTTGGAAAGCCTGTCTCCTCGTATTGTTGATATGATAGCCGGGGACATAGGCTTTTCTGCTTTTCCCAGCACTATCTGTGGGGTTTGACAACATCACCTCATAGAGCAGTGTTTTCAGGGAACATTCCCTGCATCGGCTTCACCTCATGTGCTTGTTAACATCCAGGTCAAGCCCCTCCTCCCAGACCCACTGACACAGCATCTCTGGGGGAAGGGCCCCAGGCTGTAAATGGTTACACAGGCTCACAACTAGCAGCAGTCTCACCACCCAGAGATCATTTGGCCATGTGGGGGGATATTTCTGGTTGTCACAGTTGGGGAGTGGGTGCTACTGGCATCTAGTAGGGAGAGTTCAGGGGTGCTGCTAAGTATCCTTCAGAGCACAGGATAGCTTCCTTCCCCCAAAGAATCTTCCCACCCAAAGTATCAGTAGTGTCGAAATTGAGAAACCCTGGTCCGGTAATTAAATGGTTAAGTGTAGTGAAGAAAGCAGGAAGACATTTAAGGAGATGAGGGGTTAAGTCTTTGGGCAGATTGAAGTTTGGGGGATGATGGTAAGGGAATTGATTCCTACAAATCTGTTTCTTAGAAAAGTAAGGAAAAAGCAGGGGTGTGTAGCTTATTGTTGATGATGGTGGCTCTATAAAGCCTCAATGTGAATGTCTTGCAGACTTTAACCCACGAGATTGGACACATATTTGGACTTCGACACTGCCAGTGGCTGGCATGCCTAATGCAAGGCTCCAACCACTTGGAAGAAGCTGACCGGCGCCCCCTAGATCTGTGTCCCATCTGTTTACGCAAGTTGCAATGTGCTATTGGCTTCAACATTGTAGAAAGATACCAAGTAAATTGGGGTGGGGTCGTCAGAAGGGAGAAGTGGTTATATAAATAGCAAACTATGATTTTATATTAGGCTTCTCTGGAGCTGTCATTTATCAGAGGAAATTAGTGCAGAGATAAGCAGGAAGCTGTGGTAAAAAAAAAAAAAAAAGAGAAATATCCTCCTTAAAAACTTGACTTGCCTTACACTTGTAGTTCATGAGCAGTGGTGGAAGAGGTTTCTGCATTTGCCATTCATTTATGACAAGAGAGCCTGAATCTTCAGAACAGAATAAATGTTGATGCGTGTGCAAAGTTCCTTTTTAAAAACTATAAAAATGTTGAGGTGATTCACCTTACCAAATATGGAACACAGGTATAGTCATTACGAGGAAAAGATGATTTTAAGAAGGAAGAGGGAAAGTACATAATCTCAGTATGTGTGAAGGTATGTGTGTCCTCACGTGCCCACAAACATCAACACTACTCATGGTACAACTACCCATGCAGGTAACTGCATTACATGTCTACATGTACCTTCATATGTCTACACTTAACCTATGTGTATGCATTCACATCAAATCAAAAGCATAGTTTAATGCCTTGTGGGACATTTAGCAAGTTGAGAAAACAATATTCTCCCACCCTAAAAAACTGTGAGGATTAGTGTATTTTTCATCTTTTCTCCCATGCATATGTGACTATAATTTATAATCATAGTTAGCATATTTTGGGTGTATATTTGTTCACTCAGTATGTTAGCATAAGTGTTCTTTTCATATTCATAACCATCTTTATCAAATGGAACATCTTTATGGGTAATCTAAGTCACCGATTTAGAGAATCTGATTTAGAAGCCAGTGTTTTTCTCTTGCCTAAAACTATTTGCTGTGCTTTGTTAAAATATTAATCTCTTTTCTTCTTTTCAAGGCACTGGTGAGGTGGATTGATGATGAATCTGCTGACACACCCCGAGTTACTCCGAAACATAGTCATGACGGTAATGTGAATTTGCCCAAACCTGTGGAAGCCTTTAAGGAGTGGAAAGAGTGGATAATAAAATGCCTTGCTGTTGTCCAAAAATAAGAACCTTCAAATAGGAGTAATTAAAATCCTTGCACATCATGCTTTCTTTTGTATGGAGTGCTTCATTGGAATAAACTGTTTACTGATTCTGCCCTGTATCATGGTGTAAGCATGACTTTCATATGCACTGGGAACCCCAAAATAGTGATTTCACTCACTTGATTGTGATATTCCCTTTATTGCTGTGGTCTGGAACCGGACCCCCAATATCTCTGAGGTATGCCTGTAGTTACAGTGCTAAACGAACTCTGACTTGGCAGAGGTGTGGTATTGGGGTTACAGTTATTTAGACAATATCTAATGCCCATTTGTACCTACTCTGCACTGTGAGCAGGACAAAGAAACAAGTCATTTAGTCTTGTTAAAAGTTGGACAAACATGAGCTTTATGTAACAGGCATTTATTCAGCAACCATCACCTAAATATTGTGTATAACTAGTGGTTGTGGGTACCTCTGGGCAATTTGTTAGGGTTAAGATTTGTTTACTGCAACTATGTCTTATGCCCTATCCGTAATCTTTGTAGTTGTTAAGCATGAAATCCATGTAAATTTTGCTCTGCAAATGCTGAATGAAGAAAACCAAGTGAATCCGAAGTGCTATGCACTTTGGTGCCGGTGGAATTAGTAGTATCTCTCGGGTCAAGGGAAGGATTAAGTGTTAACATTTCATTCCGCCGAGACTGAAGAGGGGTGGGCGGTGGTTTAAGTAGAAGGTGGCCAAGATCCTACTTAGAGTCTAGTCCCCGGCTTGTTCTTGGGACCGCAAATTCACCTGATGTGAATACTTTTACATTTCTAACCCTCAGAGGACCCGAGGGCGGGCTGGTATCCTCCTGGGAGCGAGCCCGCTAACCCCAGGCGGGCCGGGCTGGC
>NW_005367911.1:1741958-1757905 GCF_000412655.1 Myotis brandtii | reverse complement strand
GGCTCCGCTCGGCTGCACCCCGCAGGAGGCCTGGGGAAACCCGTATGGCGAGGCCGCCGAGCAGTAAGTGGGGTCACGTCGCGGGGAGAGCATGGGAACAGTACTTTCCGAGAGTTTGAGCCTCAGTCCCTGCCTGCGTCCCGATGATAAGCTGGCGCCGAACCGTCCAATGCACGTGTAATGAGCCTCATACGCTGGTCATTAACATGCTGCTGGGAGCCACGTTAGCCAGTACAGAAGGAAGCAGGTGAAATGAACGTCAGTTTGTTTATACGTTTCATTTAACTCAGCTTATCCAAAACATGGTTTCAGCGTGTGGTGAGTGTACCCATTGCTGAGATGTCTTACAGTCTGTGTTGGTCCTGAGGCTTCAGATTCTGGCTGTGTTTTACGCCTGCAGCTCGGCTCAGTCTCACGGGCACCTTCCAGGTGCTCAGCAGCTCCGCGGGGCTCGGGCTGCGATTGGACGCCCGGCTCCAGGTTAGGACCGCCTCGTGGTTTCCATGGAAGGATGTGCCTGTGAAGTTGAATTAATGGGAGAGAAAAACTTTTTTTAAGGAAAAGGTCCTGCGGCCCCGGGCAGTACAGTGAGCGTTGACATTCAGGCAGCAAGGGTGTGAAGCCCGGAAGGGCCTCTGGCTTGGCACTGGTTCACTTGTGGGTCTTGCTGCTGCTCCCTTCCTCTTGCCAAAGGTGTGGTGTTTCCTTTACATGCGTTTTCACTTGGGGAGAGCAGGATTGTAAAGTGTCAATAATGTGATCGCTGCCGAGTCCGCTCCACGGCGAGGAGACAAGCCCAGCAGCCAAGGAAATGGTGTGCGGTGACTCCAGAGGCCGCAATGAAACCAGATCCCAGGCTCCCTGTTCCCAGTGGTGCTTTGTTTTCTCTGTGCTGCGTGACCTCATCAGAAAGAAAATACCACAAGCTGGAAACCGACCATTTTCTTCCAGTTGTTTATAAAAGGGGTTATAAGGTTAAACTCTTTTTCAACCTCTTTTCTCTTAAGTAGGGCCGCTGGGGTTGCTCAAAGAGAGAGAAATCAGAATACTTTGCTTTAACATTAAAAAAAAAAAAGAGGTTCAGCCCCAGCTGTGTTGGCTCAGAGGATAGAGCCACGGCCTGCAGACTGAAGGGTCCTGGGTTCGATTCCGACCAAGGGCACATGCCCGGGCTGCGGGCTCGATCCCCAGTAGGGGGCGTGCAGGAGGCAGCTGATTGATGGTTCTTTCTCGTCGTTGATGTTTCTATCTCTCCCTCGCCTTTCCACTCTGAAATCAATAAAAAAATATTTTTTTAAAAAGAGATTCAATATCCAGGAAAGCATTTGCTGCCAGTTGAGACATTTTTAAAAAAAACATCATGGAGCCTCACTGGCTTTGCTCAGTGGTTGAGCGTTCACCTGTGAACTGGGTCACAGTTCAATTTCCCGGTTAGGGCACATGACTGGCTTGCAGGCTCGGTCCCCAGTAGGGGTGTGCAGGAGGCAGCTGATCCAAGAGTCTCTCTCATCATTGATGTTTCTATCTCTCTCTCCCTCCCCTTTCCTCTCTGAAATAAATAAATATATATATATGTATAGCCTTTATAGATAGAGGTTTGGGATACCAGTTTTGGTATCTAATTTCCCCTTAGGAAATTTGTAGTCACTGCAGTACGTATGGTTTGGATATGAGAGGTTATTTAACATGAAGAGTGAAGTTGCAAGTTTAACTCGTCACTTTTCTTGTTCTGCACCCGAGGCAGTCAATACAGAAACAGAACACCAGAGGGCACTAGGTTCCTTACTTATAAGGCTGGCTGGCCCACCTGTTGGAGCTTGTAGCCCTCACTTCTATTAACATCTGTATCCAAGACAAATCTAAAGACAATACAATGTGTACTTGTAGGAGTGACCTTTAAGCATGTAACATGCCTGAAGTGTCTTTAAATTAGTCATTTAAAGTAGTGTTCATTAATTACCATTTAAGAATTTAAAGGAAATGGCTTCTAAATGAGAAGCCTCATATCTGGGAGCTTTTTAAAAAATAAGGATTCATGATCATTTCTTTTTGAATTTTAGAATATTTGAGGAGTACAGAAATGTAAGTATAATAAATGCCTCCCATGAACTTCAGTGGTGACCTGGACCACTGGAACCCTGATTTGAAAACCATTTTCTTTCTCTCTCTTTTAAAAAAATGTTTTTATTGACATTAGTGAGAGAGGAAGGGAGAAAGAAAGAGGGAGGGAGGGAGGGAGAGAGAGAGAGAGAGAGAAACATCGATCAGCTGCCTTTCATGTGCTCCCTGACTGGGAATGAGCCTGAGACCCTTTGATGCACGAGCTGAGCCATACCAGCCAGATGGTCTATGTGTCTGTTTCTATATTAAGTAGTGTGTTACCATCAACTTTGTTCTTCTTTCTCAAGGTTGCTGTGGCTTTTTGGGGTCTTTTGTGGTTCTATATAAATATTTGGATTATGTGTTCTAGTTTTGTAAAAAAATGCCATTCGTGTTTTGATAGGGTTTGCATTGAATTTATAGATTGCTTTGAATAGTTTGGACATTTTAATGATGTTAATTCTTTCTATCCATGAGCACAGTATATGCTTCCATTTATTTGTGCCTTGCTTCTATTTCTCTCTTTAGTATCTCATAATTTTCCAAGTACAGGCCTTTTGCATCCTTGGTTACATTTATTCCTGGGTATTTTATGGTGTTTTTTTTTTTTTTAATGCAGTTGTACGGGGGATTGTTTTTCTTAGTTTCTCTTTCTGATAGTTCATTATTGGTGTATAAAAATGCAACCAATTCCTGAATATTAACTTTGTGTCCTGCTACTTTACTGAATTTATTTATGAGTTCTAGTAGGTTTTTGGTGGAATCTTTAGGGTTCTCTGCAGATAGTATCATATTATCTGCAAATGATGACAGTTTTACTTCTTCCTTTCCAATTTGGAATCCTTTTATTTCTTCTTGTCCAATGGCCATGGCCAGGACTTCCAGTACCATGTTGAATAGGAGTGGTGAAAGTAGACATCCCTGTCTTGTTCCTGATCTTAAGGAAAACACTTAGTTTTCCCCCCGTTGAGTATGATGTTAGCTCTGAGTTTGTCATATACTGTATGATTTTCATTATGTTGAGGTATGTCCCCTCTATTCCTACTTTGCTGAGAGTTTTTATTATAAATGGGTGCTAGATTTTGTCAAATGCTTTTTCTGCATCTATTGATATGATCATGATTTTTTAATCCTTCGTTTTGTTTACGTGGTGTGTCACATTAATTGATTTGCAGATATTAAACCAACCTTGCATCCCAAGAAAAAAATCCCACTTGATCGTGGTGTATGATCTTTTTAACGTATTGCTGATATTTTGTTGAAGATTTTTGCATCTATGTTCATCAGGGAGATTAGCCTACAATTTTCTTTTTTGTAATGTCTTTCCCTGGTTTTGGAACCAGGATAATGCTGGCCTCTTAAAATGAGCTTCGGAGTCTTTCCTTCTCTTAAAATTTGTGGAATAGTTTGAGAAGGATCAGTGTTAATTCTTCTTTGAATGTTTGATAAAACATAACTGTGAAGCCATCTGGTCCAGGAGCTTTGTCTGCCTATGGCTAGTTTCCCACTACAACGGCAGAGTTGAATAGCTGTGACAGAGCGCTCAGGGCACCCAGAGCCTTAAGTATTTACCACCTGAATCTTTACACAAGTTCCCCAGCCCCTGGCCTGGGGAGTCTGTGCTGTCTACTTAGAGGGAGGACAGTTCTCAGGATTATTCTATAACTGGATAGTCTTAACTGTTTCCACTTACAACAGTTGAGAGGCTTAGCTATCACTCTGTGGCTACTGTGATATCATTTCATTCATGTATTTTATCCAAGAAATAAATTCAGCAAACACTTCTTGGAAGTGTTTGTGTTGTCTCTAGTAGAGTGAAAAAATTTTTCAGAAAAGTTGTTTTTATAGCTATAATTGGATCAAACAATGAATGCCGAGTCAATAAAAAACGAATCAATCTCTTTAAATAAAAAAAGCTATATATTTATTACAAATCTAGAAGTACCAGAATGTCCCTAGTACAGAACAAATCAGCAGTCCCATTTTAATTTTCTTCCAAACATTTAAAACCTTGATTATTGACAAACTGGAATTGGCATATATTTTTTTCATGCAGTTAACAGAATGGACATGAGCACAGAGCTCAGAAATCAGTTATAAATATTAAACCGTATTTAACATTCATAGTAGAAATGGTTATAAAGTGCTGAAGTCATGTAAGTCTGCAACAGTCACCAACTCAGCGTCCTTCTCAAGCAGTGAGTGACAGGTCTGCTACATCCACCTTGTTTTAGGTGTGTCTTTTTTTGACGGACACTTTGTCATTTCCTGTTCCACCTCCCCCCCAAAGATTTACAGATTGTCCTATGTCTATGGCTGATAAAATTCTGTACAAAATATAGCAGGTGGTGCTGAACGATGCCACTTCCATTTCAGTGCAGAGAAATATTCAAGCTTTGTGTACCTGTAACCAAACTAGGCTTGTTATATTGTTTCCCCCTGAGTTGTCATAAATTAACAGTGAAGATGAATGAGGATGGAGCAGCGAGCATGGACCATCGCCTGTAGAGTAAGATTCGGGACGTAGGAGCCAGTAACCCACCCGTTATCCTCACTTTTACCTTCTTTACAGCAAATGGCTAAAATGAGAAATACTATACATGTAGTGTAACTGCAAACAACAACACAAAATAACAATGATCGGTTACCCTGAAAACTCTGGCAAATTAAGAGCAGTCAGAGTTTATATAAGACGGAAATTGCCACTTGTAACTCGTGATGGTCAAGTTACTGTCCCTGCCGCCCCGTGTGAAACACCGAAATGCTTCAGCAGTCAGATGTTTTTCTTTTTAAATCAGAAATGCTTCAACCATTCAATGAAATAGAATTCTGATCCAAAGAACATCCTCAAGTATTCTTAGGTGATGAAACCTTATTTTAAAAGGCTAAGGCTATTTGCTATTCGTTATTTCCCCCCTTCAAATAGCACATGTTGTCCTCAGTCACATTGAAGAATCATTACCATTTGGCCTCCTGGAGTAACTTTACAAGAGAAGTAGTATTCGTATTCTTTGAGGCATTTAAAGGATTGCTGAGGGAGGTGAAAGTGATGCTGATGTCCCAGGTGATATTTCTTGTGATTACTTTAATCATCCTAGAATAACTTAATAATAAATAGTGGTTTAAATTAAAGATACTACAATCACATATTTCTGAATAATTAAGAGCATCAGGAAATGCATTTTGAATGCTATTCTGTATATTCTGTGTGAAATACTTCTGGTAATGACTGGCCATAAAAAGACGTGGGAATCTTCACATTCATAATTTTCAAGTTTGTGTGTGTGTGTGTATACATATATATGTGTGTGTGTGTGTATATATACGTGTGTATATATATATACACACACACATACATATACAATATATATACACACACACACACACACACATATATATATACTATATATGTATATACACACACACAAATTTCCATTTATTAGCCAAATGTTTGGTCTTAAAGTGTACATCATTTCCATTGAATATTTGGGAAATTAAGAGGTTAGACGTTTTTAATATAAAACCTCAGTATTTTTCAAAGAGTTTTGACCATTTGTTCATATTTCTGAAAATGAGAAATTGTAAAAGTGATTTAAGATTTTTTTTTTGAATGGCCAATTGCATTTCAATGACCCGGGCTAGATATCGTTTTACAGTATAGCAGGTGATATATGTGAGAGCGCTTACAACCACTTTGCCAATTTGTGTCACTATTTTAAAACTGGAATGTGGACCACGGTGCTTCTGCGTGTCTCTGGGTTGCTCCGGAATACAGCCAGGTTTCTGTGTGGAAGAGTATTTGGTTGTTTCTGTTTTTGGCTTAAAGAACAAGCAAACAGGAAAGCACAGAGAAAAGGATGTTGGTGGTAGTGTTCATGTCCCCATTCCCTTCCGAGTGTCGATTTGAAAGCAGGTGGAATGGTTGGCTCCTCTACACCACGGTGTCCCCCAGACGCCGCCCCCCCAACCAGCCTTGGGTGGTTGATGTTGTAGGAAAGCCTGTCTGTCATTCTGGCTCCATTTTCATAGGAACTTTATGCTCGTGCTTCCCAAGGTCCATTTCAAGGAAGTCTTCAGGGATGTCTTGCAAAGCTCTCCCCCGGTAGCTCTCCGCCTTCCCGTCGCCTGCGTGGTGGCGCCCGCACAGTCCCTTCCCGCACGGCCTCACCAGCGCCAGGCACCCCGCAGCCACCGCCATCCCAGCTGCACAGGAGTAGAAGGCTCTGCTGTACACCTTGCTGTGGTCCACCAGCAGCCCTGGGGAGAGCAGGCACACTGTCAGCATCGGGCCGCAAACCCCTCTCCCCCGGCCCCCACACTCAGACGCTTCTCTCTCCTGGCCTGCCTTGTTTTATCTTGTTTATCTAAAGAAAAAGGGTCGAAGGCAGGAATCTTTTCTAGACTGGGGGGTAGGGGGGGAGGAGAGGGGGAGAAATAAAGCAGACAGACAGCGTATACTTATTAGCAGCTGAGGTAATGGTGTCGCTAAAATGTCCTCATGGGCTGCCAGACTGGCGTGACTCAGTGGTTGAGTGTCGACCTGTGAACCAGGAGGTCACGGTTCGATTCCCGGTCAGGGCACAGGCCTGGGTTGTGGGCTCAATCCCCAGTTGGGGGCATGCAGGAGGCAGCCAGTCAATCAATGGTTCTCTCTTATCATTGATGTTTCTATCTCTCTCACCCGCTCCCTTCTTCTCTGAAATCAATAAAAACATATATTTTTTAAATGTCTTCATGGGCTAATCTGTCCTAAAACACGGGACTGTTGGATGCAGCTTCTTCGGAAAGGGAATATTCTTAAGAAAGGAAAGAGCTCTATTATTTTCACTTGGGCTCATGTCAGGTCTCTGTTCACATGGGGTAAGATTTCCAGTCCCAACAACGTTAAAGTCCTATTTCAGGTCTAAGGTATGAAACGCACCCTGTCCCTCCCACAAGGAAGTGTGCGGTAGTGATCAGGGGAGTATTGGAGTGCTGCTCTGTGCTCAGCTCCCTGACACCCTCCCAGGAAGGGAAGGTGGCTCACAGAAGTCCCTCAGTCCTGCTGTTCCACAGGTCAGAGGGTAACGAGCTCATAATCCATGGGCCCCTCCAGCATTTACACAGCACGATGGTGGGCAAGGCCTGGGCAGCTGGGGCTGCAGAGGGACTTGGTCACCGGTTTACCATTGGGCCATTGGCTCACAATCTTTGACCTTCCGTTTCCTCCTATTAAGTCCAGAGAGCTGCTCAGGTAATCTCTAATTCTGCCAGCTCTCTAAATCTATGGACGTATTAGAATCAGGAGACTTTTAAATTAGACTCAAACAGGAAGCGAGCACAATTAACAAGGGAATACTAAACATTGTAGATTATATAATCCATAGGACAGGGCCCACTTTATGATATAACTAGAGGCCCGGTGCATGAAATTTGTGCACTGGGGCGGGGGGTGTCCCTCAGCCTGGCCTGTGCCCGCTCGCAGTCTGGGAGCCGTTGGGGGATGTCCCTTTAGCGCTGCCGCGGAGGCAGGAGAGGCTCCCGCCACACCACTGAGCTTGCCAGCCATGATCCCGGCTTCTGGTTGTGCGGTGCTCCCCCTGTGGGAGCACACTGACCACCAGGGGGCAGCTCCTGTATTGAGTGTCTGCCCCCTGGTGGTCAGTGCGTGTCATAGCGGCCGGTCATTCTGCCGTTCGGTCATTTTGCATATTAGCCTTTTATTATATAGGATGTATAGGATATGATCTCCATTGAGAGCCTATGAAGCTATCTCTAGTCTTCCTTAGGAATATCCCTGCCCTAAACAGTGTGTCATGTTGAATTAGTATGATTCAGGTCCAGAAAGGCGACAGATGTTCCACCTGTCCAACTCTACCTTGAAAAAAAAAGGGGGAGGGGATAGCAGGCAAGGGTTTGGATTTGGCGTTGTATTGACATTACCTGCCAGGGGCGGCCCAGCGAGCGCCGCTATGCTCTGGATGAAGACATAGACTCCGGCGGCAGAAGACATCTTCTCAATTCCCACCACGTCCTCTTCCGCGAGCAGTGGGATGTGGGTGCCTGCCACGGTTCCAAGCATAACACCAAAAAATATGCTGCAGGACATTAAACCCCAGAATTCAGTAGCAAACGTAAAGGCAAACAGAGACACAGTCAACAAGATGACGAAGACGAGCTCAATGTAGATCTTCCGGATGGGCTGGCTGTTGAGGATGAAACCAGCTCCAATCCTCCCGAACACTTCGGCGATGGCCATTGTGGATAGCAGAAGAGCAGCACGGTCCTCGGTGATGTCCAGGCTGATGCCCAAGGGAATGATGTACAGGGAAGGGGCAAAGAACCCCAAGGTCGCAAAGAGACCAAATAACGTGTAGCAGATGAAACTCTTCTCCTTCAAGACGGAGAAGTCCAACAGGGGGCCTTTCTCATCGCCGCATTTGGGGCTGGGCTTCTCCAGGATCCGCTGCTCCACATCGGCCTTCGGCTCCAGTTCCACGGCCGTGTGACCAGGCACGTTTTTAGGTGAGGTAGTTAGTTCTACTCCTGAGTCAATGGAGTCTATCGAGGTGCGAGTTTTCTCGTTTTCAAGCATATATTGTACTTCTTTTGGATTTTCCTGTCCAGTTGTTTTCGGTGACCCTGGTCCCCTGATGAGAATCGGCCTCAGCAGCGCCCCGCAGAGGACGATGTTTAACTGCAGCAGGCCCACCAGGAGGAGGCTGTACCTCCAGCCGATGTTCTCCTTCAGAGCCGTGAACGCTTGGGTGGACGGGAGGGAAGAGAAATAGAAGGTAAGGCCAGGCATGGACTCAAGACCCAGGAGACAGTACTGAGCAGAAGTAGGGATTTAGAGTTTGCTAAATTATTTATTTTGGAATGGATGTTTCAAGCCTTGCTACTGAATATGTGCCACATATCTTCCTATTTGTGTAAATTTGGACTAGGATTGAAATGTTTGAATTCCTGCCCAGCTGGTGTGGCTCAGTGGTTGAGCGTCGAACCAGGAGGTCACTGGTTCGATTCCTAGTTAGGGCACATGCCTGGGTTGTGGGCTCAACCCCCATTGTGGGGGGGCAGAGGCAGCTGATCAATGATTCTCTCTCATCATTGATGTTCCTCTCTCTCCCTTCCTCTCTGAAATCAATATATATATATTTGAATTCCTAACATGAGGGTTAAGCAGCATAGACCCCAAAAATGTGCTGAAGGAGAGAAGAAAACACCCTTTCATTAGGCACAGAGTTACAGACATCCGGTGGCCAACTGTGGGTAAGTTAGAGTGACAAGTATAGCTGAGTGGCTTCCCCTCATTAATACCCAGATGTGGCGGTCCACCTACCTGGTGCAAAAGCAAACATAGCAAAACATTCTCCCGTAGAAGCAGCTGCAGTGACGATCGAACGTCTTTTGTCAAAGTACTGAGATAGAATGGTGAGAGCTGGGAGGAAACTGAAGCAGTAGCCCAAACCTGTGCGAATCAAAAAGAACTATGAGAGCCACACACTGATCGACGTCGGAGAGACGCATCCCACGGCCTGGGCGGTTTGTGTTTATTTGTTAAATCCTAAGTTCTGGGAGCCCAGGAATTCATTCTGGAAAAGGTGTCGTAGCAAAGGATTAGAGGTCCGGAGACGCTGCGACAGTTGTTTTGGGATGCTTAGACTATGAAAACTGTTTTCTGTTTGTTTGCTTTTCTGCTTTTTTGCATTTTTTCCCAAATGTATATAATTCACAGTGGACATAACTTGTATTGAATATAGTTTTTATATGTAAGACTTCTATTTGAAAATAATGGAGTTTTGAAATGTACAGAAATATCTGAAAAATTTAAAAGTGTGCAAAACTAGCTATGTATGGATACATAAATAATACAATATATATGTCATATCTATATATCTACATAATATATGTCTATAGAATATATATATGTCAGAAATGTATGGACTCCTTTTAAAGTGAAAAAGGTTTTCTCAGGCTCCTAAGCATAAGCCTCCCTCTATGGCTCAGGATCCTCAGATCCTGATTTGGGAAGTACTGCATAAAGAAATTAAAATCTTACTTCGTGAAAATGATGTCTTTGGGTGGCAAACTATAGGGGTTGGCAATAGTAGGTTTACAGTTGTGAGTACACAAAATAGAGCTTATTCTTGTATTATTATTTACCAGAGGCCCGGTGCACGAAATTCATGCACTTGCAGGGGAGGGGGGGGGCCCTCAGCCTGGCCTGCACCCTCTTGCAGTCCAGGAGCCCTCGGGGGATGTCTGACTGATGGCTTAGGCCTCCCTTCCCCCGATTGCCTGCCGCTGCTGCCAGCCGGGGTGGGGCCACCCCCCTGGTCGAACTCCCAGTCGAGGGGACAATTTGTATATTAGGCTTTTATTATATAGGATTTTTAATCCTTACCTGAGGATATCTTTCCTTTGATTTTTTGAGAGAGTGGAAGGGAAGGGGAGAGACAGAGAAAGAAACATGGATGTGGGAGAGACATCGATTGGTTGCCTCCTGCACACGCCCAGACTGGGGTAGGGATTGAGCCTGCACCAAATGCACTGGAATCAAACCTGGGACCCTTCAGTCCGTGGGCTGATGCTCCATCCACTGAGCCAAACCAGCTAAGGCCTGCCCTTCATTGTTGATAAGCCTGGGACGCACAACTTCCCTGGGTCCCCTATCACTCTGACCCACCCACCCTTACTTCAAGCTTCCGAAAGAAATTTTTTTTAAATCCAATATTCACTAAGCAAACATTCTGCAAGTCTTTCTCTGCACTCAGCCAGCCCTTAACTCTCTTTTCCACTCTGATCAGCAGGTGAGGAGGGCTCTTCTGCGGCTGGGGTGGAGCCTGCAACCAAGATATGTGCCCTTGACCAGAATCGAACCCGGGACCCTTCGGTCTGCAGGCTCTATCCACTGAGCCAAACCGGCTAGGGCTGGGACACTTTCATTTTAAAGAGAAAGGGACAGAGGAAAATAACACTTTGGGTTTGAGTCCCTGCTTCCCTTCCTTGTCCTTCAAACTAAATGTCTGGAAAACTTTCGAGCCCAGAGAAGCGCTTACCGGAGATGATGCCAATGGCGATGTACATGTGGTACACCTCCTGGGAGAAGGAGGCCACCACCATCCCGGTGCTGACAAGCAGGCCTCCCGCCATCACTACCAGGCGGTGTCCGAAACGATTGCTCAGGATAGTGGAGAGGGGAGCTGCGTGGAAAGAGCATAACGTGACCATTTGACTCCCAGAATTGCGTTCGCTTTAACACAATTCCTTCTGTAAAGTCTCGAACATGGAAAGACAGTGCACACCATATAACACAAAAGCATCGGCTTTAATAAGGTTCCTTCTCATAAGTTTTGAACAGGGAGCAGTGATGTACACTACATATTTTTGCAGTGGTTACATAAACCGATTCAGGAATTACAGTTGACCCTCGAAAAACATGGGTTTGAACTGGGCGGGTCCACTTATATTTGGATTTTAAATAATAAATATAGTTGGTCCTCTATCCCGGGTTTTGCATCTGCAGATTCAAGTCACTGCAGATGGATAACAGTATTTTCAGTCTGCGGTTGGGAGTCCAAGGATGTGGAGGGCTGACTGTACGCATCGATCTACCCCATTTTATGTCAGGGACTTGAGCATCCATGGATTTGGGTATCTGTGGGTGTCCTGGAACCAATTCCCCCAAAATACCAGGGATGACTGTTAAGTTTTGGGGAGTCAAAATATATACATTTGACTATTGAGGGGTCAGTGCTCTTAAACCCTGTATTCAGTGGTCAACTTTATTTTAGTATTTGGTTAAACTGGACAATATATTCTTTGAGCTCCTTAAAGAGAAAGCCAGAGTGCCCTGGCCAGCGTGGCTCAGTTGGAGCATTGTCCCGTGCACCTAAAGGTTTTGGGTTTGATTCCTGGTCAGGGCACATACCCAGGTTTCTGGTTCAATCCCCAGTCGGGGTGTGTATGGGAGGCAACCGGTCGATGTTTCCCTCTCACATCAATGTTTCTCTCTTTCTCCCTCTCCCTTCCTCTCACTCTTAAATCAATAAAAACATATCCTCGTGAGGATTTAAAACACACACACACACACTTTGTTTAAAAAGAGAGCGAGAAAGCCAGAGTAATAGTATAAAACTCTTTTCTATATTTTTAAGTGAAAGATTCTGAGTTACCTTGAGTGCCTATAAAATTAGATATGCATTAGATTTATGTTGTTCTGTAATAAAAATGGGCTTTCCTATAATTGCTTGAATGACTTCATTTTCTATACTCACTACTTTGGACTTTTTAAAATATATTTTTATTGATTTCGGAGAGAGGGAGTGAGAGGGAGAGAGAGAGAAAAAAAACATCAATGATGAGAGAGAATCATTGGTCACCTGCCTCCTGCACGCCCCACACTAGGGATGAAGCCCACAACCTGGGCATGTGCCCTGACCGGGATTCAAACCATGACCTCCTGTTTCATAGATCAACACTCAATCACTGAGCCTCGCCAGCTGGGCTGGGCTTTTTTTTTTTTAAATGTTTCATTTAGGGTCAAATTCCAATTTACTTCCATTTGATTCTTAGGAAAGTGATATGAAAGTATGGTGGACTCTCAGTTATGCACACCAAACGGAGGATAGTGATGGGATAAATAATTCCAAGTGGCTGATGAATATCATTTACAAAGCTTCTATCTTTCTTCTTCATGTAGCCACATCTTCATGTTTCCAACCTAAGCATGTTTTTGTGAGACCAGGGCCAATAGGCCAAGTACTTCTTTTTAAATGTCTTTTTAAAAATATATATATATATTTTTGCTCGGCCGGCGTGGCTCTGTGGTTGAGCGTCAACCTATGAACCAGGAGGTCCTATCCTTTCAAGTCCTATTCTTTAATATTAATCCACATTTACCCTTCATATCAGTTATAATGATACCTACAATTATACCTTTGGCGGGTTTTATTCCTCACTTGAGGACATGCTTAGAGAGAGGAAGGGAAAGAGGGGAGAGGGAAAGAGAGAGAAACATTGATGTGAGAGCAGAACATCGATCGGTTATCTCCTGCACACCCCCTTCTGGGAATCGAGCCTGTAACCTGGGCATGTATCCTGAGTAGGAATCGAACCAACAAACTTTATGTGCATGGGATGGCACCCAGCCAATTGAGCCACACTGGCCAAATACTTTTTTTTTTTTAAATCCTCACCTGAGGATATTTTTCCCATTGATTTTCACAGAGATTGGAAAGGAGGGGTGAGTTGGGGAGAGAAAGAAAGAGAAACATTGCTGTAAGAGATACATATTGATTGGTTGCCTCCCGCACCTGCACCAAACAGGACCGGGGATCGAACCTGTAATCCAAGTATATGCTCTTGATAGGGAATCGAACCCAAGACCCTTTGGTGTACAGGCCAATGCTCTAATCACTGAGCAACACTGCTACGGTCCAAGTACTTTTGATCTGCTGCTTTTTAAAAACAATTGCATCACCATAGCTGGTTTGGTCCCGGGTTCGATTCTAATCAAGGCCATGTACCTCAGTTGTAGGCTTCTCCCCAGCTCAGGTCCTGGTTGGGGCCCATGCAGGAGGCAACCAGTCAATGTATTTCTCTCACATAGATGTTTCTCTTTGTCTTTCCCTCTTTCTTCCACTTTCCCTAAAAAAATCAATGGAAAAAATATCTTCGGGTGAGGATTAACAAACAAAAAATAAAAATAAAATCAAATAAAGTAAAACATAGGGTTCCGGATTGTGGGCTCGATCCCCCCAGTAGGGGGCGTGCAGGAGGAAGCTGATCAATGATTCTCTCTCATCATTGATGTTTCTATCTCCCTCTCCCTTCCTCTCTGAAATCAATAAAAAATATAAAAAACAAACAAAAACAATTGCATCCCTTGTAGAACTGGAGGTTACTGCTGTCCTCAAAGTAATCGACAGCATCCTAAGAATCTGCTTACAGTAGGTGTCCAATACATGTGTGTTAAATTGAAGTCAGTCAAGGTTGACAAGTAAGGCTTTTTTTCCCCTCCAGCTCCTCTTTCTCTGGCCATTCTCAACTTCCTGAAAACTGTATTACTTGAGGCTAGAAAGTACCAAGAGGTCATGGAGAAGATGCATCACAACCATAATGTGTACCATTCTGTAGTTAGGCAAGTTAAAATTAATAGTGTTGAAGGTGAAAGATGTACTCACCTGTAAATGTTAAGAAAAACACACATATTGATATTATCCATGAGATCCTGCTATTAGATTCCTCAAAACTGTCCATTAAGTCATTAAAGAAGACGCCAAATGACTTGATGACACCGTAGGTAAAGACTTCAATGAAGAAGAAAGACACAGCTACTGCCCAGCCCCACCCTCCATCAGGCACTTGAGTATAAACATTGGCTCCGGAACAAAGCTGTGATTTCTTCTCGGTCATTCTTAATCTGAAATAAAAAGTTTAAAGAAGTTAGAACCATAATAGCACGAGGGTTGATGATTCGAATGCTCTTTAGCAAACATAACAAATAAAAACTATTTATCACATTTCTTAGGTTGATGAATATTTAAATCATGTGCAGTTAGTAGAAAGTCTTTGGATAATAAAAAATCTAATGGAGCCCCCAAAGAATTTAGAGGTAAGATTTCCAAGCTGTGGCAATTAAATGGGAAAAACAAACTAACATAAAGCATCAGGGAAGATATTTACTAGTAAAGGCAGTGTGAAGGATAGAGAATGGCCAAAAGACCAAGCATAAGTGGTGACCTTGAACTTGAAGACAAGTTAGGTAAAGGAAGAGTGAAGTGAGCAAAGGGAATGTTGATCAGAAATGAAACCTAGATTGATCGAGAATTAAAAATGGCAGCAGAGTAAGTGGATGCTGCACAGACATTCTCTCAGAAACAAACTGGAACTACAACTGAAATACAGAAAAACTTCCTGAATAATTAACAGAAGACTCACAGGAGAACCCTGATACCCGAGGACCAAAAGTGGAGACCGCATAGAGACTGGTCCGAGGTGCGAAAGGGCTGGGCGGGCGTCCACAGACAGCAACCGAAGGTCTGGAGAGATATCTCAGCTGTGGGGGATTGCCACTGAGAACTCTGGGATCTAATCCCCAAGCTGGGCCCCCCCAGCAGAGACCAGAACTGAGAAGGGTACCCACATGACATCTGGCTGTGAAAAGCAGCAGTGTTGTTGTCTGCCAGGGAGTGACGCCTAGAAATTCAGGCACCCTCTTAAAGGGCCAATGCACAAACTCCTTGTGCTCTGGCAGAGGGAGGGCAGAGTGGATTGGAGCTGTGTGAGCAGAAGCCAGGATTGGGGACTTGGGGGTTAGAGCTCAGAAGGCAGACACCTCCAGTCTCCTATGCTGAGTCATTCCCTCACTCAGCGGAGGAAATCTTTCCCACACAGACATTTGCCTTGCCTTGGGGGGACAGGGGTGGGGGGGAAGACAGTTGACCCACCCTATTGGAAAACACCCTGCCCTGAGGCCACTTCAGAGACTAAAAATAACAATTAGCCTCCAGGCAGAAGCAACTGCCCCACCCTGTTGAAAAAAAAAACTCACCACCCCTGAGGATGATTGTCTGGGGCCATTCAAGTCAGAATCCTATCAGTCTGTAGGCAGAGGTGGTCTCTGGAGACTTTGAGTCTTTGCCTGATCTAATTAGTCAGAAATAGTGTTTGACACTCCTGCACTAGAGATTGAGAGGCATAGAGGATCTACCTAATTCATAGTCACAAATCCAAACAGACAGCCAAAATGAAGAGACAAAGAAACAACCCCCAAATGAAAGAACAAGAATATTATCCAGAAGGAGATAAATGAAACAGAGTTCAGAGTAATGATGGTAAAGATGCTCAACAGCATGAAAAAA
>NW_005367911.1:1733319-1741508 GCF_000412655.1 Myotis brandtii | reverse complement strand
GTAATGTAAATATCTGATATGCAGGATGTATTTTCATTGTTACAAATTGAACATAATTAAAGCATAGTGGTTAATCACAAAAACAATATGTAATTATATATTCAATATGTGTTTTCCGATGGTCTTAGGCGACCCCTGTGAAAGGGTCGTTCGACCCCCAAAGGGGTTGCGACCCACAGGTTGAGAACCGCTGTGGTAAAGGAAAAAGTCACATAAGTTCAGGAGGCACAGAGAACCCTAAGCAAGAAGAACCCAAACAGACCCACACCCAGACTCATCATAATTAAAATGCCAAAAATTAAATGCCAAATCTTAAAGGCAGCAAGAGAAAAGCAAACTGTTACCTACAAAAGAACTCCCATAAGGCTGACACCAGATTTCTCATCAGAAACTCTACAGGCCAGAAGGCAATAGCATCAAGTACTCAAGGTAATGGAAGCAAGGATCGGAGACCAAGATTACTTTATCCAGCAAGGCTGTCATTCAAAATAGACAGCCCAATAAAGAGCTTCCCAGACAAAAAAAAAAAAGGCTAAAGGAGTACATCACCACCAATACAGCATTACAAGAAATGCTAAAGGGATTGCCATAATGAAAAGAAGAAACAGAAAGAGAAACCTAGGCATGCAGAATTAAAGTGGCAATAAATAAGTACCTATCAATAATAACCCTAAATGTAAATGGATTAAATGCTCCAATCAAAAGGCCTAGGGTAGCTGAATGGATACAAAAACATGACCCAATTATATGCTGTTTACAAGAGACCCACATCAGAAAAGACACACACGGAGTGAAGGGATGGAAAAAATTTTTCCATGCAAATGGAAAAAAAAAAGCTGGAGTAGCAATACTCATATCTGACAAAATAGACTTTAAAAGACAACAAAGGTCACCACATAATACTAAAGGGGATTGACCAACAAGAGGATATAACCCTGGAAAACATATATGCACCCAATATAAGAGCACCTAAATATATAAAAAAAACTTCTAGAGGACTTTAAGGGAGAGATCGACAACAATACAGTCATAGTAGGGGACTTTAACACCCCTACTGAGGTGGCAAGAACATAGTGATCAGAATAGTAAAAAAAAAAAAAAAAGAAACCTAGAAAAAAGCAGGCTAAGGGGCAAACATGGACAACGCACCTGCCACCTTCCTTCCACGGATGACGTGCCGGAGACACCCTATGCGTCTGTGCTCAACGCCTCTGACCAGACTATCCAGCCACCTCTCCTGGATCCCATTTCCCACTCAGTCAGCAACCTCATGATTATGATCGGTTTCCCACGTGGATGTAACTATAAATCCAAATGCGGAAATTGTCTCCTGGGAGTTTGGCATGAGTAAATTATCAAAGTTGCTCAGCACTTGGCACATTAGCAACTGGATTTCCATGCACACCACAAATGCTACTCTAGAATATAGTGACTAGCCCGGCTGGTGTGGCTCGGTGGTTGAGCGTCGCCCCACGAACCAAGAGGTCACTGTTCGATTCTCAGTCAGGGCACATGCCCAGGTTGCAGACTCAATCCTCAGTAGGGGGCGTGCAGGAGGCAGCTGATCAATACCCTGGAAAACATATATGCACCCAATATAAGAGCACCTAAATATATAAAAAAAAACTTCTAGAGGACTTTAAGGGAGAGATCGACAACAATACAGTCATAGTAGGGGACTTTAACACCCCTACTGAGGTGGCAAGAACATAGTGATCAGAATAGTAAAAAAAAAAAAAAAAGAAACCTAGAAAAAAGCAGGCTAAGGGGCAAACATGGACAACGCACCTGCCACCTTCCTTCCACGGATGACGTGCCGGAGACACCCTATGCGTCTGTGCTCAACGCCTCTGACCAGACTATCCAGCCACCTCTCCTGGATCCCATTTCCCACTCAGTCAGCAACCTCATGATTATGATCGGTTTCCCACGTGGATGTAACTATAAATCCAAATGCGGAAATTGTCTCCTGGGAGTTTGGCATGAGTAAATTATCAAAGTTGCTCAGCACTTGGCACATTAGCAACTGGATTTCCATGCACACCACAAATGCTACTCTAGAATATAGTGACTAGCCCGGCTGGTGTGGCTCGGTGGTTGAGCGTCGCCCCACGAACCAAGAGGTCCCTGTTCGATTCTCAGTCAGGGCACATGCCCAGGTTGCAGACTCAATCCTCAGTAGGGGGCGTGCAGGAGGCAGCTGATCAATGATTCTCTCTCATCGATGTTTCTCTCTCTCTATCCCTGTCCCTAAAAATCAATGAAAACATAGAATATAGTGATCAAAGAAGACACTGTCAACTTGTAGGATCTGGGCAGCCAGTTAACCCTAAGTTATCCTGACCTTGCAGCTTTCCATTCAAACTGCAATGAATGTCAGACCTTACCTGAACACCGCTAAGTAAGGGGAAGCACTGTAGTTAACACTGGAGGGGGAAGTTGAGGTCCTCTGCACTGTGCTGTTGCACCCACACGCTGTGGTTTTCAGGCTCTGCAATTGCTAACTTTGAAACAGTGGTGCATGGTTTGCGCCCATCTAAAAATTTGTATCTATAATAATGAGTTCATGGTTTTAAGTTCTTCCTGCTAACCCACCTTGAGTTGAAGAAGTCTCTACAATTATACAGTGAATTTTTAGGGTGTGTGTACCCTTTCCGTAGCTGCTGTATTAAGTACTAAGGCAAGTTTTATTGATAAATGAAGAGGAATTGAAAAATAACAGGATGCAACCTCCTCTATCCAGTAGACTTGCCAATTTCTGGTGCTAGAATCTCATATTCTGAGTTTATTCTATAAATGTTAAAAAGCATCAAATCTGACCCAAGCTCATGATTCACCCTATTGACATCACTATCCCACAGTGGCCTACGACGGCTCTGATGCCCACTTTTTGCCCTATTGCTGTTAAGTATTTGGTTGCATAAACAGGGCGTAAGCAGCTTTAAGAAGCTTTACGCTCCCTGCAGCGAAGGCCTTTGCGTTTCCACGGGTGTTAATGTGTCGTTCCTGAGAGCAGCTGGGAAGGTGGGAAGGGCAGTTAAACAGCTCGAGGTGCAGGCTGCGAGCTACAGAGCAGTTGTCATTCCCATTTCCCATCCTGGAAAGCAACTGATTTCCGATGGGAGCCCTGACCTGAGCCCTCCAGCAAATGAGGTTTTCACAACAGCCCCCGTCCCCCATGAGATGTTTCAATCCACTCCCAAGATGAGGCCACTGGAGCAGGAAAGAACCGCCCCCCATCCCTCACCCCACAGTGTTCACTCTAGAATAGTGTTGGTCCCTAGGGAGGGGGCAGGCAGCAGTCTACAGCGCAGGTCCTCAGCCCTCACCCCTTGCACTTCACCACGCTCCCAGGCCACCGCTCCTTTACTGGTCTCTTACTGGTTCCTCGTGTCTGGTACGATTGAGCTTTCTGAAATGCTGCATTGGTTTGACTTCATTTTTACGTGGCTTTCCTCGTTCTGAGCCATCAAATCCACCTTTAGCCTGCCTTTCCGTGTCCTTCAGGATCGAACCCCGACCTATCTTTGAAGCCTTATTTTTGTTCTAAAACTTGACCCGCCTGCCATGGCCCAAATGGACTCCTCCCTGCCCTCCAGGCTCTAACCACCCGGCCTGTGGCCACACCCTCTCCCCAGGCTGCATGCCCTCAACAGCTGGCACCTTTAAGGCCCGGTGCCATCAAAATCCTGATGCTCGCTCTGACTGACTCAACCTAAGGGGCTTTCTCCACGTGACAGGCATCATTGAATACTTTAATGAGTCTATCATATTTGATGAATTTAATGTTAAGCTCATAAAAAACAAAATCTGGGTTCTGTATCTTTTCGTATGTCCCGCCCTCCCGCATTCCCAAGTACCTTGCACATACATTTGTTTTTCAAAAAAGTGCCTACTAGTGCCAGGCCCAAGGCTAGGCCTGGGGAATACTGTAGTGAAAAGACAGATGGTCTCTGCTCCGAGACTTACGTGTTTGTTGATAACAATAAGGAACCTGCAGATTAAAATGCATGTTTACCGCCACCCAGCAGCGTACTTCCAGAGGTCAGCACACTGGGACAGGCAGAACTGTCCAAGGCCATATTGCTGTAGTCACTCTAACCTGGGAGGGTGCACGTAAGATCTTAGAGTCTTAACAGAGGGCTCAGGACCAACCTGAATATAAACATATTGGGGTAAAAAAACACACATATTGGAATAAAGTTGATGAGGGCCCAAAGAGGCAAACTGACTCTCTCTTTGGTCTAAAATGACTGCAGGATGAAGACAGATCTTTTTAGACGACGCGGACTACGCTGCACTTTCTGTACAAGGATAGGCTGACCCATCCTCGGAAGGCTCTGTGCCAGGCCAGCGTTTCAGTCCGGCGGTGGGCGCACCCCTCTTTGCACCTGTCTCGACCAGTGGTTTGCATGTGCACCATCGGTGGGATTAGGAGCAACCGGTAGCCCCAGAGTGGAGTTGGAATTACAGAATGTGACGGCTGAAAGGGAGTGTGGACCTCATCTTGTCCATCTCCTCCTTGCACACGGCAGGTCATTTTGCAAAACGGGGAAACTGAGCCCCAGGGAGGTGAAGGGACTTGACCCAAATAGTCCAGAGTCAGAGCTCCCGCCTCCCGGGCCCTGTGGGATCGGCCCCTGGGACAGCATTTGAAAGGCCAGGGAGGGGGTTGTTTTATAGACATTGTAAGGAAACTTGTATTTTCTTAAAAAAAAAAAAAGCTCCTCTGACTTCCGTCGGTAGAGAGAGGTCTGTGACCTGATTCACCAGGTCACTGTGGGACCCTGCAAAGTCACTCCACCTCCGCTTCTCTGGGCCTGAGCGCCTCATTTGCCAGGTCTTTAGTCAGAGGTCTCTGGAGCATCTTTAAGGCTCACTGAGTTTTATTACTCACCCGGTCCCTCCGGCCAAAGCTGGGGGCCCACGGACACCGGGGAGCGGGGAAGAAGGGGCACCTGCTAGGTGGCTCTTGGAAGGTGTGGGTGGGCCTGGGTGAGATCTGGTCAGCTGGTTAGAAGGCAGCCTTTTGGTCGCTGTGCTTTCTGAGCCCCTTCAGGGTGTTCCATTCCTTTGTTTTTCGAAGCTTTGCTTTAATCTGTGCTACTCTCCTAAGCTGCATGCAAATGTGACTTTCACCTGCAGTCCTAGGTTTTTGGAGGACAGGAACCTTCTTGTTATCACAGGGATACCATAAAGGAAAGATGCCCTCCCCCCCAACCGCCCCCCCCTGAACTTAGCCTTACTTTCTGGTCTATGACTTCCTCATTCTAAAGCATGCTATGTTTGCCCAATTTAGCTTTGAAGATAAGACCACAGTATAGATAATAATGGAAGAATAACATCTATTTTGTACAGGGCAGGCGCCTACAGGGTAGTCAGCAGCTCTTTCCAGACCAAGCGCCTGGCAGCATGCTTGGCACATAGTAGGTGCTCAATAAAAGTTTACTAAACAAACTGTGAGCGTTGGGGTGCTCCTGAGCCATGCACTGCTCTGTCCTTAGGAAACCGCGCCATCGAGTGAGGAAGAAGAATAAATGCTTTCCTGGACCTGTCTCCTCTCCTTGCGCCATTCATTCGGCAAACTCAGCCTCGACAGAGCAAGGAACTAAGGCCCGACTTTTGAACTCACTTACTTAGAAGCCTCTACAGATTCTTCCAGAATAGGGAAATACCTGTCCGTTTCGGTTTTATGTGACGTTATCTGATGAGACGGGATGTTAGTTTACTGTGTGGGGATCTAACTGGTAAGGCAAGTTGAGTGACTGTGGTTTTGGGTGAATCGCTTTGCTCCCGGATGGCCAGTGTCACCCACAGGTCAAGTGCAGATAAACTAGATCTCGATGATCTCAGACCTCCCCCTGGCCCTGAACACCTATCATTCTATGGTAGCCTTGGGCCCTGGCTTGCTCTAAGCTACCCTTTGATTTTTTCCAACCCACGCAAAGCTGCTGGGCTTGTCCTTCTTGAGGACATTATTTGCGAAGTTGTATCGCTTGGTCTCTAATTTCCATGATCTCTGAAAGCAGGGGTTAGACATGGCAGTCTGAGGGTCTCTTCAACCGTAACACTATGATTCCGCGTGCACACTGGTTCCTGGCTACCGTCTTGTCTCCACCCTAATGCTCTTCCAAAGGAAGGATAACAAAATACGCTGGGCAGTTTGGAGTATCTCCTACGACCCTTGGGTTGTCTTAACCTTAAATACATGAGTTCTCTGCCAAGACTTGTTCAGCTGCTCAGCCTGGGAATTTCACTCTGATTTGATTTGTTGAGAAAAGACTCGACCTGGGGCATGAAGAATGCAAAATATCGGGTTATTATAGACCGTCAGGGTGTTAATCCAGGGTCAGCTCAGAGTCAAGTTCTAAATGCAAGCTGTGGCTGGAAATGGTGGTGTCAGCTGGGATAAGCAAAGCCTGGGCAAGGCATCGCCAACCTCCATTCTTCTTAAAGGTGTGGCCTGGGTAACAGCTTTGGACAAGCTGTTTCCGACCCCAGTTGTCAAAATCATTCTGTATTTAGGTAAAGTTCATTCACTATTTAAAAAAAAAAAAAAAAAATCCCAAACCTAACCTGTAGGGCTGCCTCAGCAGCACTGAATCACCGGATACAACCGATACACCCGCTTTACAAGATGATGATGTTGAAACCCAAGCCCCTAATTTAAGTGTCCTCCTCAGGAGTTCCACTGGGGAGACGTCCTTTCTGGGAAACCACAGAGGAAAACTCGGGTTAGTGGTTCTCATTAAGAGCGAGGGAGTGTTCCCCTGGCTGCACTGTTTATTTCCACACTGTAACTCTCCACCTTGCCTCCCCTCGCCTTCGTCACGAGAAGAGGCATTTCTGTGTCCGCCAGGCTGGATGTACTTACTGTTGCCCCCAAAATGCCACATCACGGTGCTTGGGACATGGGGAGATGCACCGCTTAGAGATTTCAGCATAAGCACTTGGTATTTTTTTGCCAACAAATCGCTCATTTTATTATGGTTTCCAAAACAATAAGATTCCCGAGAAATGTCCTTCCTCCAGGACAGGAGCTATCTCTTTCGAGAAAGGGCTGGCACGGAGCGCCAGCAGTGCAATCACAACCAGCTTCCTGGTTGACAAGTTGCAATCGCTCCCTTCCGCAGTTGGCTCTTGGGGAGCTTTTGCTAACGCTCCCGTGTTCGGTGACATTCTATCTGCCGCCTCACAAACTTCGATCGCCTGACTTTGGGGGTTGGTGGGAGTTTCGCGTTGGTTTTGTTTGTTTGCGTGCGTGTGTGTTTTGGTTTGTTTTAATTTTAAAAAAGAAGAAGAAAATGAGAAGGAAATAACCCATTTCCTTTGTAAAATCAGCCTCCCTCGCTACAGAACTGCTCAGCCTCAGGGGCGCTTTCCTGTGGTTGGCAGGCAGCTCAGGGAACCTGGGAAGTTGAGCGGTGCGGGCTGGCCGCTGAGGACCTGTGCTCTGCAGGGAACTGCCCCCCCCCCCCCCCCCAGCCCAGGGGGTCACGCTGGCGCCCCGGTAGTGAGCTTTGGGTGGGAGAGACATGGAACCCCACTTTCCCTCGCGCTGCCTCAGCGGCCGCCCTGCATGCGTGCGCGAGCCTAGGGAAGGTACCTCTGACATATGGCACTCGGGGCGCACAGGCAGCTTCATGCGGAAAATCCATGCAGAAGCTGAGCCCGGCGCCCCCAATTGCCCCGCGGTCTGGGGAGCCCCTAAAGCGGCGCTGGGCGCACTCAGTGTCGGCCAAGCTTGCCTTTAGCTATTTTCCGGACCCAACCGTATCAGGCCGAGATCGTTCAACTCTCAGCTGCCCACACTGGCGAGAGCGCTGCATCCCGGTGGCCCTGAGCATTCCTAAGTGTCAGAATATTTTTCGCAATCACCTCTCCTAAATGTTTAGGTGTTAAGCGCTCTCCTCCGCCTCCCACCACCCACCCAGCAAAAAAAGCTCCTAACACATTAAAATAAAAATCCACCCCCATAATCAAAGTTTGAAACATGTAAAATAATAAAACCAACTCACCAAGTTAGAAGGGCAGAGAATAAACCCCAAAGGCTCCCACTAAGGCGCAGGCTTGGCCTCCCCTCCTTATAAGCCGCTGGGTAACATGAGAAAGGTTTAACTCCTTAGGGCGTGGGCCTATCGCAAGTTGGTTCAGAGGAGTGTCCCCAGGACCCGCCCGCAGCGCCCCGC
>NW_005367911.1:1698123-1723749 GCF_000412655.1 Myotis brandtii | reverse complement strand
ACCCCGGCGCTGTGCCGCACTGCTAGCGGGGAACGCGGACTTGTTTGGGGGCGCCTGCACCCTTTCTGCTCGCACTCCCTGGCCGTGGTCCTTCTCGCAGCCCCTCTGCGAGCCCAGTCCGGCCCGCGTCCTGAGGATTTGGGGGGTGTGGGATGAGGGGCGCTGGGGATGGTCCCAGGCGGCGCTTGCGGGCAGAACAGGTTCTTTCCAGTTTGAGTGTGAGCTGCGCGCGCGCGCGCGCGCGCACCACCACGGTCCCCAAGTTCCTCCTCCAGGGCCAACTTCCCCCAATTTCGCCAACTCGTGCACCCCACAGTTCCCGTTCCGGGAGGGAGGGAAGGAGTGCCGCAGTGGCCTCAGGGAGCTGGCGTCCCGGCTGCTAAGGGTGACCTGGTTTCCCCCCTTTTCTGCAGCAGCAGCATCCGCGCTGAGTCAGCATCCCCGGCCGGGGGCGCACGCGGACCGTCCTCTCGGGCGTGAGCCACACAGGTGCACGGCTGTCTGGCCCGCGGGGCGCCTGGTGTAGCCTTAGGGACTAATACGTGCCCCTCATCCGGAAGTTCCCGACCCCGAGAGCCCCGTGAACTCAGCAGATATGCACGGGAAACCTCGGTTAAGAACAGTCCTGGAACAAAGCAGTGTCAGATCCAAGGTGTTTCGGAGCCCGCGGGGACACAGACTGTGCTTCCTGTGCCCACCTCGGATCCCCAGGCCCCATCTGGCACCTGCTCCGAGGCAAAGGCTTTATTCTCCGCCTTCCCCTGCCTACTTGGTACGGGCTGCTCTCTTCCTTGGGGTTCGGATAATGTGGTTCTGATGTCAGACTCGAGAGACCCTTGTCTACGAATGCGTGCACGTTGGGTCGCCACCAGGAGGAATGGGCGATGTGAATTTTGATTAAAACCGCTCTTTGCTCGCTGCCTGATTCTCCTCATGATTTGGGGGCAGTGTGTACCGGGTTAAATGCCTTTCTATGCTGTTACTGAGCTCCGCCGTGGGGTAGGGGTAGGGGTAGGGGGCAGGTGTGCTGGCGAAGAGTGCTGCGTTAGGGCCAGTACTCCACAGCCAGGGGCCACCCATCAGCTCTGCAGCCTTGTGGGAGTAACTAAACTTTTTAGATCTGTAAAATGGGGACAATGGCGACAGCTCCCAGAATTGAAAGGTTTAATTTTTGATGCCTGTAAAGTTCAGATCAAAGTGACTGGTCTATGGCTAGCCCTCAGCACCCATTAGTTCTTACTGATTTATTATTTATGGCTTACCAAGTCCAATAACTGACTCCTCACCCCCGCTGCAAGCGATCCTTTTTCGAGTTTTGTGAAGAATCCACACATGGCGATATGTGGAACCTGATTGTAATCACTAAAATGAAACCCCTTAGTGTGCTAACACGACTGTAAGTGTAATCTTTGATATTTAGCGTGTTGCAGAGCATTGGACCTGTCACTGTATTCCGTATGGAATCGTCGTGTTGAATATTGAATATGACACAGCATCCAGTATGTCTGAGTCTTGCTTAGACTTAAGAGCCTAGTGGTGCAGCCCAGCAGTTACAACTGAGTGAGTCAAGCAAGTCATGAGAGGTCTTGGTACTTCAGCTTCTGGATGTTAAAAGTTAGCCGTAGCTGGGCCCTAGCCAGTTTGGCTCAGTGGATAGAGTGTTAGCCTACTGACTGAAGGGTTCTGGGTTTGATTCTGGTCAAGGGCATGTGCCTGGTTTGCAGCCTCGATCCCCAGCCCTGGTCGGGGCCTCCTGCAGGTGGCAACCGGTGATTCTCTCTCTGTGTCTCTCTTCCTCCTTTCCACTCTCTCTAAAAATCAATGAAAAAATATCCTCGGGTGAAGATGAAAAACAACAACAAAAAGAGGAAAGATGGCGCCAGAGGTGAATGAATAATTGGGACAATCACTTCTGAGTATTTGACCAAGTGGGACAACTGGCTGTTGGGACAGAGCTGTAATAATATAACAGTAATACTAAGAATGCATTCTCACGGTTACCTTTATTAATATTATAATTAATCTTTACAGATTTGCTTAGTTCCCAACATTTTATTAAGTGCCTTACATGTGACCCAATTTTAACCCCATCATCAGACTAAGGCAGCTGACAGTCGTCCCCATTTTCTTTTTAAATATAAGTTTACTGATTTCAGAGAGGGAGAGAGAGATAGAAACATCAATGATGAGAGAGAATCATTGATCGGCTGCCTTCTGCATCCCCCACACTGGGCATTGAGCCCACAACCCGGGCATGTGCCCTTGGCTGGAATCGAACCGGGGTCCCTTCAGCCCGTGGCCCAACGCTCCATCCCCTGAGCAAAACCAGCTAGGGCTCGTCCCCATTTTCTTGATGAGAACTGTTGAGGCGCAGAGCACTGGAGGGATTTGCCCAGGGTTTCTCAACGCTTACAGGTACACACTGGCCCACTTGGCAGGTAGAGCTCATCTGGAGATGACAGGTGCCACCTGTGTTTGGATCACAGCGAGTTGGCTGAAAAACCCAGCCTTGCCAGCCACAAACCAGTGGCTCGTGCCCACCTGGTTAGAGGCTGGCTGCCTTCCCCTTGTTCCCTCAATCCTAGTGGAAACCCCTGCTTATTTCACTCCTCCAGGGAAAGCAGAGAGGGAAAGCACCACGTTGCCATGGTGAACACCTCCCCAAACAAAACCACCTCTGTTTAGTTCTAAATCTGAACAAAAGAACCTTTGGAGTCTGGAGTAGGGAACCAGAAAAATCACGAAATTAAGGAAGGGGTCCATCTCCTCTCTCAGCGTCTTCTGTGGTGTTTGTGGCAACCAAGTGGCAGCAGAGCCCCGCGGCCCTTCACTCACAGGGAGCAGGGCTGTAACGATGCCCTTAAAAAGCCCCTCAGCATCTTCTCTGGAAATCAATGGGCCGTGAGAGCCATCCCCACTGCTCTTTTCTAGTCTTCTTCTTTCGGGTCATTTGCATGAAAACAGGTTCCATTGTGCGAAGTTGGCCTGCCTGTTCTCTGTCAACAACATTTGTAGAACTTCTAGTCTTCAAGTTGGGTTGCCAAGCAGATATGACCCTGGCTTGCAAATAAGCTCCCTGCATTTACCAGCCCGTGAGAACTTCAGCGTGGGGGTAAGTAGATGGAAAGGAATCTTGCCCGCTGTTCAGAGCTGGGAGCAAGCCTGCTTTTGCGGGCCGCGTTTTCAGAGCAGCCAGGGAAGAGGGGGAGCGTTTGAGGGGACCTTCTGCAGGAGTCCTTGACTGCCCAGAACATCATCTGTTTCCTAAACCTGGTTGTCTGAGAATCTGAGAACCTGCTGGGGCTCGGGCCTGCTGCTCCCACCGTGGCCTTCCCCTGCTTACCCAGAGCCATGCACTCGGGTGACCTGCCCCTCCCGTAAAGATCTCTGGGGGAATATTGAAATAGTATATCAGGGAAACTGCCTTCCTTCAAGTCAATATGTACCACCCCTTCCCCTACTCCATCTTGTTAAAGATGCATTTCCAGTAAGATGATCTTATGCTTAATAATTGTCCAGGTTTATATGTGTTAGTATAAATTATTTCAGTCATAATTGATACGAACTCAATTCAGAAGGGATTTTTAAAAATACATGAGTAAAGTGTAAAATATTAAATTTCAATTTATACACACTATTTCAGAGAAATGGAATAAGGTAATTAAATACTTTTGAACATGAAAGTGCATTGTGTTGAGACAGAATGGATATATAGTTTTGAAAAAAGAAAAATGATATAACATTTTCGAACTAATGGGAAATGGTCTCCTGTAATTTCTAAACGAATGACGGTGGTTTCCAAATTCCTCTGGTGTTGATACATGTGAAAGAGTAGTTTAAGAATTTTACTATAAAAATAATATTTACAAATACAATCGAAACCATATCTTTTGCAGTTATTTAAAGTTAGGATGAAACATTGAAGGCAACTTAAAACTGTGTGAGGGTGGTGTGGACTGAATGAGCCTGCCCCCCATCTCCAAATTCCTAAGGGGAAGCCCCAACCCCCAGTTCGATAGTATTTGTAAACGAGGCCTTTGGGAGGAATGAGGGTTGGATGAGGTCATGAGGGTGGGGCCCTCATGCTTAGATTAGTGCCCTCCTTAGAAGAGGAAGAGAGAAATACCGTTCTCTCTCTGAGAACACACACAGAGGAGAAGTCATGTGGATGACAACACACACGGCAAGAAGGCAGACTTCTGCGAGCCAAGAAAAGAGCTCTCACCAGAAGCTAGCTATACTGGCACCCTGACCTCACACTTCTGGCCTCAGAACTGTGAAGAAATCACTATCTGTTGTTTAAGCCATCCAGCCTGCGTTACTTTGTTGTGGTGGCCCGAGCTGACCAATACAGAGGGCATTTATTGTGTTTCCAACTCCTTTTAGAGGATACGTAAGCAAGAACACTTTGCAGGTCACCGAGGATAGTCCATGTTCATATGAGGACAAGAAAGATCTGCTCCCTGCCTTCATGGATAAGGTCTTCCCAGGGAGATAAAACAAGCCGAAGAGTCACCGAAGTGTACGGTGTGAGGCCAGGTAGGGGGATATGTCATCTGTGATGTGAGATGCACATGAGGACAGGCCCTGGAACCTGACCTTGAATCCAAGTTCTGCCCTCACTAGCCATTCATCTCCGCTCATCCATGACAGGGAGAGAGCACCTGCTGCAGGGGGTGGGGGCTGGGGGGGTGGGGCTCAACCCTGAGTGGCTGGTGAACTGAGTTAACGTGTGTAAGGGGGTTAGCAGCTTAGCATTGTGCTTGGATCAGATGAGGCTCTGGATTGCTCAGCGGGGAGGTTGAGGAGGATGGAGATCAGTGAAGCCTAGAAAGGCAGGAAAGACCTTGCGAGGACTGGCCAGTGAGGGGTGAACCACGAGGGAGGAAGGCAGGAGATAAGAGAGGGTGTGCTGGATTTGGGGGGCAGGCTCATTCAGTCCCCATGGCCGGAGGGGAGGTGACGATCTGACGTCTGTTACACCCGGTTACCATTCGGCCCAGAGTTGATGTATCCCTGGATGCGTCTCACTCGCTCTGGAGTGTTTTATTTGATTTCCACAATGATATTTGTTCCCAGATTTCTCCGTATCCAGTTTACTGCTTCTAGAGTTTTGTCATCCGCTCACTACTTAAGAAGAAAAAAAGAACATTGCCTTGAGGAGGCATCCATAAACCAGCCAAACCTGCTGCAGAAGTCCTCAAAATAACACAATAAAAATCAAAATTCTCAGAGCCATGTGGTTTCCATCGCATTGCTTTTAGGATAGATCCATGCCACCTGCAGCTTCTATGACACCGTGGTGGGTCATGAAACCTCATTGGAAGTGTCGGAAAGTGCTGTGCGTGGGACCCCTGGGTTTGGCTCCGATTGCAGCAGGCCGCCTTTGGCTAATTTTCGGTGTTGCTCCACGCGTCATGTTGCTCAAGGCCCCAGGAATAAACACCTGCTCTCCTGCTCGGTTTCTGGCCTAAAGGGAGAGGCTGGCTGTTGCCGTCTTGTCTAAACACGCTCAGCCTGCTGTTCCCTGGAACAGAACACGGTGTGAGGTTCCCATGTTAATTCCTTTGGGACAGTACACGTTGGCAGTTCCAGATGAGTAGGGGTGACACAGAGAAGCTAGAAGGGTGCTTGCTCCAGGGCTGTGTTTTGGATCGGAGGCAAAGAGGAGCCCTGCCCTGCCATGGTTGGTGGAGAGTTGCGGACTCCGTAGATGAGTCTGAATGCTTAGGAAGGGTGTATTGCCCGGCCAGCGCTGCTCAGTGGTTGAATGTGGACCTACGAACCAGGAGGTCACGGTTCGATTCCCAGTCAGGGCACGTGCCTGGGTTGCGAGCTCAATCCCCAGTGTGGGGCATGCAGGAGGCAGCTGATCAATGATTCTCATCATGGATGTTTTGTATCTCTTGCTCCCTTTCCCTTCCTCTCTGAAATCAATAACAACTGTAAATATTTTTAAAAAGGGTGTGTGGCAGGGCTGGGTATAGGAAGCGCCCGTCCTTCCGTCCCACGCCCATTGCTCCTCTCTCCGGGCAGTGACTGCTCAGCATAGCCCACTCAGGAGCTGGCCTGAGGGACACGGCCACCTCCCAGGCCACGAAACCAGACTGGCTATGTGTTGGTAATTGTTGAATCTAGATATCGGGTGGGTGTGCATGAGTTTCCCAACTTCTGTACATTTGACAACTTCCATCATAGAATGTTTTTTAAAAAAATATATTTCTTTATTGATTTCAGAGAGGAAGGGAGGAGAGAGAGATGGAAACATCAATGATGAGAGAGAATCATTGATTGGCTGCCTCCTGCACTCCCCCTACTGGGGACCAAGCCTGCAACCCAGGCATGTGCCCTTGGCCGGAATCGAACCCGGGACTCCTCAGTCCGAAGGCCGACGCTCTATCCACTGAGCCAACTCGGCTAGGGCCATCATAGAATGTTTAATAAATAGTAAGTAAGTACTGCTATGTTAAAATAGAATTTCTTCTTAATCCTCACACGAGGATATTTTCCCATTGGTTTTTAGAGAGAGTGGAAGAGAGAGGGAAAGACAGAGAGAAACATGGATGTGAGAGAAACACATGGATGGGTTGTCTCCTGCACATGCCCTGACGAGGGCCTGGGGCCGGGGAAGAGCCTGCAACCTAGGTCCATGCCCTTGACGGGAATCGAACTAGGCACCCTTCGGTCCACAGGCCCACGCTCTATCTACTGAGCCAGACCGGCTAGAGCGTAAAAGAAATCCTTACACATTTGGGAAATAAGCTTTCGAGAGTGGGTTTCAGGTAACTGACCTTGAGCCCTTCCCTCTTGTCCACACTTCTCCTGAGTGTTCTTCTCAAGGGGAGGGGGGAATTTTAGAGGAAGGATGTTGTCCCGAGGCCCGGCTACTCTTCCTGTGTTTCTGACCCGATTTCAGGGACCCAGATACCGTTTCTGCAGGCAACCGGGTTGTTAGATGTGTGGCGTGCGCCGCCTCTGCCTTCCCAGATTGGCTCCTGTGGCAGTCCCAACAGGTGATTCCTGCAGAAAGGCGGGCAGGACATCGTAGCGCCCCCACCCCCACCCCAACCCCGTGGAGGAGTTTCCTGGCATCCTTGGGTTCACGGAAGTGATATTCCCAGCACCAGGATCTGGCTTGACGTCTTCAAGCTTAAAAAACAAACACGCCAGCATTTTAATTATCTAAGAGAAATTGCTCTCCAAGCCGGTATGGAGACACTCGGTCAATCACTTCCTTTGTTCCTGTTATGAGATAAGAAGTGTTGGGGATAGGATGTGGGCACGGTGACTACAGTGAACACTGCCATGCTGGATGTTTGAAAGTTTCTGAGAGAGTAGGTCCTAAAAGCTCTCATCGTGGGGACAAAAGCACTTTTTCCTCCGTTTAAAATTGTGTCTGTAGGACATGATGGATGTTAACTAAACTTCCTGCGGTGATCATTTCACAGTATATGTAAGCCAAGTCATGATGCTGGACCCCTTCATCTTACACAGTGTAGAGTGTCAACTATATGTCAATAAAACTAAAGAAAATACAGAACAGGAAAAAAAGGATTAAAAATTATTTTTAAATATATTTTTATTGATTTCAGAGAGGAAAGGAGAGGGAGAGAGAGATGGAAACATCAATGATGAGAGAGACTCATTGATTGGCTGCCTCCTACATGCCCCCTACTGGGGATCGAGCCCACAACCTGTGCATGTGCCTGACTGGGAATCGAACTGTGACCTCCTGGTTCATAGGTCGATGCTCAACCACTGAGCCACACCAGCTGGGCAAAGAAAGGATTTACTTCACATTTTTTTTGTGGAGCTAAGACTGTGAGGTCTCCCCAGATCTGCCCTAAGAAAGCAGTGTTGCCCTAGCCGGTTTTGCTCAGTGGGTAGAGCATCGGCCTGCGGACTGAAGGGTCCTGGGTTCGATTCCGGTTGAGGGCATGTACCACGGTTGCAGGCTCGATCTGATCCCCAGCCCTGGTCGGGGCTCATGTGGGAGGCAACCAATCGATCTGTCTCTCTCACAGCGATGTTTCTCTCTGTGTGTCTCTCCCCTTCCCTTCCACTCTCTCTAACTGACATGTTAGGGCCCAGGGGCCAAGTTAGGGGCCACGAGGATATTCATTACACGTAGACATTCATCACCTCAGTCGCTGTTTGTCCTGGCAACCGTGGCAAGTAGATTCTCCACTCCACTTGGGCTCCATTAGGGTGAGGCCACACACACTTCAGCGGGAGCTCAGTGTAAGGGCCATGCCAGGGCAGGGAGTGGCCCGGCCACTTGGCCCCCCTCTGGCGCTGTCTCTCACCTTGAGGACCCAGTGGACAGCTCACTTCTCAGCTCCCCCCTCCCTGTTCTGTTGCAACACGCTCTCCTCTCTCTCTCTCTCTCTCTCTCTCTTTTATAAAATATATTTTTATTGATTTCAGAGAGGAAGGGAGAGGGAGAGAGATAAACATCAATGATGAGAGAGAATCATTGATCGGCTGCCTCCTGCCCGCCCCCTACTGGGGATCAAGCCTGCAACCCATGCATGTGCCCTTGACCAGATTTCAACCCGGGACCCTTCAGTCCGCAGGCCAACGCTCTATCCACTGAGCCAAACCGGCTAGGGTCACATTCTCCTTCACTGCAGAGCTGCGGCTGGCGTGGTGGATGCAGGCAGGACCTGCTGCTGGGGCTCAAACCCTCCAGCCCCCGACTCGGTACACCTGCCTTCCCCCGACTTCCTCCAACACTTGCCATTTCTCATGCCTCCGGTGGCTTCTTTGCTGCCCTGGCAGGTGCCAGCCCTTCCTGCTTGCTGCTGCACAGCTTCCTTCCTTGTCTTCTACAGATCCTTCTAGAAAGATCACCTGCTCCGTGAGGTTGCCCCTGACCTCCCTCGCCACTATGCACCTGCCCACCCCCACCCTCCTGGTCCTCTTCCCGCTTTGATTGTTCTGCCCACCACATGTGTTTACTCGTTTCGTTTTCTGTCCCCACCCCCGTCCCCCCAGCAGGAAAGTGCCAGGAGGGCAGCAGGCTTCCTGTGTCACTGCTGTGTGCACAGCGCCCAGCTGACACCTGTCACTTAGCTGGCTGGGTGGAAGGCAGTGCCTGGGGGAGTCATTTCAGCTACCCTCGGGCAGCCGGTGCCTCAGCCCCCCTCCTGGCAGCCCCCACGTGACTCCTAGTGCAGCAGGCGCTCTGACCGGGTTCTGATCTGGGGGCAAAACAACAGCGCCCTGCCCCAGAGACCACCCTCTCCGCGGGCCTTTGTCTTTTTTGGCCTCAGCTCATCGGGAGCTTTAACCAGCAGAGCTTGGAGAGGTCGCCTCACCTTCTGGTTATTTCAGCTGCTTTCAAGGCTCTCTCACGGGCTGCGTGGCCACGGCGAGGCCCCAGGGAGCCGGTCAGGTGATGGACTCCTGCTCTGGTATTGGCACCGCCAAGCACAGAGCACATCTTCGGGTGGCCTCACCCCATTCACGTCTCGCTCTTCTAGACAACAGCCCACCTGTGGGCCACGCCACTTCTATGCGTCTTTGTCTATAAACAAGCCGGGACCCTAAGGGAGGCCAGACTTGAGCAGACCTAGCAGTCCTGCTTTAAAACAGGGGTCATGGAAAAGAACAGGAGTCATTGCGAGGCCGATGGCAACTCCAGTTCACTGGACTGTGGCTCGAGGAGCAGGGAGACGGGACAGGCTCCACACTGATGCCCCGCAAGGAGCCAGCCCGGCCAGTTCTGCTCCCACAGAGCAGATGGAGCCGAGGGGCCTTCCTCGTGGAGTTTGTTGAGTCAGGTGGTCAGGCAGCTTCCAGCCTGTGGAAGGAGGGGTGAAGGCTTTATTTGCCGAAGACTCCCCCTTTCTTCCTTAGCCCACAGCAGTGCATCTTGTTTGCGTCCACGTTCTCTTCTGAGAAGGGGAGGGTGGTGGGTAAGAAAAAGTTGGGTCCAGCCAGTGTGGCTCAGTGGTTGAGCATCAACCCATGAACCAGGGTGTCACTGGTTCAATTCCTGGTCAGGGCACATGCCCAGTGAGGGGTGTGCAGGAGGCGGCCGGTCAGTGATTCTCCTCATTGATGTTTCTATCTCTCCCTCTCCCCTCCTCTCTCTGAAATCAATAAAAACATACTAAAAAGGGGAAAAAAGAAAAAGTGTCAGATAAGGCACTGAGCTTGGTCTCAGCTTGGATCTTTGAAAAATAACCCCGCCCGCTTTACCGAGATATAATCGACAAATAAAAATTGTATATATTTATGGTGTCCAATGTGATGTTTTGATTGTGAAGTGATTACCACAGTGAAGCTGATGAACACATCCATCCCCTCACGTATTACCATTTATTTATTTTTTTCGTGGTGAACACTTTTAAGATCTACTGTCTTAGCAAATTTCAAGTTTGCAATACAGTATTATTAACTGTAGTCCAGGAGTCATTCGTCCTGCATAGCTGAATGTTTGTAACCTTTGACCAACTCTCCCCACTTCCCCAACCCCCGACCCCGGCCCCTGGCAAGCAGCATTCTACTCTCTGCTTCTGCGAGTTCAACTTCTTTAGATTCCACGGGTTAGTGCGATCGTGCAGTGTTTGTCTTTCTGTGCCTGGCTTATCTCACGTGGCATGGTGTTTTCCAAGTTCACCAGGTTGTTGTAAATGACAGGCTTTCCTTCTTGTGAAAGGCTGAGTAATACTGCATTGTTTATATATGTTCTCTATGCAGCACATTTTCCTTACTTATTCACCCATCGATGGACACGTAGGTTGTTTTCACATCGTGGCTGTTGTGAAAAATGCTGCAGTAAACACGGGGGGCAGATATCTCTTCAAGAGACTGATTTCCTCCCCTTTGGATAAATACCCAGATGTGGGGTTCCTGGATCCTACCGCCATTCTCTCTTTAATGTTTTGAGGAACCTCCATACTGTTTCCCAAAATGTCAGCTTGGATCTTTTTTTTTTTTTCCCTGCTGGGGTCTTAAAGTCTGTGGCTTAGAGTCCATCCTTAGAATGTCCTGTTTGCCTTTTCATTGTAGTTTAGAGAAATAAAGGGGGAGAGGACTAATTGTCTCCCTGGAAGTGTGGGCCTGCAGGATACCGGTGCAACGGAGCGCTGGCTACATTGGCTTATTTCCATTCTACAAAAATGTTAAGTATTTCGTGATTCTCTTTGAAAATCCTCAAAGGAATGTTTTATCGTGGAACAATTAAGCAAAAACCATCTATGTTTCCACCTTCATTTTAGCTTCTTTCTTAAGCGAATATATTTTTTTTAAGTCGTTCTGCGTGGGGTCCTTCTGAAATGGATTATCGACCAGGAATGAGGCCACGCCGGCGTTCCAAGCTAAGTAGCTTCAAGCAGGAAAGCCCCCTGTGGTTGTTGCTCGTGGTCAGAAGCCAGTGGCGTGGAGGCTGGGAGTCAACCAGCGGGCCCACGAGAGTGTGCTGGGCGCTCTCCTGGTGCCAGGGCTCGCTGTCCCAGAAAGGGAGACGTCCTTGGGGCCCCAAGATCAACAAATACCAGTGGGATCCAATTGGCTTTGGAATAATAACTCTCCTTTTGGGAAACAGACATTTGCATTTCTACACAATAGATTCATTGACCTCCAGAGGCCCTGCCTGTTTCCTTGGGCTTCCTTGTGACGGTTGAGTCTGTATCTGCCCATCCCTCTGAGTTTACCCAGGTCTCCCAGCGTGGACACAGCTCCTGCTAGCCCCATCCACTCGCGTCGGCCACGGGTCGGCTTCGCCAGCTGTGCGCTCCTTCCCAAGGCAGGATCGCATCGGCCATGTTAAATTCAGCTCTCCTTTCATCTTCTCCGGAGGTTGGGTGTCCCACTGAGCTTTTTACTTGGTCCAGAATTCAAGTCTCTCTCTCCTTACTAACTTCGTAAAGTTCCGGCTTTTAAGTGAACTCGGGGTGATGGGGTTTTGTCTTATGGTTTCCATTTGCAACCCGTGTGGAACGCATCACCTTCCACTCCTGTCTTTCGGACCCGGACGTGTTTGTGTTTGTCCCCGGGAGCCGACTCTTCCCCAGTTGGGCTAGTTTTCTTCCGGGACCTGCTTCAGGGCGTTCTTTCCTGGGCATCTTGCTGATGAAGGTGTGACTCAGCCCAGCAGAAGCTTGATCAAAGAACGGAACCCAGGCCACGGCCTGACCTCCTGAACCTGCTTTATTTTATTTTTTTAAAAAATATTTTTTATTGATTTCAAGAGAGGAAGGGAAAGGGGGAGAGAGAGAGAAACATCAATGATGAGAGAGCATCATTGATTGGCTGCCTCCTGCACACCCCTCACTAGGGACTGAGCCTGCAACCTGGGCATGTGCCCTGACCGGGAATTGAACCATTGACCACCCGGTTCATAGATCGATACTCAACCACTGAGCCACATTGGCTGACTGAAGCTGCATTTTGAACTCCCCAGGTAATTTGTATGTACATTAAAGTGTGAGAAGCACAGGTTGAGTATATATCGTTAGATTTTCTTATTAAAAATGACATTGTCAAGATGTAAATGGACAGTTTCATTAAGAAAAAAAAATTTCTACCATTTTATTATGAAACAATTTAAAAAGATACTGCAAAATTAAAAGAGTCTACAATGAGCTCCCATAGTATCTCCACTTAGATTCTACCATGAACTTATTTCTTTACAGTTCCTTTTTCTCCCAATTAATTTCAGTCAAGATTTTCAAAAATACGTTTTTATTGATTTTAGAGACAGAGCAAGGGAAAGGGAGAGAAAGGTAGAAACATCGATGAGAGAGAAACATCTAACGGCTGCCTCCTGCACGCCCCCTATTGGGGATCGAGCCCGCAGCCCTGGCATGTGCCCTGACCGGGAATCAAACCAGCAGCCTCTTGGTGCACAGGGTGACACTCAACCAACTGAGCCACCCTGGCCGGGCATCTGTCAAGAATTTTGTATGGGATTGTTTGCAGCACAACTGTTAGAAAAGGTCATATCAGGGTCATACCCTTTCTTCTAGATTCCTCGGTGGGTTTGATAACGTCACAGTCAGTGTGGGGATTTCTTGTGAATCAGAGAAGCCTGGTGGGTGGCAGTCCTGGGATCATGCCGAGTGGCGTGCTGGTCCTTGCCCCATCCAAACACTGGGCCTCGGCATTCTCATGTATACAGTGAGTGGGTTGAGAGAGGTCATCTCTGATGTTGCTCCCACCCCTGTGATTATAGGCTCGTTGTAAATATTATCATCACTGTTTCTCAGGTGGAGAAACTGATGAGCCAGTGAAATATTCGAATAATAAGGAAAACATGTGCTGGCATGGAAAAGCGATTATTTCCTAGGCTACTGAGTAAAACACAGCTGCGCTGGCACTTTTCACTCTGTTTTCTTGTCGATTTTTGTTCTTTCAGGAAACCTCACAGAAACATGAAGCCCTCAGCCACCTGGAACTCAGAAACTCATTGGGGACCGACGGCGGCTTCTGGAACGTCCAGGTGTTCTGCAGATGTGAGATTGTGCCCCGCACTCAGCAGCTGGAGTCCCGACCAGATGCGAGACTTGTGCTTCGGCTCTGACATCCCTGGGCACAGAGGGGTCACTTTCTAATCGGCCAAAGCTGCACACAGCCGGTCATCTTCGGGGAAAGCCACATTTGGGGGTGCAGCTTTCCTGACTCTCTTGAGTTAGGATTCTAGATGGGGGCCTCATTTCTGCAGCTCCCACCCTCCACGTAGGCACCACCACCACCACCATCCCCACCAGAACGCTGGGTGGGCCTCAGCATTCCCATCTTTACAGTGAGGGTGTTGCAGTATCTTCTTGCAAAACACCAACCTCCGGAGACTCCCTGCGCTGAGAGTGAGCAGAAGGGGACTCAGAGACGCCTCTCGTGGTGGCCCGCCATCATTCCATAGAACCGGAACCCGCCCCTTCCCACCATGGCCTGGCTTTTTCTAAAGGTTTTATTGGTGGGGGTGAGTTTCTTGGGATGTCTTTATCCTCTTGTGGATTTTTGCTTCAGTGGGGAGACAAGAGCCCCAAAACCAAATTTCGTGATCATTTTGGCAGATGACATGGGGTGGGGTGACCTGGGAGCAAACTGGGCAGAAACAAAGGACACTGCCAACCTTGATCAGATGGCCGCCGAGGGAATGAGGTGAGTTGAGGATGCTAAGTCCTACTCTCTCTATATAAAAGCCTAAGCGACCGAATGACTGGTCAACCAGTCGCTATGACATGCACTGACCACCAGGGGACAGATGCTCAACACACAGGATCAGGCTCCGTCCTGTCTGGATCTGGCCTGTGGGGATCGGGCTGAAACTGGCTATCCGACATCCCCCCAGGGGTCCCAGGTTGCAAGAGGGCACAGGCCAGGCCGAGGGACCCCACTGGGATTCGTGCACCGGGCCTCTAGTATATGTATAAAAAATATATATATATATATATATATTTTTTAAAATTTATTTCAGAGAGGGAGAGAGAGATAAAGACATCAATGATGAGAGAGAATCCTATAGGCTGCCTCCTGCCTGCCCCCCACTGGGGATGGAGCCTGCAACCCGGGCATGTGCCCTGACCGGGATTCAAACCATGACTTCCTAGCCTATAAGTCGACGCTCAACCACTGAGCCACACTGGCCAAGCAGTCCACTTCTTTTTGGATGTGTTACTTGCCTCTTTTGGGGGGAGGGGACAGCATAAAGCATTTAAAGAGCAACTAATGGGTCCATGTTGATTTAGTTATGCGATTGATTAATGTGGTATGAAGCCAGTACAGCTTCATGGAGAAATCCATCCATCCATCTATCCATCCATCTGATAACATTCAGAATCTGTGTGTGTGAGGAAATCAGAATACCAAGGGGAACAAGATAAAAACCCTGGCCTTCGAGGTACTTATTGTCTGGACGTGGAGACAGGTTCAGTGGAAAGTAAGGATTAGGATCTAGTACGTGAGTCTGGAGTTCCTGGGGAGGGGTTGGAACCCAGCCTGGGGGCTTGAGGGAGAAGGTGACCTTCGAAAACCAGAATCAGGGAGGCAGAGAAGGTAAGGGGACTGACTTACGAGGTGACTACTTAGTAGGCACACGTACCCCAGAGGGTCTGCACTGAGCGGATAGAAGTGTTCATAAGTTTTTTGTCCAAATGCCTAGCCCCTCCCCACATCGCTAGAATTCAAGTATCAGCTTTTAACCCTTTGGGCCTTCTCCTCGGGCTGACCTTGATCCGACTGGCCGGCTCACATCCCGTCTGCCCTGGGTTGCTCCTCCATCCTGCTCCGTGGGGCCGCTCCAGCTCGCTGGTGGGACAACGCGGGGGCATCTCCACAGAGCTTCAGCCAGAGTAACCTGCGTAAGTCTCCTGGCGGGTGACTGGAGTCAGGCAGCACCTTCGTGGCCGGGAGCTGCCCCCTGAGGTGTGGACCCTTGGGGTCCCGCGTGTGCTCTCACCTTTCCGGTCCATCCTCCTCATCTCAGCCAAGGTGACCTCTCTAGAAACACTCCTCTGCTTCCAGTCCTTCAGAGTGACCTTGTGTCCCTAAGGATAAAACCCAACTCCGCCCAGCAGCTTCCGAGGCCAGCGCGTGCTCCACGCTGGTCTGCAGGCCCCTCTGGCTGGCAGCTGTCCTCACCTATGAGATTAGTTCCCCCTGGTGCCCTTCCCACTTCCTCTGTTGAATTCGTTTCTGCTCACCGTTGGGTTCCAATTCCACACGCGGTCCTCAGGAAAGCTGCTTGGATGCCCCAGGTGAGCTCTGCCATCGCCCCTGCAGCTCTCCATGGCGATCGTCGAATCACCTGAACACCTGCGTCGGGTTGAACAACGTCCGCCCCACATTCATGTCCACCCGGAACCTCAGAACGTGGCCTTCTGTGACAACAGAGTCTTTGCAAATGTATGTCAGGATTTTGACGACGTCATACAGGCCTGAGGACGGGTCCTAAATCCAATGACTAGTGTCTTTATAAGAAGAGAGGACACTGAGAGACACACGGAGGTGGGGATGGGAAGATGGAGGCAGAGATTGCAGCGGTGCCCCTACAAGCCAAGAACACCAGGGGCTGCCGGCCACCACGGGGAGCTGGGAGCGAGGCTTGGATCAGAGTCTCCCTCTGAACTTCCAGAAGGAACCAATCTGGAGACATGGGGACTTCAGCCTTCTCACCTCCCGAGCTGGGAGAGACTAAATTTGTCATTTTAAGCCGCCTAGCTTGTGGTCATTTGTCACGGCCGCCGCAGGAAATTCGTACACCTCGATCCCAGCTCTGGGCCTCAGGGAGAGAAGTGCCTTATCTATTCTTCCCCTTTATATTCTTAGCTCGTAGCACAGTGCTCGTTACATAGTAGGCAATTCATAAATCTTTGTTCTTCAATAAATGGGCCTTAGGCATTCATCATGCCTCGAAATGTCACCCCAAGTTTTCCACGTAGGGATTTCTTTTTGGGGAAGGAGTTAAACCATACCATTTACCAGATCGCCAAAGGAAAATGGGTTGCCAAAAGCTTGGGAACTTGTGCTTTTGGTGGCGGGTGGGTTAGTGGGGAAACTGATATGTGGGAGGTGGGGGAGGGCCTGGGCATTCTCAGGGGCTGTCCCCACCTGCACGCTCTCTTCCTGAGAAAGAGGGGCCTCAGGGACCAGAGGCAACAGAGTGTGGTGAGCCCTGCAAGCTCTTTCTCCCATGAATGGAAATACTTTCTCCATCTGAGCCTTGTGACGGGCCAGGCAGACAGCCCTCTGGCCCAAGGTCCTGGGCTTCTCACGTTGGGCTCTGTTGACAGGAAGGCGGGCTTCCTGTGCGGCCGAGGATTAATCTCTCCCTGGCTGCTCCCCCTGCCGCTCATGCCAGGGGGGAACCAGGGCTCCCAGACCAGAACTCTTCTGGCCAAACAGGGTGACTTGAGAACATAACTTTTCTATTGTCTTTTGTAAAGATTAGCACATTCGTTTCCTAGGACAGCCTCAACAAGTCACCACAAACGAGATGGCTTAAAGCAACGCCGTTTGATCCTCTCGCCGTTCCAGGGCCCAGAAGTCCTCCACCGAGGTGCCAGCAGGGCTGGTCCTTCCAGAAGCTCTCAGGTGGGATCGGTCCCAGGCCTCTTCTAGTTTCTGGTGGGTGCGGGCGGCCCTTGGCCTTCCTGGTGTGTGGACACAGCACTCCATTCTCTGCCTCCGTTGTTACATGGCGTTCTTCTCCCTGTGCACAGCTGAGCTGAGCAGTGCTGGCGAACATTTGAAAGTTAAAAAAGGATAGGACAGCCCTAGCTGGTTTGGCTCAGTGGATAGAGCATCGGACTGTGGATCGAAAGGTCCCGGGTTTGATTCTGGTCAAGGGCATGTACCTCGGTTGCAGGCTCCTCCCCAGCCCGGGCCCTGATCGGGGCTCCTGCAGGAAGCAACCAATCGATGTGTTTCTCTGACATCGATGTTTCTCTCTGTCTCCTCCTCCCTTTCACCCTCCCTAAAAATCAATGGAAAAATATCCTCAGATGAGGATAAACAAAAACAAACAAACAAAAAGGATACAATAACCAGAAGAAAATCAAAATGTCAGAATTTAAGTGAAAACGCCGAGGACTTAGTAATGAACTACAACTTAACCGTTTCAAGCAGGTAGAAAACTGGCGTGGCAAGGTAGGGTGGAGGAATGAAGCGCTCAGGCTGTAAGGAAACGGACAGAGGCTTTCCCTGGCCTCTCTTCCAGCTCTCCAGGCGCCCGAGAAATGTGAAAATCATCCAAGTCCTCAGGAGAACCCAGTGAATGATCCTGACGGTTCGACGCTAGTTCAGTCCTTGTGGGCAGCGCGGCCAGGGAGGGCCATGGCTGGTTTCACCTGATATGGAAAAGCCACTTATTTCTTGAACATTCTCAGGCTCAGGAGTAACCTGCGTAAGTCTCCTGGTGGGTGATGGAGTCGGGCAGTGGCCTTCGGATGTGCAGACTAGGGTTTGAGCACCTGAGCAGGCTTGACCCACAGGCGTCTGAGGGGAGAGAAGGGTGCCCCGTGACACAGAGAAGTGGTCCCAGCCAGCAGAGCCCACATCTGCCCACTCACTGGAATCGTCCGCTGGGCTGGCTCAGACGTGAGGTGGACGGTACGTTGTAAATACATTTCATAGGTGGATAGACCTGCACTCGAGCAGTGGTCGGCAAGCCGCGGCTCGCGAGCCACATGCGGCTCTTTGGCCCCTTGAGTGTGGCTCTTCCACAAAATACCACGTGCGGGCGCGCACGTACAGTGCGCTTGAAACTTCGTGGCCCATGCACAGAAGTCGGTATTTTGTGGAAGAGCCACACTCAAGGGGCCAAAGAGCCCCATGTGGCTCGCGAGCTTCAGTTTGCCGACCACTGGACTAGAGTAACTGCGTTGGAATTCTCTCCCTTCCTGCATCACCTCTTTTCTTCACCGCCAACAATTTAATCCTCCTTAAAGTCGGTGCCATTGCTGAGACTTCTAGGCGGTGGCTGAGCTAGAAGTCCAAGGGCAGTGTTCACCCCTGGGAGGTCAGAGGCTGTCAGGGGCTTAGGCTGTTTCTAAAAAGGGCCCCAGCAAGGAGTGAGATGAGCTGTCAGTTCAGCCAAACACCCGATTGGATTTCTGTTCTCAGCATTGGCTTTCGCAACTATTCCTCCATCCTGTTACCTCCCAGGACTGCCTCAGCCCTCTGCCGCCCCCGGGGTTCACAGTAACCTAAAGGAAGAGGAGAACCAGGCTGGAGCCCAGAGCTGCAGGGGAGTGTAATGAGGTCTGGCGGACGCCGTGAGAACTAGAACTTTCTGAAGGAGACCTACATCAGCAAGAAGGCCCTTCCCCCACCATGGAATTCCCATCCAGCTCTGCCCGCCCCCCTGTGGTAATTCAGATTCAGGGCTGAGGACCCTCATCAGGGAGACATCCTCTTGTCGTGTGACCGTCATCGTGAACTCTGAGATGGTTGCTTTGGGAGGTCCCAGCCCATCTTTTCCTTGTAGGCTCTCAGCGTCAGGGGACAGGCAGTTGTACATCGTTGCCGTTGGGTAAGTAGGTCAAGGAGACACTGAAATCACGCCCTGCCCGCCTGGGGCAAGGTGAAGCCTATAGAGGTGGTACTGCGGGCTTTACCCTCGTGTCTGTTTCAGTGGATGGGGACGTACAGGCACACGATAATCTGGATAGCAGCTAATCTTAGAGAAAAGGAACTGAAATAGTAACCAGCGAGGCCTTGGCGCCGGCTTGCTTCACAACTGCAAGTTCAAAATAGCCTGCCTAGTGGCTCTCATTCGTTTCGCTTCCAAGCCTCCCCACTACCTTCATTCAACGATGGGCCTCTACTAAGAGCAGGTCATGAGACAAGGCCGGAGACCCCAGCCAGCTCTGCCCTTCCAGGCTTGCAGTCCTCTGGCCAAAAAAGACAAGAAAACCAGCATTTGGAATGCAGAAGGTGATGTGCTGTCAGTGCAGGAATTGTGACGTGTGACCCACCCTTCATAACCCGAGTTTACATCCTACAGGACGGAATTAGCACGTCATTTACACCTTGGTCACAATCAAGCATGTCCATGCTGCCCCGCCAGCGTGGCTCAGTGGTTAAGTGTCGACCTATGAACCGGGAGGTCACTCCTGGTCAAGGGCACAGGCCTGGGTTGTGGGCTCGATCCCCAGTAGGGGGCGTGCAGGAGGCAGCAGATCAATGATTATCATCATTGATGTTTCCATCTATCTCTCCCTCTCCCTTCCTCTCTGAAATCAATAATAATATAAAAAAGAATGTCCACGCTGGGCTTCTCACCTTTTGGGTGATAAGAGCTAAATTCCTCAGAGCTACATCATATTGGAGATAGTGCTGTGGGACTGTAAGGAAAGAAAGGCCATTTCTCCACAGGGAAGCCACGACGTACTCAATAATGCTCATCTGTTAGGAGGCTGAAGTCCAAGGTCAGGTTACTAGCACGGTCCGGTTGTGCTGAAGTGAATGCTGAGACCTTAAAGATGAGTAGGCATCAGCCAGATGAAGGGAGAGGACAGAGTGTTGTAGGCAGAGGGAAAAGCATGAACGAAGACCCACAACTGAAAGGTGCCCATTCACTCAACAGATATTCCTAAAGGCTCCCCCAGATACTGTCCTAGGTGCTGGGAATGTGTGAGTGACCCCAACAATATGAGGCCCTCTCTCTCCTGGGGCTGGCTGGCATCGTAGTGGTTGACTATGGCTGGGACAGGGAGCGTGAGGCTGATCTGGTGAGCAGGTGGGTGGTGAAGGGCATCGTGTGCATGCTCAAGTGTTTGACCTTGATCCTGAAGTCAGTGGGCAGCCCTGAGCACTGAGGACATTGACCTGCATTTGAGATGGATTGTCCCAGCTTTCTAGCGGTGGTCCCCTCTGGTGGAGGGCAGGGGGCACATTGCAGGTGCCTCCAGGATTGCTTGGCTCAAGGTCGTGGCAATGGGGAGAAGTGTTGGTCTAGGACAGTGGTCGGCAAATTCATTAGTCAACAGAGCCAAATATCAACAGTACAACGATTGAAATTTCTTTTGAGAGCCAAATTTTTTCAACTTAAACTATATAGGTAGGTACATTGTTATTAACTTAATTAGGGTACTCCTAAGGCTTAGGAAGAGCCACACTCAAGGGGCCAAAGAGCCGCATGTGGCTCACGAGCCGCAATTTACCGACCACGGGTCTAGGAGGCACTGAGATGCCTGTGTGTGCGTCTTGCTTTCATGTACCTTGTGTGTGTCCTTCCTTGAGTGTGAATGTGCACATATCCACAAGGAGAGTGCGAAGAAGAAAGGGGAAAATTGCCAACGATCATACCAAGTTCAGCTGTCAGGAATCTTTTTTTGAAAATATCAAGAGTATGAGTAGGTGTATGAATGAATGAATGAACAAAACACACAAACTTTGCTATTTGCTGTAGTTTATAAAGGGCCTGCATACTGGCTATCCCAACAATCCCACTTAACCTTCTGAAGGATGAAGGAAACATGGGGGCTGAGGTGAGCTGGTCTAAGTCCTACTATAGCTTTTTTTCTGGTTCTTACTTCCCACTCCTGTCCCTCTACCCACAGAGGCCGCAGCAAATTATTTTTTCAAACCTATTTCCACCTCCAAGCCTTTAAATTATGAATGGAGCAAAGGTAGTGTTTATTCCAGTCACATAGCAATTTAGAAAGTTGCCACAGAAGGTGTCATCATCTATTTTAAATTCCTTATAAACGAAGGCCGGACACGCTTAACTTTGCAACGTTATGTCTCTCCAGGGCTCTGCTGGTGGCGTTTCCAGCGCTCACCTCCCCTGATTCTAATGCACGTAATTTATGCCGTGGCAAGCGGCTTTGGTTTCCGTCTGGCTGTGTCTTAATTTGAGCTGATTTTCCCGTTAACAGGCTGCTGTAATGTCTGGCTCCGTGATTCCAGCTTTGCTTTACAATGCATTTTCAGACTTTAATTAGGACCCCTGTTGGCGCACTGGCCTGGGCCTGCCCAGATAGATCTGGGGGAAAACAAAAGAGGCTTTCCAAAAGGCAAGACCATTTTATTCCTTATTAATTAGTCCCCGCCAAACGGAGACAGAGGTGGGAGGGGGGAAGGTGACAGGCAGGTCAGCTCAGAGGGCTGCGTGGGATGTGGTTAGGGTTTTATTTGCAAGGGGTGCAGTCAGGGTTCTCCAAAGACTTGGAAATAAAGGAAGTAAGATTGCTTCTGAGAGTTAAGCTGTGAACTTGATCACACGGTGGGGCAGGAACTGAGCCCTGAAGACATCCGCTTAAGCGATTATGTGGAAAGTGGACTAACGTGTTTTTTCCAATCAAACGACGCGGGCCTCTTTCTCTTCCAGTTTTGTTGGTTCGTCCACCGGATTTGGACAGAGCCGATCCATCCCAGCAGGGCGCCCTGCTTGGGGCTGGAGTTGCAACTCTAGGTCCCATCCTCACAACACCCACAGACTGGGAAGGAGCTCGGAGCTCCATCTTGCTGTAGAAATGTGCTGCAGCTGTTTCCAAGGTGATGGCTTTACCACGGCCAAGGAGAGACTGCTCTCAGGAGAGTCACGGGAAACGGGCGAGCGGGGTCGGGGTCAGGGTCAGGATCGCCATGTGTTTTTGGCACTGCCCAGGTGTATTCGCTTGGGCTGCTACAACAAATATGACTGAGCGGGGAGCTTAAACAATATGCATTTATTCTCTACAGCAGGCATGTCAAACTTGTGGCCCATGGGCCACATGCCTTGTTTATTTGGCCTGTCTTAGCCTTTGAGTTTGACATGCTTGCTCTACAGTGTTGGAGGCTGGGAAATCCAAGGTCAGTTTGCCAGCGTGGCCAGGTTGTGCTGACGGCCTCCTTCCTGGATGGCAGATGGCCGACCCCTCATTGTGTCCTCACGTGGAGATAGAGAGAGCGCTCTGGTCTCCTCCTCTTATCAGGGCACTAATCGCATCCTGGGGGCCCCACCCTTATGACCTCCTCTAAACCTGATCACTTCCCAAAGGCCCGACCTCCAAAAACCATCACATTTTTAGGGATTTAACAGACGTATTTTGGGGGACACAAACATTCATCCTGTAGCATTAGGGATGAAGAAGTGGTGGTGAACAGCCTCTGAGCATCCCAGACCCACTGGCAAAGTTCAATCCACTGTGGACAGAAGTCCCTTAAGCTTAGCAACTGAAGGACTTTTCTTTGATCCATTTGATGCCCTCAGTTAGTTAACTCCACACCCACCAAGGCAAACTTTGGAGTCTGGCTTCTTGTGCAGTTTATGAGCAGGAAGAAAACATGGACCACTGACGCGCTGGTTCCTGTGCCCATCCCCAGAGGTCAGCTGGGAAATGGGTGTTCTGGTGTCTCTCTCTCTGGCTTCCATGGTTGTGTGGAAGTCAGTCAGGCTTTGGAGCTGACACCACCGAGGGTGGGTGTTGGGACCTCCTCAGCCTAAGGCCAGTGAGCGTGGGGGCAGGGAACAGGCATCCACAGCCCCACGGGAGTCCTGGGGATGGGCAGGTGGAGAAGGGGTGCAGGCACCACAGGAAGGGGTGGCTCTCATAAGGGCTTCAGATGAATGTTTCCATTCAGACAAGAAGAGGCTGTGGAAGTCAAGGTCAAGGCCCATCCTCCTGGGGGACAAGGAAAGACTGTGTGACAGTCTTCAGAGGATAGGTAGGAATTGGGGAGGGAGGTGAGGGGTAAAGCACCCTGGGCTGAGGTACGGCAGAGCCAAGGTGTTGAGCTGGAGAGTTGTGTGTGGGATGTGAGATGCTCCAGGAATCAGGGTCCTGTTGAGATGAACGTTGGGCCTATGTAGGTGGTGTATTAGTTTCCTGCAGCTGCTGTAACAAAGGATCACAAAAGGAATGGCTTAAAACAACAGAAATTTATTCTCACAGTTCTGGAAGGCAGAAGTTAAAAATCAAGGTGTTGACAGTTACGCTCCCTCAGAAACTCCAGCAGAGGTTCCTTCCTGCCTCTTCCAGCTTCTGGTAGCCCCAGGCATTCCTTAGCCTGAGGCAGTATAACTCCAGTCCTGGCCTCTGTCCTCACAGGGCCCCCTTCCCTCTGTGTGTCTCTGTTTGCATGTGGCATTCTCTTCACTGTCTCTCTCTCCTTATAAACACAGCAGTTATATTGGGTTAAGGACTCACCTGTAGAGAGCGCCTGGGAAGGCACATGAGCTAATTGTCAGCTGAGTCCAGTGGTGTCAGCAGAGCCACGTCCTGGAAACATAGTGCCAGAGGGGCAGGTATGTTGTCAGCCTGACCCTTGGCTCAGGTGCCAGGGGGTGGGTTTCATTATCTAAGTTCAGCCAGGCGCAAGGAACGGATGTAATTATCTGGGCTCAGCCAGGAGTGACAATTACAAAGAAGCCACAAGAATGAAGAATTACAGCTTGATCTTTAACCGTGATTTCACATAATTTCCTTTGTCTTAAACTCTAGTAAAACTTCCTGGAAACATGCTGTATATCATAAATGCGCTGCACCAGCTCTGGGACGCTGTCTCTCCATCAGAGGGCAGCTGTCCCACCCGGTCCCAGCTTTCCCTACTGTGTCTGTGTCTGTCTCTTTTTTTTCCTTTTCTCAATCTGCAGCAGCCCCTACTCAGGAATTCATCCGCTCTCTAGCCATGCTGGTTGCGGTAAAGAGAGAAAACTTATACTCACCCTACTCCACTGTTACCTCAACTTAACTAATTATCTCTGCAATGACTATCTTACCTAATAATAGACAAACATTAAGTTTAGTCATGTTCCTCAAGGACAGGAAAATGGCTAGACTGGTCATGTTTCTTCATGGTGTCTGGCGGAGGGCTGGGCATGTGATAGTGTATAGTGGATACAGTTAGCTCTTGTTATTGGTGGTAGTTATGTTCTATAAGGTCTCTGTGAACACTGAATTATTGGATAATTATTGAATTATGAAGAAACCTGAGCCATTGCTTCTAGGGGAAATACAGGGCTAGGTTCCTATGTGCCTCTGGCCGTATTTTCATCAACTAATCAGTACAGAATCTTGTTTTTTGTGTGTTTCTGTTTAAAGGCAGCTTTTTTAATATATATTTTTGATGCATTAGCATTGAACTCACAGCCCACAGCACTAGAACTCATTCCTGAGTGAAGCTTATAGAACATGTATATTTTCCCATAAGGCATATCACAGTCTCCATGAGCTTAGGACCACTGGGCAGCACTTCAGCCCTCTGCTCGAGGGCCATTTCAAACAGCGAAATCAGCAACAAGAAGAACAAAAATGCAAAAACCAAGGTACCAACCAGACTCTGAAAAGGAGGACACTTGCTTACAGGATGAGAGCCGACTTCAGCTGGGCCTGTGCACATTGGGTGGCTGAGATTTTCCAAAGGTCTGCATGTGACTCTGTATAACCGAGTGAGAGCCATGGAGTATTGATTTTGGGGGTAAAAATACACTTAAGAAATATGGAATCTATGTATATATATAAAAGCCAGGCGACCTAACGGCCGATGGCTATGACGCTCACTGTGGCAGCCAACCTCCCGATCAGGGGCAGGGCCAGCCAGCCAAACCACCCGTGGCCCCTCCCCCTGCCAACCCCGCCCCTGATCGGTCCCCCGCACCCCGATCACTGAAGTGTGACCTTCAGTGATTCTAAGTACATAAATGCTCTCCAGCCTTCATAGACCAGGAACCTGTTCATGGTCTGGACCGTCAGTCAGGTGTCCTGGAGAGGTGCCCAGCACAACCACCATCTTCCTGCGTTCTCTCTCCACTGCTTCCTACCAAAGAGTAGGGGCTGCTGCGGATTAGAGCAGTGGTTCTCAACCTTCTGGCCCTTTAAATACAGTTCCTAATGTTGTGACCCAACCATAAAATTATTTTCGTTGCTACTTCATAACTGTAATGTTGCTACTGTTATGAATCGTAATGTAAATTTCTGATATGCAGGATGGTCTTAGGCGACCCCTGTGAAAGGGTCGTTCGACTGCCAAAGGAGTTGCGACCCACAGGTTGAGAACCGCTGCTGTAGAGGGTTTGTCAGCAGGGAACTAAACCGCATTACCTGTGTAGGGAGAGGCTTAGAAACAGAAGTTGTAAGTGTCCCTGTCACTAAAGCGCCTTTGAAGCTTCAACTCATCCGAAAGCCAACAGCAAACATGTATACACCCTGCAAAGATTTTTGACACTAATAACTCCCCCCAGCCAGCCCG
>NW_005367911.1:1671426-1698050 GCF_000412655.1 Myotis brandtii | reverse complement strand
CTGAGGCCCCTCCCATCAGCCAGCCCCACCCCTGATCGCTGCCCCCACCCTGATGGGGGGGGGGCAGGTGGCCAGACCCGACCTTTGCACAAATTCATGCACCGGGCCTCTAGTCTTTGGATAAAGAGGATCCTCTAAATATGTTGGATTGTATCGATTGGAATGACTTGTGTGACCTTGGATTCGTCACCTTACCTCTCTGGGCTTCCTTTTCTTTACTTGTTCTACTGGGTGAGCTTTTTCCCAGCACTGGAATCCCCAGAACAGAGTGGGAGTTGACTTTTCTCTTGGCCTGGCTTTCTGTGGTTGGAGAGATCTCGATGACTTTCCTTTCCGTGCAGGTTTGTGGATTTCCACGCAGCTGCTTCCACCTGTTCACCCTCCCGGGCCGCCCTGCTCACCGGCCGGCTGGGCCTGCGCAACGGAGTCACACACAACTTTGCAGTCACCTCTGTGGGGGGCCTTCCGCTCAACGAGACCACCTTGGCCGAGGTGCTGAAGCAGGCTGGCTACGTCACCGGGATGATCGGTAACATCGGTGCCCCACAGTCCAACCCCATCTCCCAGTGCATTTACAGTCAAACCTGGGTTCTCGAATGTCTCCTATCTCGAACAATTCGCTTCTCAACCCAACAACCCTTTCATGCTGATACCTTATGATCAGTCGCGTGTCTCTCAGGTGACAAAGGAGAGAATGCAGGAGTATGAGTCAGCTTACCACTAAACCTCATGTTGTTAACACCTCAGCAAACTGTGCTGTGAATATTTGTGTGTTTTTTTGCTTTCGTTGCTGCTTATTACTATACATTTTCATTTTTTACTATACATTTCATTTCCGTTTTGTTGACTTTTCATTTATTTTCATGTGCATTTCATGTCCTTTTTGTTTTCAAAGTGCTTATTTATAGAATAAACATTAGGCATGTACTGTATGTGAGAAAGATTAAAGCAGAGGATCATTTGGGGGTCTGGAACTGGTTAATTCAGTTACATTATTTCTAATGGGGAAAACGTGATTCGGTTTTCGAGCAGCCTTCCCGAACGAATTAAGTTTGAGAATGGAGGTTCCACTGCACTGGGCTGGCTGCTTCGCCTCTGTGTAGCCCTAACACGCCGCCGCCTCCTCTGCTCCTGTCTGCTTCTTTGTTGATTTCTTGCTGTATAAGCTAGGAATGCTTTCAGCTGTAAGTAATTGTGAAGACCTAACAGTGGGCTAAAGGGAATCTGAGCTATTTACCTCTCATTCTAATAAGCATAGGGGTAAGCAATTGCTTCTATTGGCTCAGCCACTCAGAGAAACCATTTCTGCTCTGCTGTCCTTACTCTGTTGGCATTTGTCCTCCTGCATGTTGCCTCTTGGTTGCAGTAGAGCAACCTCAGAGCATTCGCCATCATTTGGCTTCAAGGAAGGAAAAAGGGAGGGAGGCAGTGCCAGCCCACTTGTTCCCTTTTATCTTTCTTCAGCCCCAGAAGTGCACTTGCACCTTATTGGCCGGAGCTGGGTCACATGGCCACTCTGCATTGCAAGGAAGTCTGGGAAATGGGGGGTCAGGATTATAATGGGTGGCACAGGTTCCCAACCCCAGGTTCCCCAAACCACAGTCTGTGAGCGGGATGAGTGGGGGCATGGGTGTAGGGCAGGCAAACAGCAGCGTCTGCCACACTGACCACCAGCTTGCTCTCCTTCCTAACGAAGCACCTCTCACTTAGTCTTTACTTTGTGCCAGGCACTGGGCTAAGTGTTTATTTGCTCCAGGTATGGTCGTGCCCTGGGTATGGTTTGCCCCACTGTCCAGGGAGGAAGCTGAGTTTCAGGCAGGTGTGGAGACTTGTTCAGCGCTGCCTGGCCCGGAGCGGGGAGATGAGACAGGTGTGTCTGGTCCAACTTGTTCTCGTGCTTTGCTTCATTGCTAGTCTTTCCTCCCGGGGCCGAGGCAACCCAGCCGTCCGCATCCTCCTCAGGCTGCCGGTGCTTCTTATTCCGACTCTCCAAGAGCTGGGTCCTGTGGGAATCCTGCCTCCTGCCCCCAGGCGTGAAGTAGGAGGGACGGGTGCTGGCAAACGGGCCGCAGTGAGGGTTCACTGTTCAGATCTTTGAACCACGTTCATTCCCGGCCCCTTTGCCTGTGAGTGATTTCCCCGGGCTCTTTACTCAGAGCAGAATGAGCAGGTCAGAGAGGTCCAGCATTATCCGAGCACTCGGCTTGCATCACCAGTCTCCCCTCCCCCCACCCACCCCAGACCTTAGGCATCGACAAAGCGAGGAGTTTCGTCGTTGGCAGCTGGTAGGTGTCTGTGCACTTGAACCGCAGCGGGGAGGCCGTTTCCTGCTCATGCTCTACAGCAGCGGTTCTCAACCTGTGGGTCGCGACCCCTTTGGAGGTCGAACGACCCTTTCACAGGGGTCGCCTAAGACCATCCTGCATATCAGATATTTACATGACGATTCATAACGGTAGCAACATTACAGTTAGGAAGTAGCAACAAAAATAATTTTATGGTTGGGTCACAACATGAGGAACTGTATTTAAAGGGCCAGAAGGTTGAGAACCCCTGCCTACAGGCTGTGGCGTTGGCCAGAAAAGATGATGCAACCAGGCGAGACCCAGGCGTCTCTGAGACTGTGTGGCATGCACCTGCACCCTTGGCAGAGCCCCAGCCCAGGAGGGCAGGGTGGCGGGTGCAGCTGGCTATGGGGGGTTGCTGTGGGCACTGGGACCACGGCCTGCTGGCTTCGCTGGGCTCCCAGGAACGGCTCGTCTTCCCCTTTCACTGTGCGTTCTCCTGTGGAGGTGCTGAGTCACCCTTGCTCGCTTTCTGTCTCCCTGCGGACTCCCTCTGGGTCCCACAGAGCAGGGCTTGGCTTTGGCACTGTGTTTGCAGCCTCATCACTTTGCAGGCCACAAATCTGGCCTTCCAGCCGGAACCCAGTAAAGGGCAACGCTGATGGAGAACTGAGAGTGTGATCAGCTCCCCGAGGGGCTGGGGCCCCCATGAGATGCCTCTGAAAGTCTCTTTCTCGTTTTCCTGCAGGCAAATGGCACCTTGGGCATCACAGCTCTTATCACCCCAACTTCCGTGGTAAGAACTCTTTGGGGGCTTTGATACCTGGGAAACAGGAAATAAGGACCTCTGTGTAAAGGGACTGGAATAACCTTTAAGCCATCCTGCTCCTGAGTTAGGATATCTTCGTTCACAGTATCCCTTGGGTGCATTTGGGGTGCCTGGGCTCCCCTCGATCTCACATCCTCCTCCCTGTCCCCTCTCCTCGGTTCCTGTCTGCCCCCTGGCTCCTCATCGCGAGCCCCACTCTTCTCCCTGACCTGGTTCCTTGCATCTCTGGGGACATGGCTGACGTGAGGTCCAGACCCATCTAGGGTCACCAAAGCAGGGACCCCGGCCCGGTGGGATTTGGGGGAGAAGTAGAGAAATCCCATGGGAAACTTCACACTAAAGCTGGGGTTGGAGAAGAGACAGGATGAGGAAGGATCTCAGAAAAAAAGGTCCACACGGATATTCATGCCTCAATTTAACTCACATCCTCACCCCCCCACCCCCGCCCTTCCCCACCTCGGTACCCCAGACCCAGGCCCGCCAGCCTTCTGAGGTTTAGCTGAAATGCCCGCTCTTCCTAGAAGCACTTTGAGATTTCTGCCCCCACCCACCCACGCCCAGCACCTGGGGGTAACGCCTTCCTCTAACCCAGGGGTGGGGAACATGTGGCCCGTGCTCCATGTTAGGCCCGCAAAGGCATTGGTCTGGCCCTGACAAGGCATTAGGAGTGACTTAATGTTCTCTTTCACATCCATGTTTCTCTCTCTGGGCTCCTCCTTCCCTCCCTTCCACTCTCTTTGAAAATCAAGGGGAAAAATGTCCTTAGGTGAGGATTAACCACAAATATATGTGTCTGACCAAATACAGCAGGCTGATTTTTTTAGTTGATAATTTTGTATGGCCCTTGAATGATGTCATAAATATCCAAATGGCCCTTGGCAGAAAAGGGGGTCCCCACCCCTGACCTAATCGCTCTTATTGTCTTATGGATTCTCCATCTCCTACAGCTTAATCTCTGTATCTTACATTCTCTTCAGATGGGAAGTATTTTGAGGGCAGAATTTATTCTTTTGTCCCTTACCCGTGTCATGCATGTAGTAGATTTTCAGCAAATACTTCCCCAATGTGTCAGTAACTGTACGGGGGATGGTCGGGGCTTAATCATTCTCTCCACTTCCTCCCACTCTGGGTTAACTAATCACAGGCTGTATCCCAGATCTGCCTTCCATCCAGAACCCAGCAGTGTTTTCTTTGCAGACTACAAAGGGATATTCATCAAATCCTCTTTTAATTACATCCTCCATAGCACTGCGGTATTAAATCAGGGAAGATTACATTTTTGTCCTGGTGTAAGGACGTAGGCTCCTGGAACCGAAGCTGAGTGGGGGTGCTAACCAGTTGCTTCTCTTCCAGGGTTTGATTACTACTTCGGAATCCCATACAGCCACGATATGGGCTGCACAGATAGCCCCGGCTACAACCTCCCTCCTTGCCCGGCATGCCCCCGGGGCGAGGGACCATCAAGGTAATTGGCTGTGGGATCCAGAGCCACAAGTCCTGGGGGTGTGGTCCATCAGGAGCAAGTCAGAGGGGCTGACAGGGGACAGTTAAGACAGCAAAACAGTGCCCTGGCCGATGTGGTCAGTGGTTAGAGCGTCGGTCCATGCACGAAAGGGTCGCATTCAAGGGCACGTACCTGGGTTGTGGGTTCGCTCCCTGTCCTCGGTCGGGGTGCCTGTGGGAGGCAACCAGTTGATGTGTCTGTCTCTCTCACATCAGTGTTTCTCTCTCTCTGCCCCTCCTTCCCTTCCTTCCACTCTCTCTGAAAAGCAAGGGGAAAAATACACTTAGGTGAGGATTAACAACAAAAGAAAACAAAAAGACAGCGAAAAAGAGCAAGAAAACTTTTAGCAAAGGTGAGGCCAACAGAATTTCACAGAATTTCCTTATGGGAATTTGCCGGGTTCCTTGGACTGTTTAGCTCTGCTGGGCAGAGCCCGGCACCGCCACGGTCTCACAGGTAGGGTTCCCTCCTTCTCTGCCTGCTGGCTTTGCTCCTGGGCCACGACCTGGCCCAGAGAGGAAGTGCACAGGGCTCCTTACAAGCTCCCCCCACTCCCCCACCCCCACCCAGCTGCAGATAAGCCTGCATCTGACATTGGAACTCCACGGGGCCCTAATTTACACACATAGTCAGTGAACTGGGGAAATGCTCACGATGTAAGTGAAGAAAGGAGGAAGCAATCACCAACAGTGGGATCATAACTGCCTCCGTGTTTATGCCTTTATAGCCCATCAGGAGATGCCACAGGAAACATGCCAACAATGGGCCATTCACTCTGGTTGTGGGACTAAGGGTTTTGTTGTTTTTTTCTTCCTCATTGCGTTTCCCAAAATTCAGTAATGAGCCTGCAATACATTAACGGTCAGAAAAAGGCGATAAAGCCCTAGCCCAGTGATGGCGAACCTATGACACGCGAACTCATTTTTTTTGTTGATTTTTCTTTGTTAAATGGCATTTAAATATATAAGATAAATATTAAAAATATAAGTTTTTGTTTTACTATGGTTGCAAATATCAAAAAATTTCTATATGTGACATGGCACCAGAGTTAAGTTAGGGTTTTTCAAAATGCTGACACGCCGAACTCAAAAGGTTCGCCATCACTGCCCTAGCCGGTTTGGCTCAGTGGATAGGGCATCGACCCGCGGACTGAAGGGTCCTGGGTTGGATTCTGGTCAAGGGCACGTACCTCGGTTGCAGGCTCGATCTCCAGCCCTGGTCTGGGCGTGTGCGGGAAGCAACCAGTTGATGTGTGTCTCTCGCATTGATGTTTCTCTCTCTCTGCCTCTCCCCCTCCCTTCCACTCTCTCTGAAAATCAATGGAAAAATATCCTGGGGTGAGGATTAACAAAAAAGAACTAGGTGATACACTTTATGCAGGTAATAAAGCAACAACACCACGTGCTCCGCTTGTTCAGACTGTGCACGGAGGTTATAAGGTCGCAGGTATTTCAGCTGCTTGGGGAAAGCAATCTCGCTGGCTCATTAACAGCACAATCGTTTGTGTAATAATGGCCGCTTACTGAGAAGCTGTGACAATCTAGGCGCTCTGTGTACTTACCTGCAATCCGCTGTGCGAGGCCCGGGTTTGTCTGGGCTGCACCTGGGCCCAGGCCACCCTGGAGCTATAGGAGGTGGGGATGGAGACTCAGTCAGTCCAGAGCCCGTGTCCTCTAGATCCTTGCTCCTCAAAGGGTGGTCTCTGGACCAACAGCGTGGGCATCACTTGGGCACCTACTAGAAACGCAGAAGTTCAGACCCCACCCCGAGGCCTGCGTTTCACAAGATGCCAGGTGATCCATGTGCACACTGCAGTGTGAGAAGTGAGGCCATAGAGCATGTCCCCGCCCTTCTTATCTGGGGATCACCGGTGGCCATGTGACATCTGTCAGCCCGTTCCTTTTAAATCCATGTTAAATCAAATGGGGGCGGGGGGGGGGGGGGGAGGTAGAAGAGGGTAAAGGGCAGATAAATGGTGAGGGAAGGAGACTTCACTTGGGGTGATGAGCACACAGTACCATAGACAGATGATGTGTTATGCGATTGTACACCTGGAACCTATATCACTTTATTAACCAATATAAATTCAATAAAAATAATAAAATAATTAAAAATTAACAAATCAAATAGAAAAAAGGACTAGCTGGGGGCCGGGGGGGGGGGGAGTATAAATGATGGAGTTGCAACGAGATCATAAAAAGCTGAAAAACTTGAGACAGACGTTGAGATGAGCATTGTGGTGCCCAGTAGGGCGATGCCTGGCCCAGTCTTCCCTCGGCCACACTGCGGAGGCGTCTGCAGGTCAGTAAGACCAAGGGCTGCGTTTGTTTTTTCCTGGAGGGGCTATTGGCTTGACCTCCATTTTTTCCCAATGGCTGAAGTGTCTCCAAATTCTCTCTAAACATGGTTTGAAATTTTACCATCGTCCCCGGCCATCTGTCGTTCTGTTGTCAGATGTTGTGCCTCATGAAGTTGTTGCACCCCACGGACAAGTCATCATTTAGGGGGGACAGTGGGAGAAGCCAGGGCTGGGCTACTGATGGGCTGTGGGGCTCCGCTTGAGTAATGCAGCCTGTTTAGACCTCAGTTTCTCTCCCAGCAACATGGGACTCATAAAGTTTCTAGCTCACAAGTCTTTCTCTCCAAAGGGAATGGAAGAAGGCGTGGTGGTGGTTGTACACTTGGAGGAGATGGCCGGCTGGAAAGACCTCCCGGCGCCAGGCCATTAAGGGTTTCGTGGTTGGGTGCGTCGCTGTGTGAAAGCACCTGGCTCCACCTGAGGGCCACTTAGGTCATGGGACTGAATGCTCTCCGTCTGCGGTTTGCACCCAGGAGCCCCGACAGGGACTGCTACACGGACGTGGCCCTTCCTCTGTATGAGAACCTGCGCATCGTGGAGCAGCCCGTGAACCTGAGCGGCCTGGCGCACAGGTACGCCGAGAAAGCCACCCAGTTCATCCAGCGTGCCAGGTGAGGAGTCCTCTGGCCCCGAGTGCCTCCGACCCCCGACCCCCGGCTCCCGGCCACCATGCCCCCTGGCCTCCCTCAGCTCTACAAAGCCATGGCGAGCTCCCCTGTCCGGCCAAGGGGGGTGCACACCCATCTCCCGGAAACAAACTGGAAAGCAGTCCTCCTTGGACTGTCCAGGCCTGGGGTGGACGTTCCTCAGGTTGCTCCCCGAGCTCCTGGGCTCCCCTGTTCCCGGTGAGGGCAAGCTCCACTGCCAGCATCACAGCTTCCTCAGGCAGGGCTGGCAGCCGGCTGGGTCTAGGAACGGTTTACTGCGTGCTTTGAAGAACGTGTGATACTCGTTTTTTAAAAAAAATATGTTTTTATTGATTTCAGAGAGGAAGGGAGAGGGACAGAGAGAGATAGAAACATCAATGATGAGAGAGAATCATTGATTGGCTGCCTCCTGCATGCCCCACACTGGGGATCGAGCCCACAACCCGGGCATGTGCCCTGACTGGGAATCAAACTGTGACCTCCTGGCTCATAGGTCGACGCTCAACCACTGAGCCACACCGGCCGGGCAAGAGTGCGATACTGTCCATTCACCAGTTCATGAATCAGTTAAAGGACAAACCAATCAATGAACACTGTACTTATCTCATGAAAAAGGTGAAGCGTTTGCTCACTTACTCACCGGTTATTGAGTGAAAAGTCACACGAATCCCATTGGCTTTTAACAGACAGAAAGTAACCCTCAGGCATGCGGATTTCTTTAGGATGTGACTTTCCAATTCCTCTGTGATTTTCAGAATCAGCAGAAAAGGCCCCCAGGTCTGTGCTCCTTGCTCCTCCTGCCCACCCCGCCCCTCTCCTCCCCCTGCGACCCCTGCCCCCACCGGGACTTGTTTGTCAGAACTACCAGGGTCCCCAGAGTGCGGGGTCCTGCTCTCCTCGGCAAGGGGCAGCCCAAGGACGTCTTCGAATGTTTGACTTGGATCCTTACTTGAATATAGACCCTTCCTCTAGCAGCGACGCTGAAAGCTAATCCTTGACTTGGGTTTTTGAAAGCAGCAGGCGAAGCTCTGAATGGACCACAAGGGAGAAAGCAGATGGTGTGGGCTCCCGCGTCCCTGCTGGCCAGGCCTCTGCTCCTGCAGGGCCTGGGTCGGGCACTGAAGCTCATGAGGGGGCGAGGGCCTGACAAGGATCAGGGTGTGGGGCACAGGTATGAGGAGTAGCGAGGGGTATCTGGAGTCAGAGGGGAGGTTCAGTTTCCGGGGTGTTCACCATTTGGCAGTAGATCCTAGAGGTGCCCACGCCCTGGAGCCCAGGACCCGCATCAAGATCTTGAGTCCCTCTTCCACTTGCCCTGCCCCCCCCTGAGGGGCTCTCCTTACTGGCCTGTCTCCCCCTCTGGGGCTGCCCCTCCTCATCTTGCCCTCACCCAGCCCCCACCTAACACCCTCCATCCTGCTTGGACGCCCGGCAGGCTGCAGTAGCCCCGTGGGTTTCCAGACGGAACCGACAGATCCAGTCCGGGTTCCGGAAGCTTGTCTGTAACACGGAGGCCCAGAGGGGGATGGGGAAATGTGGGGGGGGGGGCTATTGCAGCAGCCCATTCCGGAGGGACCCCTGTCTGCTCAACCCCATGGGGCCATCCCCAAAAGCCAGTGCCGTCCTGCCAGCTGGGAAGCCCCGCCTCACCTCCTTGCCTGGCTCTCCCCGGCCAGGTGCCTGCCGGGACCTTTCCTGAGAGGTAGGTGCCCCTTGCCTGCCGTTTATAATTTCAGGTCAGGATTTTCTCCGGGCCCTCATCTTCAGTGCATCTCCACGCCCATCCCGTCCTTTCTCCCCTGAAATGTCCCCTCTAGCATCTTGTTTTTCTCTTCCCTGCTTGCCGCTCCACTCCTTTGGCCACACAAATAATAGGTTCCCTTTAGGAGTTTCTGAAAACAGAGGTGAGCAAACAGAAAAATCACCCTGAATGCCCTGTCACAGAGATAACCCCTGGAGAGAGGCGGGGCGTGTCCTCCTAGCCTCATTCTGTGCCGGTGCTTATGGATAAACAAAAACAGAATCCTACTGTCTTGTGATCAGCTCCCCCCCCTCCCCCCAGCACCAGCTACGCTCCGTTATTTTCTGCTCAGCACAGGAGCCTCACGGGGCTCAGGGCCCCAGGGAGCCAATTTGTGTGGTTTTTGCAAGATGCCATCTTCATGGATTCTCAAGTGGCATCAAGATACAGGGGAAGAGGTGCATTCTGGGTACCACGTGTCCTCACTACTGCCAGCTTGTATTATTTATAGTTATTAATAAAAAGGCGACCGTGGAGGTTAAGTCAATCGCCCAGGGCCAGACAGCCATGAACTAAAAGTTCTTGAAATTTGGATGCGGGTCTCCAAAGGCCTGGGCTTTTCATCCATCCACACGTGTAATGTCTGTCATCACTGCACTCCCCTTTCAGCCTCTGGCCGGGGATGCTAGTAGGACGTTGATGACGGCTGGGCGTGTGGAGGATAGTGATGAGGGCGGAGACAAAGAGTGGGCGATGGGGACCCCCGTTCCCCCCAGCCCATATGTCGTGATGAGCTGCTACATGTGTAATACCTGGCACTCAGAGGAAAAAGGCCTCATTTGTAGCACATGCCCCCGTCTCTCTTTATAAAGACTGTCTCCCGGGCTGGGTTCAGCTCCCAGCGCCATGTCCCTGGGTGTGGAGTTGGGAAGGGAGGAGAGCAGCACTCCGTTCCGTGGTATTGCCATCACACAGATGCAGTGGACGTAAACCTCAGAGCACAGACAACAGTAAAATGCGGCAGAATGATTAGGACGTGACACATCACGAGCACGTATTACCTTTGTTTTTAATATAATCTCATTGTAAGCTGGTTGGACTTCCTGTTAAATGTCCGTCATGTTTAAAACTGGCTTGCAGGATTCCTGACATTCCAGCCAGCTGTATCCGGCAGGCCACTGCAGTGCGGCATCTCCCTGCAAATTAGGAAAAGGCGCCCCCTCGGGTGGGTGCTGACCTGGGCCCCAGGGCCTGCTGGGCCAGGGGACGGTGAGCGGGAGTTAAGCTCCCATTCACTCTCTCAGCAAGACATTCCCAAGCAGGGAACAGCCTGCACAATGATCCGTGAGAGATGGAAACATCAATGATGAGAGAGAATCATTGATCGGCTGTCTCCTGCATATTCCTTGCTGGAGATTGGGCCTGCAACCCAGGTACATGCCCTTGACTGGGAATCAAACCCAGACCCTTTGGTCTGAGGGCTGACGCTCTAACCAGTGAGCCAGACCGGCCAGAGCTGCTCTCAGGTTTTAACTGGCTGATCAGATGATCTCCACATATCCTAGGAAGGTTCTAGACCAGTGGTTCTCAACCTGTGGGTCGAGACCCCTTTGGGGGTCGAACGACCCTTTCACAGGGGTCGCCTAAGACCATCGGAAAACACATATATAATTACATATTGTTTTTGTGATTAATCACTATGCTTTAATTATGTTCAATTTGTAACAATGAAATTGGGGGTCACCACAACATGAGGAACTGTATTAAAGGGTCGCAGCGTTAGGAAGGTTGAGAACCGCTGTTCTAGACGGACATGCACTCCCTGAGCACGTGGGGAGGAGGTGTTCTGGGGCTTTGCTCTGAGGCTCGGGAGAGACAGAGGACAAGATTTCTGGAGAGTGACCGCTTGGCTCTGTGTTCCAGCGCCAGCGGGAGACCTTTCCTGCTCTACGTGGGCCTGGCCCACATGCACGTGCCCCTAACCAGGACCCAGCTGTCGGCAGACCCACAGGGCCGCGCGCCGTACGCTGCGGGCCTCCGGGAGATGGACGGCCTGGTGGGCCAGATCAAAGACGGAGCTGACCGCACGGCAAAGGGAAATACGTTCCTCTGGTTTACAGGTGAGGTAGCAACACCCAGCCTGCCTCGCTGGGCGCTGACGGCTGCCTGCGCCTGCACCTGCGCCCTGAAGGCTGAGTCTGGTCAAGTGATCGTCTTCCGCCGGGCAGGGGGCTCCCTCTGAACTTGAGGCCCCACTGGTGATGGGTGGTTGAATGCTGAGCACCTGTCCATTTGGGGCCTCCAAAGCCGAGCCCCCGGGCAGGTTTGCACAGAGAGCAGGTCCCCCCTGGCCCCTTAAGTCTTGATCAGGGCCCTCTGGGCGTTGCGCTCAATTAATGAATAACTTGGATGTTGCGAACCTGTGTAGTGCTCAGACTGTTCTAGACTCCCTCTTCACCATCTTCCCGGTCCCAGGGACTCCAGTTGCTACTGGCCTCCAGCTCGCTAGGTCCCGTCCTCTGGCGGAGTGGAGCTGAACTGGCCGGCCATTCAGAGGCCCCACCCAGCCCTGTGGGTCTCAGGTCCCTGTCGGAGGAGGCAGGGGGTCAGAGCGCTGCCGCTGGGTCACGTAGACACCTGGATTCGAACCCGTACGCTACTGCTGAGAAGGTTGATCTCTACACACCTCTGTTTCTTCATCTGCAAAGTGAAGAAGCTAACCATGGGGTCTAGTCTGTAGCATGTTGGAGGGTATGAGATCATGTATGTGAAGCCCCGGGCGCATCATAGGTGCTCAGTCAGTCGTGGCTGGGCTGATGGCATTGGTAATGAGATTGCTAAAGCTATAAAAGGCCCAAGTCCGTAAGGCAGGCGCCTCAAGATGCCAGAGGAGGAACCCTGCTCTTTGAAAGCCCAGCAGCTCTTCAAGGGCAGGGTCCTAGTTGATTTTACAAGTCCCTCTTCTATGCAGTCCCCTGCTGTGCCCAGGGATGTAGGGCTAGAGAGAGAGACTCAGCCAAAGTGACCACTGGTTTGTTGACCTTTCCATGTTTCTCCTTTTGGTTTTTAGGAGACAACGGCCCATGGGCTCAGAAATGTGAGCTGGCAGGCAGCGTGGGTCCCTTCACCGGATCATGGCAAGTTCCTCGAGGTAGGGGCTCAGCTGGGGCTGGTGGGTCCCACTGTGGGTGGGACATGGGATTCTATCTCCGGGCCTCGGGGCATCATTGTGAACCAGGGACAAGGTCCTCACCAGCCACCAGGTCCCAGAAGAGAACCTGATGGGGCAGAGAGAGCCTCTGTTCAGCCCGGAGCATCCTGGTCTCTGCTCTCCTCCTGGGACTCCCTCAGGGGACCACCCTCTCCCACGAGCCAGCCCCTTCCTCATTCTCTTTCCCTTCTTTCTCTCCTTTTAAAAAAGTCATCCCTCCATCCACCCAACCATTAATTCATTTCATTCATTCAAGAGATATGTAGTGCACCGCTCCCTGAAGGTTTCTGTACCCATTGTCTCTAAAGCTTACAACCATGAAAGGCAGGTTCATTTCCATTTACAGATGGAGAGAGAGAGAGGCTCAGAGAGGCCAAGTCACCTGCCCACCATCACACAGTGAAAGCTGGTGATCTCCCCATTGCACCACGCTGCCCTTCTCTGTTTAAACATCCTTCCGCTCTCAGCTCAGTGTCCATCTGCTGACAGTTTGGTAGTGTGGGCCAGACCCTGAAAAAGGCGTGAGCCTGCTGATGCTTCCGTGTCTCCTTGAAGAACTTGTTCTGGAGAGATAAATAACCAAGTGCACAATGATGCACATACAACGATGCTTCTTGGACTTAGCCCAGGTAGCTATCGGTAGAGGAGTGTGAAATGCTGCATATCATTGACCTGGAAGCATTGGCCTGCAGTACTTTTCAGTGAAAAAGCAGGTTGCAAAACAACATGTAAAGGCCCCGGCCGGTTTGGCTCAGTGGATAGAGCGTCAGCCCTCGGACTGAACGGTCCCAGGATCAATTCCAGTCAAGGGCTTGTCCCTTGGTTGCAGGCTCCATCCCTGGCCCCGGTCCCGGCACGCGCAGGAGGCAACCCAATCGATGTCTCTCACATCGTTGTTTCTCTCTCTATGTAGTTCCCCTTCCATTCCACTCTCTCTAAAAATCAATGGGGAAATGTCCTCATGTGAGGATTAATAAAACACACACACACACAAACAATAGGTAAGGGGTAATTATATGAAAATAAGCATAGGTATTCTTGGGAAAATTGTTAAAAGAGGCAAGAAAAGGTAACCAATGATTCGCGGTAATTATCTCTGGAGGATTGAAGTGCGATTTTCTCCCCCACAACGAAAAAGTTAAAGTAAGTTTTTAGAAGGTGCTTGTACCTAAGGGGTTTGGAGGTGGGCGTGGCAGGGTTACCCCTGTGCCTGGGTTTTCCTGCCGTCCAGCTCGATCCTGAGCTGTGGCCCCCAGTGTCCAGGTCAAAGGACACAAAGTCCCTCCCATATTCGTCAGGCAGCATATTTGTCGTCCCCAAGACTGTAACCTTTGTGCCCCTCGTGGCCGGGGGCGAGAGGGACGTGCCGATCACTCCTTCTTCTCTGTCAACTTTAACCTGGTGTTCCTTGGCTCGGATCCTGGAAAACTTTACGAGGGAGCCGCTGCCGGGACTGTGGCCACGTCTCCTGTCAGGAGAGTGGGGTTAGGCGTCAGGGCACGGGCGCCACCTCCCCTCTCCCGTGCAGTGAGCAGACAGTTTATCATTCAGGGTTGGGGTTTCTCCCTCTGTTGATCTCTTTGGTTCTCTCCAGTTCAAGAACACGGTAACCTACTTCTGGTTCCTGGAGAGCTGGTCCAGGAAAAGGTGCCAGGACTGGACGTGGGTGGCGACACGTCTGACACCCGGAACAGCAGCAGGTGTGAGCGGGAGGGGCTGTTTGCAGTAGCGGGTTACGGGGCCTGCTCTCTGTACCTGGGACACCCGCAGGCCAGCTGCCACCTCCCACGCTCAGTTGGAAAGCCTGGGAGAGTCTGGAATCAGAACTGTCCAGGGTGAAAATCCAGAAGGCATAGAAACCAAGGATGAGGGGGGAAAGGGTCTGTTGGTGAGTGGCTCCTCTGTGGGGAGCTCTCTGTTCCCCCAGAGCTGACCTCTGGTCTCCTGCCTGTGGACCTGCCTCATCTTGTCTCTCCCCCCTCCCCCCGCCCGGGAGGCAGTTTTGAAAGAGGGATTCCAGCTGCGGGTGTGGACAGGGGCCCATTCTCCGAGGGAAGCACCTTGCCTTAGGTCAGTGGTCGGCAAACTCATTAGTCAACAGAGCCAAATATCAACAGTACAACGATTGAAATTTCTTTTGAGAGCCAAATTTTTTAAACTTAAACTATATAGGTAGGTACATTGTTATTAACTTAATTAGGGTACTCCTAAGCTGGCCTTTGCTAAAAACGTCCTCAATCTGATTGAGGTACGTTCGCTGAGGTCAACCCCTTCCAACTCTCCCATCCACACTCGTCTTGTATACTTGTTTCGTCTATCTCCTTTCCGAAAACCGACTTCTGCGCATGGGCCACGAAGTTTCAATCGCACTGTACGTGCGCGCCCGCACGTGGTATTTTGTGGAAGAGCCACACTCAAGGGGCCAAAGAGCCGCATGTGGCTCGCGAGCCACGGTTTGCCGACCACTGCCTTAGGAGAAACACATTTACTAGCTGGGCAACCTACTTCGCTCTTTGCCTTCCTTTAGTTGAGCACCTACTGTGGGCCCAGAACTCAGTGCTGGGGACAGAGGTCATCAAAGGCCCTGGCTTGAAGGGATGGTGAAGTTCTGACTCGGTGGGTCTGGGATGGTGATGGAGATGCTACATTTCCAAGAAACACCTGGGACCCCACTTGGAGAACCACCAACCTAGAATATCCACATCCAGACCATCTTGATTCTAGAGTCATCCACGTCTTGAACTTCCAGATGTCAACCAGATGTTGCTGAGGCGTGGTCTTGGGACCAGTGGCATTAGCGCCATCTGAGGACTTGTTAGCAATGAAGGTTCTAGGCCCCCCGCCCAGACCTGCTGAATCAGGAACTCTGGGGTCGGGGCCCAGAAATCTGTGGCAGTAGCCACACATGACTATTGAATTCGAATTCAGTTCCTTGCTCACTTTAGCCACACTTCAAGGGCTCAGAAGCCACGTGTGGTGGGCGGCTACCCTATTGGATGGTGCAAATAGAAAACATTTGCATGATGGCAAAGACTTCTATTGGACAGAATGGGAGCGAACACATCAGCAGGTCATTCTGCTGCAGGGTAAGAACGCCATGATAGCAGGAAGCTCAAGGACCTCTCGTCCACTGGGCGGGTGACAGGAAGGCTTTCCTGAGTGGTTAGTTTTAAAGAATGAGTAGGAGACAGCCAGGGATTTGTGAGGGAGGGGGCTTTGGGTGGCCTGATGTGGTATCTGAGTGGCAGGCCCAGCCCCTGGATTCGTGGTGGGGCTGGGCCAGATCCATTTTCTTCTTTTCTCAGGAGATCCTGAAGGCCAACTTGGCCTAGGGCTAAATACGTCGTCATCTTCGTTCCCCAAACCAGCTTCTGTCAGCTATTCCACAGCCTTGCTCCTCCTCCTGCCCAGGAAGCTGCTGGGGGCTCTGGGAAGCCAGGCAGAGCCCTGTGTGGAAGGGTGTAGCCAGGGCTCAGGTCAGGAGGGGAGCTGGGGTCCCTCTAGACCACCTGTTCCTCGTCAGTGGGATGCCTGCACATCCTGCTGTAAGGGGGCCGGTCTCAAGAGCAGATGAAAGAGAAGACAGTGTTTTTGCAACGGTACCCAGAGCCCTGCTCTTCCCGCTCTGTCGCCGGCCTGCGGCGTCAGGCCACACGCGGCCTTCTCCTGCTCGCAGGCCCCGGCCCCCTCCTGTCTTCCCTTCCCTTTCCTGGCCGCGCCGCCCTGCTCAGCTGCTGGGATGAGGCAGTGTCTCCTGGAGGCACAGCTTCACCCCGTGCAGGAGTGAGGGTGCTCCCCTGGGCTTGGCTTGTGCCTGCAGGGGTGAGGAGAAACCGAACTGGGGGGAGGGGGGCGGGGGCAGGAGGCAACCCCAAGTGGCCCTGCCTTCTCCCAAACAAAGGGGATGTGAGGTGCCTGCCCACTGCTGACCCCAAGCGCACGCCCCGGCCCGGGCCTGGCCCAGAGCAGCTGCCCCTCTCCCCACAGCAGACCCGTTCCCGCCGGGACAGAGCCAGCGCCTTGTTTGTCCGCTGACAGACGGCTCCTCTGTCTGGAAACCCTTTTTTGTTGTTTTATTTGAAGAGCAGGACTGTTCCTTCCTCCCCCTGGGTGATGGGGAAACATTCTGTTGAATTTGGCATCCTCAGCCTCGAAGAGACCTTGGTTGTTTGTAATCTGATGCTATCAGGTGGTTGCATAACCTTTCCCACTGGGACTCGGGCTCTGCATCTCTGCATCGGGGCCTTCCTGGGAGGGGGAGGAGTGGCGAAAGGTCAGAGGTGGGCTTGGTGAGGGTGCCCTGGACAGGGGGTGGCTGCTGGCCCTGGTCGGGGACAGGGAGGTGGAATTGTGTGTCCCCCAGGCCTTTGGCCACCAGGCTTGAAACGCCCCCATTGTCACACTTCAGGCCACCCGGCCAGCCAGCATCCTCGGTCCCCACGGAGGCCTGGCTGCCCTTTGGTTCTGGAAAGCCCGTCGGCTCCGGCACCCTTGGCAAGGGCACGCGTGTGTTTCTATTTAGGAAGGAAGCCGGCTGTTCAGAGGCTGCAGGACGTGCGCTCCTCAGCACAGGCGTGTTCTCTGCCCAAGCCACAGATTCAGAGGCCTTTGCGGGCCAGGCAGGGGATCCGAATGGACACGTGTCCGTGTCATCGGCGTGGGCCGGTCAGGGATTCAGGACCCTGGAGACTGGGTCCTGTCCAAAGACATACAAAATTAGTTTGAATAAAACAAAACCATCCTTGCCAAACCACGCGTCAGAGGGCTCGGTTCAGCGCGTGAGCCGTCAGGTAGCAACTTCTGCCATTCTTATCTGTAGGTAATTTTTCAGTTGTTTGTTATTTTTTTAAATATATTTTTATTGATTTCAGAGAGGAAGGGAGAGAAAGAGAAAGAAACATCAATCATGTGAGATAATCATGGATCGGCTGCCTCCTGCAGGACCCCTACTGGGGATTGAGGCCGCAGCCCGGGCATGTGCCCTGACCAGGAATCAAACCATGACATCGTGGTTCATAGGTCAACGCTCAACCCCTGAGCCACTCTGGCCGGGCAATTTTTCGATTTTTGGGGGCACTTCCATGGCAGGCACTATGCCAAAGGTTCTTGCTTCGAATTTCATATACATTCACTTACGTAGCTTTCCGCCCAGCCCCAGGAGATAAATACCATCCTGTTTGCCCTTCCTGGCTGGGGAGACGGAGTCGGACGGGGGTGTTCAGAGTTCTGCCTCAGGCCACCCAACAAGCAGGGTGGCCCTGGAGCCAGACCTTAGGTCTGCTGGTGCCCAAGGTGCCTCCCACTCACCTTGCTAACATTCCTCAAACGCTGGCCCTCAGACCACCGGCATCGGAGTCACCTGAACCCGAGCCCCCCCTGGACTTAGTCAGCCAGGGTCTCCCTCCGCTAGGGCCTCCCGGGGTTCTCCTCTATGGGAAGTGGCGTGCGCTGTCTTTCTGACACGGGGCGGCGTGGCACAGTGTCCCTTCCGGAGAGACTGCTATTCCTAAGCGTGGGCCGAGGCAGCCCGGTGGCCGGCCCTGCCTCCACGCAGGAGGGAAGGCACGTCACTTCCGTCGCCAGGGAAGAACAAGGAAGCAAATCCATGAATCATGGTTCTGTTTATGCTTTGGTTGCTGAGGCTAAATAGTTATTGCTTTAAGTAAGAGGTTCTGCCTTAATTAGAGTCATAACTAACCGCAAGCGCATTGCAACGCGTTCTCACGACCGTGGGACATGCTTTTCTCAACAGAAAGCCACACGCGACCAACACTTCTCCTGTGCGTGCCACGGCCAGGGGCTGAGGGCTCCTCCACGCCGAGAAGTGGCTTTTGGAATCAGAAAGTTCATAGACATTTAATCTACGGACTTACCTGTTATTATAACGTACAGGTTCATATTCATGATCCTGTGTCTTAAAGGTATAGAGGTGTGGGCAATATAAAACCCTGTGATTAAACGCACGAGGCTACATTTAATTTTCAAGCGCATTGTGTCCACTTTCTGATCGTGTCCCAGCCCTCCTACTTCTGGAATGGACGCTCTTCACCAGGAGCGCATCCCGGGCCAATTAAATCACGGTTTCTGGGAAAGGGTCCTCGGTGTGGGTATTTTTTAATGCTCCCCTAGTGAGTCTACTACGCATTCAGGGATGAGTGGGTACGCCGTCCTAGAAGATTTAATGGCTGAGAGTGTTGGCTGTCTAGTTAGACCTGGACTCAAATCCTGGCTCTCGCATTTGCCAGCTGTGTGACCTTGGGCAAATTGCTTAACCTCTCTGAGCTTCAGTTTCTTCATCTGAAAAATGGGTATAGGAAGCACCTGGCTCTCAAGGTTATCAAAAGGATTAAATGAGTTCACGCAGGGAAGCTCTCCGCATTGCGCTCAGGGGTGCTTAACTCCGTGCGCAGGCAGGGCTCCGTAGACAGGAGATGGTAGTGTTACTGTTGTTTAACTGGAAATGAGGTTCCATTAGTAGGAGCACGTATCACTGGAGAGTAGGGTGGGAGGGGACCGGAGGCAGCTCTCCTGGGATTCACCTCTGCTGGTGCAGGTAAATCACAACAAGCAACGCTATTCTGATAATCAGACTCCACAGCCCTGGGGACCCATGGAAAACGCTAGTTGGATTTTTTAAGTCTGTCCACCCCAGTGCCATGGATGCCGGGGTTCAGAGTAAGAGGGTGTCCACGGCGTGTGGGATGTACACTTTTATAATTGCTCACGCACACCCTGGATGCTTTTCAGAGAGATTGCTTTCGAGTGCAGGTCTCTGGGCGTGGCTGGGATTTTGAACCGCGTCTCTCGGTTAAAGCCAGAACCCAGGGTGCAGCAGACGTAGAGCGGGGTGGACCCTCCAGTGGATGCGCCGAGGGGCTGCGCCCCGCCAGCCCTCTTCTCGCTTCCTCGTAGTTCTGAGCCTTTGCCTGTGGACTCTGCACTGGGTTGGCACATACACACCTTATAACTGACTGAGTTCCTTGCAGCCCCTCCAGCTTCCAGCCCGCTGCTGAAATAAGGCAAACAGAAATATTCTCCTCTGAAAAACAACTTGGGGACATCCCTTGCCTGAAAACAGCAACACAGAAGCTTGTGGCAAACAAGCGGACTCCCTAGTGGTGGAGGCCCATTAGCAGGTTTGTTAATTAGGGGCTGGTGCACCATCCTAGAAACATCCCGGAGGCGGAGGCCAGCTCCTGGGTGACCCGGGGGGGGGGGGCCCTCACCTGCCATGCACAGCCCTCTATCCTGCCTTCTGGTTGGCTGTCTGCACTGTCGGCTTATTTCTGGGAACTAAAGCCTTCGCCTTCCTTAGCATCTGGCCTCCAAGGCTAAGCAGACCTGTCCGAAACTTGTGCACCATAGACATGCAAATAAACAGGTTCCATGTTCCACCCACCTGCCCGCCCCGCCGGCTTCCACATAAATTCCCCTCGAGGGCGTGGAATTCTCTGCAGAGCCCTGCACGTGCACGCGTGGACACTCCCCGCCTGCCTGCTCTTTGACCTTAAGCTGGGGTGTATGTCATGCACCCGCAGCCGCGTGGGAGTGCGTTCCATGCTTCCTGTGGACTCTCTCGTCCGTGTGCACCAGTCGGTCATGCACCCGCAGCCGCGTGGGAGTGCGTTCCATGCTTCCTGTGGCTCTGGACTCTCTTGTCCGTGTGCACCAGTCATTGGGAGTGGGCTCTGTGTGTATTTGTGGGAGATGTGCCTCTCGTGGGAAGACTGTGTTTGAGACCTTTTGGGCCAGGCCAGAGGGCTTCCCATTCAGCCTGCACAACGCCACTTGGTTTTGAGAGCCCCACACCCCTAAACATGGACAGTCCACAGGAGGGGAGATGTTCTGTGTTTTGATGGTCACTTTAACACTTGGGGGGCTCGAAAGCGGGTTATGAGAAAGGCTCAAGAACGCCAAGCATCTCTGGCGTGGCGTGCCGGGCCAGGACCTGGGCCTCAACGGTCCGCTGTGAGTGCAGCGGGGCAGACGCTCGGTCTTGTTGCCCCGCCTTCCCGTCGCCATCGCTCTCACATTCACGCCAGCCGGGCGGGGGCGTTGCCTGACCACGGTCCGTGGGAGCCACACACGTCTGCTTTGGCAGGGCCTTCCACACGCGAACGTTGTGGAATCCCTGGCTCAGCCAGGATGCGGGTGGGGTGTGTGTGGGAGTGGGGAGGTCATGGTTAGCTCCAGGCAACATGTATTCAGGATGTTTCCATCAAACATGACCTCATCTCTTCCAGCCCGCCGGTCATCATTAAACTGGTGGTCACTTTGACCTTGGCGGATACAAAAAGAATTCCTTTCATTTCCAAAGTGTAAATTCATAGATTGCACAGGGATTGTCCTTGCCTCCTCCTGGGAGGCAAGAGGTCGGAGCTGTTACTAATGCCGTCTCCACGACATCAGAACAACTCATGAATTCAAGGAAAAACAAAGCAAAGCAAAAGACAACAGTAAAACCCGTGCCAGACCCGTCGCTGGGCGTTGGGCAGCTCAAATAGCTGGGGAATGTTCTGCTTTTTCTCTCTTTTCAAACAATTGTATTTATTAAAATACATTTTTTAATTGATTTCAGAGAGGAAGGGAGAGGGAGAGAGAAATAGAAACATCAATGATGAGAATCACTGATCGGCTGCCTCCTGCATGCCCCCCCACTGGGGATCGAGCCCGCAACCCGGGCATGTGCCCTGACCAGCAATCGAACCTTGACCTCCTGGTTCATAGGTCGACGTTCAATCACTGAGGCGCTGTGGCCGGGCCAATTGTATTTTTTTCATCCTAAACGATCACATTATAATCAGCAGAAAGACAAATGCACTTACTTTAATGGATATTCGTTAAGTACTGTGTCTTGGGCCCAGGAGACATGAAATCTCGTGGTGTGGATTCACAGGATAAGCAAGCCAGTAACCAGATGACGTGAAGCATGAAAGGTGTCGTGAAGGAAATAAAGTGACCTGACTCAATAGGGAGGGACTGAGGCAACTCCTTACGCATGTTGAGTCCAGTAAAATAAAAGCACGCATTGAAAGATATTAACCACCTGCATAAAAATAGCTGGTTATGCCCTGGCCAGTTTGGCTCAGTGGATAGAGTGTCAGCCTGTGGACTGAAGGGTCCCGGGTTTGATTCTGGTCAAGGGCATGTACCTCAGTTGCAGGCTCCTCCCCAGCCTGGGCCCTGGTCAGAGCTCGTGCAGGAAGTAACCCATTGATGTGTTTCTCTCACATCAATGTTTCTCTCTGTCTTTCCCTCTCTCTTCCACTCTCCCTAAAAATCAATGGGAAAATGTCCTTGGGTGAGGATTAAAAATATATATATTATTTTTAAAAAAATAGCTGGTTACTATTGTGATTCTCAGAGGCTCCTGGCGGGTCCCCTTAGGAGGGACTGTTGTCCCAGAGGGCGGCTGTGAGATGGAGAGACCGGAGCCCCCTGTCAAAGCACCAACTGTCCCCCCCCCTCCTTTCCAGGGGGCAGTCCAGCCAAGCAGACCACCTGGGAAGGAGGGCACCGAGTCCCGGCGTTGGCGTACTGGCCCGGCAGGGTCCCCGGCAATGTCACCAGCGCCGCCTTGTTAAGGTAGGAGACCCACACGGCCTTGATGCGCTGGGGTTTACCGCCGGGAAGTCACAGGCGCTCGAGTGGTGAGAGACCTCGGAAGGAGAGACCTCCTCCGCCACCTGCCTCTGCCAGGTGTCCCCAGACAGCGCCGGAGCCCCGCTGGGAGCAGCCGGGGCCTGCCGTCCGCAGTTCCACGTGCTGGTTCAGGCAGCAGCGCAGTGGCGTCTTCGCACGCCGTCTGGGTTAACGTCTGGGTGAAGAGGGCGCTGGGCCGGTTCATGCCTGGGGCGCTGAGTCCGGGTGGCGTGTCTGCCGAAGAGAACGGCCTCTCCCTTCTGCCCTGGCCCCACCTGGCGGGAGGAATCCTCATCTGAGCTGAAGTGATGAGGCGGGGCAGGTGGCCGAGGGGTGGCTGTGTGAAGCCAGCCCTTCACGGGCAATCACATGGCCCCCAGAAAGGAGTGTGGATGTCCACGTGCCCTGAGGGCGGGAGGAAGGAGGCGGGGCCCCCAGGCTGGAGCGGAGGGAATGAACCCCTGGCGAGGGCACTCTTCCTACTTCTGGCAACGAAGCTTCTGCCAGGAGGCGGGTCCCCGGGCGCTTCCTCCGTTAAAAGGACAGCGGTAGTGTGTCATCTCGCCAGCGCTCTTAGCTCCTTATTGGGGCAGATCCGGGAGGCCATCCCCTGGGCACAGGACTTGGCTGGGTGGCCATCGGAGCGCAGTGCCATGCAGGGTATCCATCGCGGGGACTTCTCACTCATTCAGACAGGGTGCTGCCTGTGTTCCCTGGCAGCGGGACCCGCGGTGGAAGCCAGTGCCCGCTCACGTGCCCGGAGGACTGGGTCTGCTTGGAGACTAATGTATTTCTGCAGGTTCTTCATCATTAGCCGCGTGGGTACTGGCCGAGGGAACACAGCGTTAGTAGAGGAAAGCAGGCCCCAGGACTCCGGGTCAGCCCCACACAGTCAGGAGGCCTGGAGTCCCGTGCTGTCAGCTGGCCGGGCAGAGGGCCAGGCGGGCTGCTTTTTATGGGGCCCACGTGGTGTGTGGTGCGCACAGCCAGGCTGAGCGCTCACAGGCCGAGTGCTCACAGGCCGGGCTGCACACGCACAAACAACCCGGCCATCTCGAGTTACATCACCGAAGCCAAGCACACGCTTCTCCCTCGAGAGCGGGGTTTACACCTGGATCCACCTCGGTGCTGATGGTGACGGAATCGCATCAGCTTGTTAGCCATCTCGGGCCGCAGAGGCTTAGGGGACAGCGTGGGGGCCGCAGGAGCGAGACGCGGTGCAGGGGACGCTTGCTGAGGGCGCCAGGAACTTCTGCCAGGACAGCACCGTGGACTCTAGCAGTCCCTCGTAGGGTAGTGTTTGGTGTTAGATCCGTCTTGATTGTAGCAGGACAGTGTGTCTCCATGGACGCCACCCTCTTGTGTTTTCCCACGGGAATCCGTGCACACTTGGGGGGAGCACCCTCGCTGCCAGGATTGGCCACGGCGTGCCGGCCGCCTGTTCCCATGGTTCGCTCAGGAGAAGGGCACTAACACGTCCTGTTCTCGGGAGCCCCACCCTCCCACCCGGGGTGCTTATCCCCATGACATCACAGCTGGGAGGATGCAGAGCTGGACAAGGCCAGAGTCGCTTCGCCTGCACCCTGGCGGCCGGCCCTGAGGAACTGTGAGCAGCAGTGGGGAGACGAGGCAGTGCCACCCCACCTCACCACGCTGGGCTCTGTAATGAGCCTGCACCTTCACTGTTGGGCTCTGAGGATGCTCCGGGGGCAGCCGCGGCCCCTCCACCCTCCGCAGGGGGCTGAGGCCAGGGAGGGGTGGGCTCCCAGCTTTTCCCAGGGGAAACGAGAGGGAATGACCACGCAGGAAGAAACGTGCCATGGAACGCCGACACACTGCTCCCCACTCTTCCACGGTCTGAAGGGAGTTCTGCTCTGATCCACCCCTCCGTGCCCAGTCCCACGCACCCCCAGTTCTTCCCGAGCAACCCCTCGCCAGTCTCACTTCCCGTCTTCTGATCACATCCTCCGTTTTCCCAGATAAAATGTCCCAGCTTCTAGGAAACCCCGTCCCTCCCCACCTGCTGGGATGCACTCCCCCCAGGACAGCCCACCCAGCCTGGCACCCCGGTTCCAGCAGCACAGATCCTGGGGTCCAGGCGGTGCTGCTTGCAGCCCTTCAGCCCCTGCATCCTTCTCTCCATCACCCAGGTCCACACCCCAGCTCCTTGGCAGCTCCTTGGATAAGAACACGAACACGCACATGCACATGCACACGCACACGCACACGCACATGCCCTCCGGGCAGCCTCCGGCGCCTTGGACTGGCCGAAGCCGGAGTAAGAAGAAGGGAAATGTTTTCAGACGGGCAGTGGCACCTGCACAGGCGTCCCTGTCCACATCCTCCGTTTTCCCAGATAAAATGTCCCAGCTTCTAGGAAACCCCGTCCCTCCCCACCTGCTGGGATGCACTCCCCCCAGGACAGCCCACCCAGCCTGGCACCCCGGTTCCAGCAGCACAGATCCTGGGGTCCAGGCGGTGCTGCTTGCAGCCCTTCAGCCCCTGCATTCTTCTCTCCATCACCCGGCTCCACCCCCGGGCTCCTTGGCAGCTCCTTGGATAAGAACACGCACACGCACACGCCCTCCGGGCAGCCTCCGGCGCCTTGGGCTGGCCGAAGCCGGAGTAAGAAGGAGGAAAATTTTCAGACAGGCAGTAGCACCTGCACAGGCGTCCCAGTCCATGCGGACGGAGGGCAGCCTTTTGTCAAGGTGCAGAGCAACCTCGCCTCTCCCGTGAGCAGCTGCTGGCTGCCCACTGGTCGCCAGGGGCCATGGAGGTGCGGTTTTGTCCCCCCTAAAGCCGGGGCCGGCATCTCCGACTCCATCAGGCCCAGGAGGCGCAGTGCAGGGGCCAGGAGACTTTGGGAACGCTTGACATGTTTATTTTCTTTTAAAACCGAGAGAAAGAATAGCAAAGACCTTTTCGGTAGAAGAAAATGGTTTAACGTGTACTCTGTTCACCTGTACGGCCACACAGTGGGAAAGGGGACTCGGACATTCTGTGTGGACGAAGGGCCTGGAAGGGAACGGTACCCGGGTCCCATGGGAGCCCGAGTGCGGCCCTGCCAGCGCCTCCCCCAAGTAGCACAATGAACTGCAGAAACCTGGAAATGCCCGGGTTGCTTTGTCCCTTTCTTCAAGGGTTTAAGGCTCCCAGGACCGATTTCTCGAGTGAGGTTTGAAGTTCAGAGCAGCTGGGGCCCTTTTGGTTCCTCCACGTCCACGCCCTGCCCGGCTGGGAGGCCCCGGGTCCATCTGTGCCCAGGACGACCTCAATCTTCCAGGGGGACCTTGGGCTTAGCGCCCTCCGCCACGTGAGAAAGGACTGCTGGCAGCGCGGCGTTGGCGAGTCCCGGAGACGCTGCCACGTTTCTCTCGGGCCAGCGGTTCTCTCTGCTCTGGGTGGGCGAGGACTCGCCGAGGCCCCGGGAATCCCGGAGACACTGGAGTTCCGAGAACATCGACTGATTGCTGTGTAACTAGGAAACGGAGCCTCAGATAGAGGGGAACATGAGATGGAAAAGAAAGTGACCGTGCATCCCCCATCCAGCACCTCCTGTTGGTCTTGCTCACGGATTTGGCCCATCTGTGGCCCAGACCCCGCGGGGGCACACATTCCACAAAGCCCGGCAAACAGCCCCAACCACACCCTATCCACACGGCACTGGTGCTGCGCGGGGGCGTGGCTGTGGCCTGCGGACAGGGTCCTGGGCTGTGCTGGACTCTGCAGAGGCTTTCTCTGCGCAGCGTGCCGTGGCTCGGCTGTGGGATGCCAGCTCCCGGAGCACGTCTCTCAGGAGAGAAGCCACAGGCTCCGTGGACAGAGCAGAAGGCAAAGCAGACACACTCTGTCCCGAGCCCACGGAGAGGTTCTGCCCTGGGTGGTCGGCAGAGTTCTGGGGAGGAGGCGGAGGTGGAGGCGGAGGTGGAGGCTGGGGAGGAGGCGTAGGAGGAGGTGGAGGCTGAGATGGAGGTGGAGGAGGAGGAGGAGGTGGGCAGAGGGAAGAGGGGCCTCATGGCAGGTCCCCCCCTGCAGCCCCTTTGCAGGGCAGACGCCGCCTGCCAGGCGCCCAGTGGGGCAGTGGCAGGAGTGAGCCTCCAGTTGCTGCCGGGCCCAGTGCCGGGCCAGCCAGAGCCTCTTTGTGGGGGAGGCCGGCCTCACGTTGGCCCTGCCCGCCTTGTGACAATAGGTCCCACAGATGCTTGGTTGTCTGGGCCCGCGGGTCGACGGCTCTGTGGAAAGGGCAGCCCACGTGTTCCTGCTGGAGAGCTGCTCCCAGCGCCGAGAGCATAGCAGGCTGGACGGAGGGGCAGGGGGTGCCCCGTAGTGGAGTAAAATCGTACCCTATGAGCTTTAAAAGGTCACATTAACCGCCCTAACCGGTTTGGCTCAGTGGATAGAGC
>NW_005367911.1:1636298-1652888 GCF_000412655.1 Myotis brandtii | reverse complement strand
GCTGCTGGCTGCCCACTGGTCGCCAGGGGCCATGGAGGTGCGGTTTTGTCCCCCCTAAAGCCGGGGGCCGGCATCTCTGACTCCATCAGGCCCAGGAGGCGCAGTGCAGGGGCCAGGAGACTTTGGGAACGCTTGACATGTTTATTTTCTTTTAAAACCGAGAGAAAGAATAGCAAAGACCTTTTCGGTAGAAGAAAATGGTTTAACGTGTACTCTGTGTTCACCTGTACGGCCACACAGTGGGAAAGGGGACTCGGACATTCTGTGTGGACGAAGGGCCTGGAAGGGAACGGTACCTGGGTCCCACGGGAGCCCGAGTGCGGCCCTGCCAGCGCCTCCCCCAAGTAGCACAATGAACTGCAGAAACCTGGAAATGTCTGGGTTGCTTTATCCCTTTCTTCAAGGGTTTAAGGCTCCCAGGACCGATTTCTCGGGTGAGGTTTGAAGTTCGGAGCAGCTGGGGCCCCTTTGGTTCCTCCACGTCCACGCCCTGCCCGGCTGGGAGGCCCCGGGTCCATCTGTGCCCAGGACGACCTCAATCTTCCAGGGGGACCTTGGGCTTAGCGCCCTCCGCCACGTGAGAAAGGACTGCTGGCAGCGCGGCGTTGGCGAGTCCCGGAGACGCTGCCACATTTCTCTCGGGCCAGCGGTTCTCTCTGCTCTGGGTGGGCGAGGACTCGCCGAGGCCCCGGGAATCCCGGAGACACTGGGGTTCCGAGAACATCGACTGATTGCTGTGTAACTAGGAAACGGAGCCTCAGATAGAGGGGAACATGAGATGGAAAAGAAAGTGACCGTGCATCCCCCATCCAGCACCTCCTGTTGGTCTTGCTCACGGATTTGGCCCATCTGTGGCCCAGACCCCGCGGGGGCACACATTCCACAAAGCCCGGCAAACAGCCCCAACCACACCCTAGCCACACGGCACCGGTGCTGCGCGGGGGCGTGGCTGTGGCCTGCGGACAGGGTCCTGGGCTGTGCTGGACTCCGCAGAGGCTTTCTCTGCGCGGCGTGCCGTGGCTCGGCTGTGGGATGCCAGCTCCCGGAGCACGTCTCTCAGGAGAGAAGCCACCGGCTCCGTGGACAGAGCAGAAGGCAAAGCAGACACACTCTGTCCCGAGCCCACGGAGAGGTTCTGCCCTGGGTGGTCGGCAGAGTTCTGGGGAGGAGGCGGAGGTGGAGGCGGAGGTGGAGGCTGGGGAGGAGGCGTAGGAGGAGGTGGAGGCTGAGATGGAGGTGGAGGAGGAGGAGGAGGTGGGCAGAGGGAAGAGGGGCCTCATGGCAGGTCCCCCCCTGCAGCCCCTTTGCAGGGCAGACGCCGCCTGCCCGCCCGCCAGGCACCCAGTGGGGCAATGGCCGGAGTGAGCCTCCAGTTGCTGCCAGGCCCAGTCCCGGGCCAGCCAGAGACTCTTTGTGGGGGAGGCCGGCCTCACGTTGGCCCTGCCCGCCTTGTGCCAATAGGTCCCACAGACGCTCGGTTGTCTGGGCCCGCGGGTCGACAGTTCTGTGGAAGGGGCAGCCCACGTGTTCCTGCTGGAGAGCTGCTCCCAGCGCCGAGAGCATAGCAGGCTGGACGGAGGGGCAGGGGGTGCCCCGTAGTGGAGTAAAATCGTACCCTATGAGCTTTAAAAGGTCACATTAACCGCCCTAACCGGTTTGGCTCAGTGGATAGAGCATCGGCCTGTGGACTGAAGGGTCCCGGGTTCGATTCTGGTCAAGGGCATGTACCTTGGTTGCGGGCACATCCCCGGTGGGGAGTGTGCAGGAGGCAGCTGATCGGTGTTTCTCTCTCATCGATGTTTCTAACTCTTTATCCCTCTTCCTTCCTCTCTGTAAAAAATCAATAAAATATATTTAAAAAAAACACAAAAGGTCACATTAACCAAGTGCACCCTAATGGTAACCACGGCTGCCTTGGTGGGCAACGCTGCGAGGCTGCCTCGGTCGCCGACGGCTGCCTTGGGCGGTGTGCTGCTTGTGCACGTTTCCTCCTTTCCTCGTCTGCCCGAGCTGTGTCTGTCGGGAGCGTTTGCTCTTTTAATGGAAAAGAGATGAATTGAAGGAGATGGAGTGTTTCTCACATCACTGGGTTCCAAAGAAAGACCAGATATTCAGGGCACAGAGACCCAGGGAAGGAACAGGACAGGCACCTTCTCTTGCCGACACCTGCCACTCACTGTTCCCTCCCAGCGCGTGGCTGTGGCCCCGCTGGTGACAGGCAGAACCACGGAGATCGGCCCACAGGGGTGTCACTGTGAACAGTGACAGCACAGACTTCCAAGGAGCACTGACCGAGCGCCAGCTTCTTCTCTGTGCCTTTAGGATGATTATTATCACACTCATTTTATTTTAATGTGTTTTTATTGATTTTTAGGGAGAGAGGAAGGAGAGGGAGAGAGAGAGAGAAACATTGATCAGCTGCCTCCTGCACCCACCCCGACTGGGGATTGAGCAGGAAACCTGGGCATGTGCCCCAACCCAGATTGGAACTGGTGACCTTTCAGTGCCAGGGATCACGCTCAACCAACGCAGCCACACCTGCCAGGGCATCCTGCCCATTTTACAGAACAGAAAACCGAAGGCCCGAGGGGCCGGACAGGTGGCAGCACTGGGATTTGAGCCCAGGCAACCCCTGGCCGCAGAGCCTGGGTGCTGAACCACTGGGCCGCTCTGCCGCCTGGAGGGTAGAAACCCAGGTGGAACGTGAGGGAAGGACAGGCCGGGGGAGGGCCGGGCCACACAGTGCTGGGCTTGGGCCGCCAGTGCTGGGCTTGGGCTGGTGCGGGTGGGTCTTGGCCACAGCATGGCCAGCAAGAGTCCGGGACCAGCCAGGCCAAGGCTGTCTGTCTGATCCTCCTGCAGTGTGCTGGACATCTTCCCCACCGTGGTGGCCCTGGCCGGTGCCAGCCTGCCCCGAGGCCGCCACTTCGACGGTCTGGATGCCTCCGACGTGCTCTTTGGCGGGTCGCAGACTGGGCACAGGGTAAGTGAAGGAGATATGTACCCCGCCCGGTTCTTCGGGGTGGACCTGCCGCCTCACCCGGGGCCTGTTCCCCTTCGTGCAAACAGCCATCTCAGGGGAGGCAGGCAAGCGGCAGGCCGCTCCAGATCCAGTCTAAGAAACCCTGAGGGCGACTCCTCTGAGATGAACCTCTTTCCTCTCCCTTCCTCCGCTTCCCTATAATCAGCCCGGAATGTCAGTCGGATTTAAGTCTAACCGTTTGGCCGAAGTGGGTGCACGGGTGCACATTCATGTCAGGGACAGGCCCTGGCTCCTGGAGGCCCAGCGTGAGGCTCTGCAGCCGCCACACTAGCTCGGGGCTGTGAGACCCAGCACCCGGTGTTGGTTCTCTCTCTCTCTCTCTCTTAATATAGTTATTGATTTCAGAGAAGGAGGGAGAGATAGAAACATCAATGATGAGAGAGAATCATCAATCGGCTGCCTCCTGCACGCCCCCTACTGGGGCTAGAGCCTGCAACCCGGGCATGTGCCCTTGACTGGTCTCAAACCTGGGACCCTTCAGTCCACAGGCCGACGCTCTATCCACTGAGCCACACCAGCCAGGGCCTAGTGTCCTCTCCTCAGATGCTCTGAGGCACAACCAGGAAATGCTGGGCCTGATGGCCTGTCCCTGTCATTTCCCAGTTTTCCTTTTGCCAAAAGGGGAAGAGGAAGTGGGAGGAGGGAGGAGGATGGAGGGACCGGAACCCCCTTTGCGAGGCTGTGAGCACAGGGCTTCTCAGTTAGAGGCCGCACATCAAAGCGTCTATTTATAGCTGTGCCTTTACCGAGGGCCACATGGAAGTGACTCAGATGCCGCTCAAATGTGCTGTGGCAGCTACTGCAGCTGCCCTTCCCCATGGCGGCCCCAGCAAGCCCCACACTGGGCCTGGGTGGGCGTCAGTGCTTCTGTGAACACTCATTGGTGTCTGGGTGTTGTCAGATGATGCCTGGCACGTACTCTCCCCCACCCCGCACCCCTCAAGAAGTACCGCTTCTCTCCGGAACATCCTACCCTCTGGAGCGGCAGGCGCTCCCAGGCCGCGCCCTGCTCCTGAGCAGCGAGAGGCAGGAAGGTAGGAGTCGCAGTACGTGACCCTGGGGGCCGATCCAGGACATCAGGGAGATGCTCCTGAGTGTGCGTCACCATGGCAACTAACAGTCATTGGAGTCACCAGGAAGTGCTTCAAGGACTGTGGTCTCCTTGATGTGGTTGGGGCCTGTGGAGCCAGCTCCTTTGCACTCACTTCCGTTCCCAGAGGGGAGAACGCTCGCTCTCTTTCTCAAGTCTGCAGGCTCAGGAGGCCCCTTCTCAGGGCTCAGCCTCGAGGACCAGAGACAAACCACAGCGCCGACTGGGCTTTCGTGGGAACGTCCATGTGGCTACGCAGCTCAGTCGGGCGGATCTGTTCCCTGACCACACCCCGGGGCCCCATGGACATCCCCACCAGGTGCTGCCTGCCAGCGCTGCTGCTGTTGTCTGCATGAGCGAAAGCACATGGGCACACACCTGTGGCCACCCCGCCTCTCCGGGCACGGGGTCTTGGCCGCATTAGTGAGGACCTTCATTGGGGGCCACATAGGGAGTTGTTGGCCCTGCTCCAAATTTGGCCTAGGACTTCTCTGGCCAGCTACTAAAGAGACTACACTAAACCATCTCTAATTTGCTGAAGGGAGGCCAGGGGGTAAAACTATGAGTGATTCTATAGGTATACATTGTGTACATACATGTACATGCATGCATGTACACGCATGTCATATGTGTTTTAAAATAAGCACCATTTGATTGTGTCCACCGATAGATATGTCTTGGGCTTACCACGATCCTAACATGGGTTGGTTTAGAAGAAAAACACTCCGGTTTCAGGAAGTTCAAAGGAACTCCCAGTCATCTCAGTACAATATGCAAATGTATCTCAGCAACGGGTTCTTCCCTGTTTTGCAAATGAAGTGGCCTAGAGCCGCTTACATTCTGGCACCCTCTCCAGGTCCTTTGCTGAGAGGTTTAGAGGCAGGTGAATGGGCGATTGGGTTTCCTACTAAACGGTCTTCTCACGGCAGCTGGGGGCGGCCTGTGAGGTGATGCTCAAAAAACCAAAGGCAGCGGCCGCCATGCTGCACATTCTTGCATTTGCTGAGCCTCCTGCTTCTGGTCTTGATACGTCTGTCCGTGTCTTGGCAGAGGAGGCAGCCCCAAGGAGGGAGACGGGGGAGAGCCAGGCAGGGGAGGGGGCACAGCCTGGCACCAAACCCCCACTTTGTACACACCCGTCACTTCTCTTCGGGACGCCCCTCGTGGTGAAGGACGCCATCCCGAGTGGCTGGCGAAGGGCTGGCCACGTTGGGCGAAGAGCTGTGCACCCCCATCCTGTGGGATAGGAGGGCCTCCCGGGGGTGCGACAGAGGCACCGGCCTTCAGGAGGGAAGACAAGGCGGTGCTCGCGTGCTTAGACACAGAATAGAATAAAGCGAAGCCAACAGGTGGGACAGGCAGCCATGAGGGTGCAGCGGGCTTTCGGGAGGTGGTGTCATCTTTGGCGTTTGGACCCGGCGCCCTCCGAGAGAAAACGTCGTCCTTCAGCTGTGACTCATGGCTCGGTTTGCCAACCTCCTTCCTGTGTTGATAGAAACAAGAATATAATCAGTCAGCTCCAGGGGGAGAGGGGGGAAGCAGAGACAAGCGCTCCGAAATCCAGCCAGGTTTCTGAGAGCGAGCTGCCCCCCAAGACAGCGTCCTCTGGAGTTGTGGAGGTTGCCTCTGGTAACGTCGCACAAACATCCCGGCCCACTCGGTGGCATTTCTGCGACCGAGACGCAGCGCCCGCCCGTGATTGGAACCAGCGGACTCGACTCCCATCTTCTGGCTGTCGGAGCGCATCATCGATCAGTCGACGGAAGGTTTTCCAAGCCTCCCGCTTCCTGCCTTCCCCAGGAGGAAACCACAGCCTCCTGCGGCGAGAGGCTTGGCGTCCTGCGGGCCTGGAAGGAGTGAGGGTTTTGAGTTACGACTTCTTTTCCTGTTTGGAAGGAGCCCGCTGTCATCACGCTGCCTGGGGAACCGCCGAGGTTGTCACGAGAGCGCGGCACGGAAGAGGCAGGTGTGGGAGGAGCCCCGCCCTCGGCATCCTCCCGGAGCGGGAAACTTGGAGGACAGCTGTTTACTGCTCCAACAGATGGTTCTGATTTTTTTTTTTTAGCCCCATGGAAACTTTGAATCACGTAAGCGCCTTCCCAGTGATGTATATTGGTCATGATTCATACCAGGGCGGTCTCCCACTTCCAGCCCAAACCCACCAGCCTACCAAGGACGCTGGCCACTGATTTCCCACTAAATCCTGCCCTGGGAATCCCTGACTTAGGTGTTTCCAGGCCGTAGGGATTCTTTCATCTGGGACCAGCAGAGAAAGGGGCCCTCAGTCGGGTGGAGTAGGATTGAGGCTCCATTCAAAGGGCAGGGAGTGCCCATTCCTGGAGGAATCACTGAGAGGGTCTCTTAGGGTGCCTCCCGGGGCCGCCCTGGCTCAGGCGACAGTGAAAAGATCGCCGGCTCCTAGAGAAGCTGTTGTGCAGGAGCCTGAGGGTCACCTGCGCCGGAGGCCCCGCGGGTCCTTGTGAAGCGTGCAGGTCCCCAGGCCCATCTGCACCTGGCGGGTGGAGCCGTGCAGGGCCAGCCTCCGGGCACGTGAGCTGTGCACACACACACACACACACACACACACACACCACACACACGGGGCTCCTCACTCAGAAGGGCCTTGCGCTGGGTTTAGAGTGCACTTGCTGTGGTCGTCTTGAAATTCTCAATTTTTGGACAAGGTTCCTTTCATGTTCACTTTGCTGGGGACCCTGCAGCTGGTGCTGGGCTAGGCGTCTGGCCAGAGCTGTGACCCACTCCGATCGGCCACAGAGGCGCCCAGGACGGGGCTGGTGTGGACTTCGGGCTGCCTTCGGCTTCTCGCGCAGTTTATTTACAAGGGTTCGCTCATTGTCCTTTTTTTCCTTACTATCTACTTCTTAGACTTAATATATTCTGAATTTCCCCTTACGTGATGAAATATTCTTCTATTTTTTCATTTTTAAATATATTTTTTATTGTTGATAGTGTTACAGATCTCTCCCATCCCCCTCCCCTTTGATCCCCTCCTTCCAGCCCCCTCCCACTACCCTCTTGCCCATGTCTGTGGGCCATGCACATAGGTATATCTTGAGAAAGACAAGTATCACACGATCTCACTTATTTGTGGAATCTAATGAACAAAATGAATTAACCAACAAAATAAGACCTGAAGCAGGGAGGCATGGAACAGACTAACGTACCTCGATGTGGGGTTGGGGGACGAGAAGAGAGAACCTGGTTTTCCTATGAGTGAGCCCCGCCTCCCTTCTGCAGGTGCTGTTTCACCCCAACAGTGGGGCAGCGGGAGAGTACGGAGCCCTGCAGACTGTCCGCCTGGAGCGTTACAAGGCCTTCTACGTCACTGGTGAGTTAGGGAGGTGCCGCCCACCCAAAGCCTGGAGGGTGGCCCTGGCCCCTGCCCCTGCCCCAGCCCTGGCCCCGTGGGGACTCTCACTCAGCCCTGCAGGAATGAGTGTGGGTGGCCCTCCTTTGGGAAGCACTTCCACCCCCATCCCCCCAACCCTCCCATCCAAAGCCTGGGCCCAGCAGAGGTCCCAGCACCCAAGGGCCCAGCACAGGCGCTCTGCACCCATCACACGCAGCGAACAAGGTCTTTCTGCTGTTAAATTCCCAGCAAGCTCAGAGCCGTTCGGCACAGCGCATAGTGCTTTTCACTTGAAGACCATTTCATTTGCTAATAAAACACCACCGAGTCCATTGGAGAGCGAATTGGCTTTATTAAGTGGTTCATGAACTGGGCAGCAGCCCATCTAACAAATAGAAGGGCACTCTGGGGGGAGGGGGGTACAGAAGGGAAGGTTTTACAGGCAGAAGGGTGTGGCGGGGGCGTTATTAGAAAAAGATAAGGAAGGATTGCTTTTAGGACAGTCGTCTTTGGGGGGAAGGAAGGAATAGCGGGGTGAGGCGGGGGTGGGGTTATCCTGCAGATTAGCTCACTGGTATTGACCAAGACATTCCGGACTGATTGGTTTAAAATCCCGCTCCCGGGAGAGGCTGAGACTGCCGTGAGTGAGGTTAGAGTTTGGGGTTGGTGCTGTGGCTTCGCACCAGGGACTCACCTTACCCGGTGGTTCTTTCTGTTCTGTTTCACACATGACACTGTTACGCTTCAGATGCCAGTTGGGGTGGATATGACATGGAAGCTCGGAGATACTTGACAGTGAAATTTACTTGACAAGAGACTTTCAGAAAATAGAGTTTGGAGGTCGGTTTAGCAAACCGACAGACGTCTGGGTGGCCATCTTCAGGGGGTGCTTTAGAAACGTGACACCGGATGAGGATGCTTCTCAGAACCTCCCAAGGGCTTGTTGCTGCCAATTGCATTCAGACCCCTGCCTCCTGGGTCCCTCTCCCTTCCTGTCTTCTCCGAGGGCCACGGCCACGGCCTCCATATTCAATTCAACTTTTAAGGCCTCAAACCAAATACCACCTCGATCATAAAACTCCCTCCCACCTGGGCGGCTGGCTCAGTGGTTCAGTGTCAGCCTATGAACCAGGAGGTCACGGTTTGATTCCTGGTCAGAGCACACGCCCGGGTTGCAGGCTCCATCCCTGATGTGGGGCGTGCAGGAGGCAGCTGATCAAGAGAGACCGCGCTCTTCCTCTCTGAAATCAATAAAAATAAAACTTTCTCCCATCTTCCTAGCAGTGTAGGATCTGGAGAAATCGGATATTTACCACATTCTGCCGCATGTCGAACAGACTCAGGAAGAGACCGCAGGCTTTGTTAGCAATCAGTGGTAAAGACTTATTTCTTTAAGGGTCTCAGAGTTGGCAAACTGGGGACACAGCGAGGCAAAAACCCAGACGTGTTCCCAAGAAGAAAGAAAAGTTACGAGTTCTTATAGCGAAAACTACATACGTGAGGATTAGCAGTCCTGCCTTCTGAGGGTTCGTCCGAGACGGCTGTCATTCAGATGTCCGGTGGAGACAGGCGTGGTCCTTCAGGGGCAACCAGGGGGTTGTCTGGGGCCCGGTCTACGTGTCCAGATGCACGGCCAGGCATTGAGGCAGGACTGGAAAGTTCAAAACATTCACGTGCCCGGGCTCCTTGCAACAAGAACGTACCTGTTCTTCATGCCTCAGGCTTCGTAATGTTAATGTTAGCGGCTTGGTTCACGTGGCTCCATTTTATACATTCCCCCTTTTCACTCCTTTCTCACCTATATGCCAGTCATTTAGGTGCATGCTTTGTTTCCCTTGCTAGTTTTTGTTTTGTTTTCAGAGAGAGGAAGGGAGAGGGAGAGAGAGAGAGAAACATCAATGAGGGAGAAACAGCCATAGGCTGCCGCCTTCTTGCACGCCCCCTGCTGGGGATCGAGCCCACAAGCCAGGCATGTGCTCTGACCAGGAATCCAACCGGCAACCTTCCAGTGCCTGGGTCAGTGCTCAACCCCTGAGCCAGACCAGCCAGGCTTCCCTTACTAGTTTCAAGCTCTCTGAGCTCAGAGCTCCGTAAGCCCTTTCATTTTTGTTATCTTGATGTGCGTGGACAGTGTCTTGCATCTAGAAGGAACATTAACTTTTTTTTTTAATGAATGAAAAACAAACAAAACAAACAAAAAAAAAACCCTAACCCCACCAAAATCTGGGACCTGCTGCAGATTCCAATTTGGTTCAGTTAATTTATGTTGGAACTTGCCAAAGAATTATATAAAACAGAACAAAAAAATGACTTTCCCGGAGTGTCGATAACAGACCCCGGAGAGAACGTGGCATGAAAACAAGTTCTATGAGTTCATCGCTTGGAGGATATTAAAAATGCCACAGCCGTCTTTGATCCTCCAAACGCTGAAACGCAAACCAGTCGGATGACTGTCACACTCTCGGATGGAACGTGTCTAGATCGCAGCCCTTACATTACAGTATCTAAGAGGCACGGCTCCCCCAGGCCGAGTTAATTTCAGAAGGGAGAGCCGTGCCAGGAAGCCCTCGGCACCACAGTGCTGGGATCACAAGTGTGACCGTGAAGTCACAGGGCTGTTTCCAGTGATCCCAGTCAGACAGGCGTTCTAACACCCAGGGGACGTCTGTTCTGAGGAGTCACCAACTCCCCGCGGGGTGGGGGCGGGGACCACCGACAGCTCAGCAGATGGGCTGAAACAGGCTAGGATGGAACGGGGACATGCTCGGATGCCTCCCCCCGGCCCCCTGGAAGTCTGCCTCCCACTCACTCACAGCTGGTCTGGGGTGAGCTCCCAGGAACGTGGTGGGCGTCTTTTCCTGGAGGAAGATGTGTGTCCTTCTATCACGAGGGTGTGAGCTTACGGTCGTGAACTAGGAGTGGCCTGAAAAGGCGACCGGTCCGCTCTGCTCTGGGGGAGTTCTCTTCATTCATCTGCATCTCCCATTTGGGGGGCATCGTTTGCCTGTGACGTCGCTTCTCCGACAGCTCTCAGAAAGGCTGAGGCTATTTCGGTTGGTTCAGCCTTTTACTTGTTCGGATGGAGTGATGGTTTTTCAGCTCCTGACACACTGGGCTAGCAACGGGAAGTTTGCTGCGTAGTAGCTGGTCGTTGTGGATGCCGGACCGTAGAGATTCTGACTTCTGATATTTAAGGAGTGTGGGTCTTTCTGTTCCCTTAAACTTGTGGAGGTTGGTTTTCCACGTCGTTGGGACTGGCTCTCGCAGATTTGGTCCTTCATCTTAGGTGAATGCCTCGGTCGTGGGCCGTGGTCTTTAATCCTAGCACGAACCCTTTGGGACTTCAGTGTGAAATACGAAATGTTTCTGAGGCCTTTCTAATAGCGTTCACACTCTAAGCCCGTCTCCCCCACGTGGCCGCATAGAAACGCCCGCTGAGCTCTGTCCGCCCGTAGCTGCTGCTGGGGCCCGTGTCCCCTGTGCCCGCAGGTCAGGGCTCAGCCCAGGACTCTGAGGCTTCCCCTCGCTAGCTCCCTCTTACCCAGGATTTTGCTCAGCCATTGTCCTGAACTCTGTCCCCTGACACCTCAGGCCAAAGGGACCACAGCTTTCTCCTGGGGTGAGCTGCTCTGAGCCACACAGCCTGGGGACGACGAGTCTTCCCAGGGGAAATCATTTAAACACAGACCCAACCCAGTGTGGCTTCCTTCTCTCAAGGATCCAGTCCCGTTAGGTTGCTGCCTTTGCATTGGTTAATTTCTAGTGCCCTCAGGGTGTGTTTTTATTTATTTTCTTCTTTTTTCTCTTTTTTTCTTTTCAGGGTGTTTTTTTTAATACGTTGCCTAGAATGCATAGTTGTTATCTATAGGAAGGTTAGTTATATGCAAGCTATCCCACTATTCCCTTAATGGGAAGTCTTTAATTTTTTGTTGCTGTTGTTAATCCTCACCCGAGGACATTTTTCCATTGATTTTTAGAGAGAGTGAAAGAGAGGCGGAGAGACAGAGAGACAGAGAGAAACATCGATGTGAGAGAGACACATTGATTGGTTGCCTTCCACACCCCCGACCGGTCCAGGGCTGGGGATCGAGCCTGCAATCCATGTAGGTGTCCTTGACTGGAGTCGAACCTGGGACCCTTCAGTTCTTGGGCTGATGCTCTATCCACTGAGCCAAATCGGCTAAAGCAAAAATCTTTAATTCTCATAAGAGGAGCCCATCCCAGCCTTCACGTGATTGACGGCCAAACCTCACGTGACCCCTCTTCATTGTTGATTCAACCCCAACCTCCAGGCAAAGGCAGTGACTCTCTTTCTCAGCTGAACAACCTGAATCTGAGTCACAGGAGGAAAACCATTAAGGTCGGTTCCCTCAAGGCCACGCCACCGACTCATTCTTGTCACTCGAGATTTCAGATGTCAGCCCTCTCCACAGGGGACTAGAATGGAAGCCAGTGCCCAGGTAGCCCGGCTCTGGCCCCTGGGGGTCTGCCTTCACTGACTGGCACTTCGGTGTGACGCTCTCACCTGGGTAATAAAGGGGGTGAGGAGAGGTCATCGGCTGGGCCATCCTAACTACACAGCTGTGCTTTCCATCAGCATGTATGAGGAGCCGTGGAAGAAGCTCTCACACCTCAATGCCAGAGCAGCTCTGCTTCCCACGAGCAATTGGATTTCAGTTTCTGACTTAGTCACGCTTGGCCGCTGAGAAGCTCCGAGTCGAAGGAGGTCTTTAGGAACTAACTCCCGTTGTTTCCTTCCGAGGGCCATCCTTGGCCTGCATTCTTTTTGTTCATTCAATTGTATTCTATTCATTTGTGTCAGATACCTTAACTGCTTACTTGCATGGAAAAGGCAAACAAAAAAAAAGTCATCTGAATCATTAACAACCAAGGATGCTGCCATCGCCCCAGGCCCCTGGCCCTCCTCCTTGGGACTGCCTCCACAGCCAGACTGATGCAGACAGCAACCTCCACTTCAGCCCTCAGTGGCAGGAGTCACCTTGTCTGCCTGCCTGATGCTTAAAATTGAATATATTTGCTATCCAAGAAATCTATTTTAAAACAAATTTTACTCCCAGAGGGCAGAGATGAAAGACATTTGAACGCAAGTTCTACTGGCTCTGAAGGCAAGTCCAAGGAGAAGTTCCGGATCATTCCGGACAGCAGGAGCATCGTGGGACGAGCACGCAGATTCTCAAGGTCATTTCTTGGACAGGGAGGGCAGTCATTTGAATAGTCAGGTGCTGGTGTGTTTGAGTTCATTTACAATCAGTCACGGGTCTCCGCTCTGACGACATGGCTGGAGTTGGGTTTGACGGGGCCCTTGTTGTCCCCCTCTCTCTAGGAGGAGCCAGAGCCTGCGACGGGAGTGTGGGGCCTGCGCGGTCTCATGAGCCCCCCCTTATTTTCAACCTGGAAGATGATGTTACGGAAGCTGTGCCTCTGGACACAGGCAGTGCGGAGTACCAGCGCGTGCTGCCCCAGGTCAGGGAGGTTCTTGCCGACGTCCTGCACGACATTGCTGGGGACAACGTCTCCAGGGCAGACTACACGCAGGACCCGGCGGCAGCTCCCTGCTGTGACCCCCACCAGACTGCCTGCCGCTGCCAGACCGCCTCCCAGCCCGTGTTCCCAGGAGCAGGAGCAGCAGGAAATGAAACGGCAAGTGCACATCCACCCTCTTTCTAGTGACGTACGCTTTATAAGTCTCAGGATTTCGGCGGGAAGCCACCACCTTGCATCCCCCACTGTCCCGTCTGCATGATGGCTTGGGAGGTCAGCTGCCAAGAGCTGTAACGGGGACCCTACGGGCTCAGAGGCAGCCCAGGGTCAAGGCCCAGCTTTTGAACTTGGGCCATGACTTACCCTGCCTTGCGAGCTGATTTTGAGGATTCGGTAAGGCAATTCGTGAAAGTGCCAGGCATATTACCTGACACGTGAGGCAGGCACTTAATTCGTTTTAGTCTTCTTCTTCTTTTTTTAATGCACCGTTTCACTGATCATTTTAGTAGAGATTTGTGCCAACTGGTATCTAGGCAACGCTTCTCCGGAGGCAGGCACTTAATTCGTTTTAGTCTTCTTCTTCTTCTTTTTTTTTTTAATGCACCGTTTCACTGGTCATTTTAGTAGAGATTTGTGCCAACTGGTGTCTAGGCAACGCTTCTCCATCTTTAACACGCATACGAATCACCGGGAGCTTGTGAATGGACCGATTCTGACCCGGGAGGTCTGGGTTGGGGCCTGACCACCTCCATCTCTAGGCCACCCTGGGGTGCTTGGGTGGCGTGGGTGTTGACTAGACAAAGTGAGCGGTTCCAGGTCTCCAAGCAGAAGAGCCCACAGATTAATCCATGGCCCGACCCGCCACCCCGACCCCCTTTAAAGGTCAAATGGCTGTGTTTTAAAGACTTGAGGAGTTCTTCCTGCTTCCTAAAACCATGAAGAAATAAATTTTCAGAGCCTTAAAAATGCATTGCCATGATTTTATTATTAGTGTCCTAAATGGGACTCAAAGGTAGTACGTGATTTATTCCAATCACTGCCAAAAAAAAAAAAAAATACTTCGCCTGGTTAAAATAGTCTCTATGTACGTAACATACAAGAAGTACAATTCGAAGACATTTTCCTATAGATACATTTTTACACAGCATACATTGAAAAAGGATGCCGTTTTGAATACAAAATTCCGGCTATAGACCAATATGGTTAGTTAGCATTGACATTATGGCGGTAATATAGTTCCAATAGCAGGATGCGTACACGGCGTCTCCCGTACCCACTGGCAGCCGGGACTGAGGGGGGCTTGCTGAGCAGTGAGCCACGTCCTGTGGCTTAAGCAGGGGGCACCTGGGGTTCCTGCCCCCCACTCTGCGCCCACCATCGCACGCCATTCTTCCACCTTCCTGGTTTTCTCCAAAACCACCTGATGGGGGGGTGTCCTGATTTCTGAGGCGCGCGTCTCATCATGACTGCTTCGCTTTGCCCTTCTGGCTTCCGCGGCACAATATTATCTACCGAAATCAAAACAGAATGGCCTTACTCTCCCCAGGAAGAGGCGGCTGAGCAGACAGCATCGGCAGCAGGTCTGTGCCTGCGGAGTGGGCAGGGGAGGCTGGCACACAGGCCACAGGCAGCCACCTGTCTCACTCAGGCGCAGGCGAGGGTGGCACCGTTTCAGAACATACTGACTGTATAGAAAATATTGCATGTGTATTAATATGTGTCTGTGGGGTTTTTTAAAAAGGCTCATCTTGTAAACACAGGCTGCTAAATCACTGTTAAAAAGTCAGTAAACCCTTGGTCCCAGCCCTTCCTCTTGCCCACTAGAGTAAGACTGGTGTGGGAAGCACGCAGCCGTAAAGGTTGGCTGGTTACCGAAAGGGAGGCTGCCCGTCCTCCTGCAAGGGGGCTGCGTCTTTCTAAGGTACCAGAGGCGATGCACTCTCTCGTCTTCATTTTTCCAGGAGCAAAGTAAACGCATGGAGATGAGAGTGAGCCTACCCAGGGGCCTGTCAGTGTGTATTTTTTAAAATGACCCATGTGCTCCCGGCGTCCAGGCAAGCCCGCACTCATGTCTACAGAAGGGATTTTGCCCGAGCTGAGACCAGGATCCTCTCACTGTCCTGGCAGTGTTTAAGGAATGTGGGTAGAGATGTGGATTCTGGACAGATATATCTATCAAAGGCAAAGAACAGAGGCAGAGAGAGGAAGGCGTCTCGCATCTCCAGCTGAATGTGACTGTGGGAGAGGCATGGCCGGGATGGTCCTTGTTGAGAGCGCATCCGGCAGCCGCTCGTGTCTCTGGCCCTTGAGCGGGGAGACAGGGAACCGCCTGCTACTGTGTCAGTGTCTCGTAGGAACAGGACCCGCTCTTCCCCATCACCCGACACCTGCTGGCGTCTGACAGCCGATCTAGGGAACCTCGCTCGGTGGTCTCACTCAGGGGAGCCTGACAGAGTTTAAACCATCTTTCCCTCCTTAGGCAGTGCCCAGGCGGACAGGCCTCTGGGCCAGTTCTGAAGCATCTCCATGGTTTTTGTTTTTACTCCAAACAAGTGCTCTGCCCCGTGGACCTATTATTTTGTACAGGTCTAATCTTTGGCAAAGGACCACCTCCTGCATGCTGACATCCGAAGTACCTGATTCTGTAAATATAAGGTGTGGCAAGGTCTACTCTGATTACAGTTAAGAATCTACTAACCTTTGTAGCAGTCACAGACTTTGACCAAAGTCACTGAAAGGGAACCTCAGTTTTATCCCCAACTGCATCTGACTTGCTCTGGTTCCCAGAAGATGCGACTTCGGGTAAATAACCACCAACTTTTGGGTGATGGAAAAAAACAAAAACCTTTACGGTTGGTGGGGCGTGAGAACCCAAAGGCAAGGCACCTGGCACATCGGAAGCAGCAAGCCAGCAGAGGCTTTTAAATTTATAAAAATTAGTATTTTTAAGAACCACCGCTTTCCACCCCTGAACTATAAACCTTCCTTGTTGGCACTGTATCCGGGGGCCTGCCGACTAAGAGCCAGAGTGTAATCTCACCCTGCAACCTCTGCCTCTGTGGGATCTCACACAGCCCTCCAGCCATGCACTGGGGGTCCCACAACACCCCCCCTTTTTTGTAGTGACTGTGCTTACTAGGTTGTCCTTATGGGTCTATGCAAGCCAGAAGCCAGACCTGCACAACATCCTTTTGCAAAAGGAATCTCCACTGATAGAAAGTGCTGATCAGGAGACAACATTGCACACCAGGACCTAAGGGGCCCTGTAGCAGTGCCCAGCGGCCGTGGCTCTGCCTCTGGGTCCCTCAGCAGACTCCCCAAGTCTTGGCCCAAGCGCTGCTCCTGTCTCTAACCGATTTCAGGTCCACTATCTGGGCTGTCCTTGAACTGAAGCTCACAAGAGGCATCTATATGTTGCCTTAAATGGAAGCTTGAAGAATCAGAAGCGAAGGCGGCCATGGCCACCCAGGGAGAAGACCTGCTGTTTGTACAGGGGTGCTGGAAGCCAAGCCCAGCGCCCAGCGCCCAGCCAGCCCGTGGCCCTCGCTGCCAGGACAGGGGAAGCAGGATGCTGGCCCAGGGAGC
>NW_005367911.1:1630056-1636205 GCF_000412655.1 Myotis brandtii | reverse complement strand
ACATGGGCTGGCCGTGAGCGAACAAGGACTGTAGCTGCTGCCGCTGAGGCTGGGGTCTGCCCTGTCGGCTGGAGGGCAGAGCAGAGTGGCCCAGCCCTGTTAGGTCACCATCTTTTGTCCAGAGACCTAAGCGTTCTGCAAAAGCGCCCTCAGGAGCCTCAGGAAACGAAGAGTGCACCCAGCAGCCAAGACAGTGCTAAGGAAGCCAAGTCAAGGACTCCGCCCGGAGGTAGCTAGCGAGGCCACCAGACCACCTGGGTTAGTGTTTGTTACTCGGTGCTGCCGTGTGGAGCGCCACCTGCGGGCTGGTCTGCAGAGAGGGCAGCGCGCAGCACGACCAGCACTCGGGCCTCTGGGTATTAGGAGGGTTAGCTCTACACTAGCCGATGGGGAAAGGGCCTGCGCCTCCTGCCCCAGGCGAAGGCTTCCCTCGAAGCACACAGACTGAGCCGCTCTCTTAAGGATTCCTAATGCTCACAGGGGGGAATTCATTCTCATCATCAAGACACACTGGTCCCGTGGCAAACTCGTGTTCGGGAATAACCTCTCCTCGGAGCGCCCCGCCGTCCTCAGAGTAACCTGGAAACCAAGAAGGAGGCGTGAGAGAAGCCACGGGGTCTCCTCTTGCGCACGACCCAGGCCAGGACCTCAGAAAACGGGAGGCCCGGGGACCAGGGAGGCCGCCATCCACGGTGGGGAGTCGAAATCCCCACCACGGATGGTCTCCGAGCCCCGAGAGGCGGGCAGGCTCCTCTCACCACCTCCCACCCGGGCGCCCAAAACCTCCCAGTGGTTTGCCAACTCTCAGAGGCCAAGGGTTAACTTATTAGGGAAACGAGCCAGTGCCCGGCCTGCCAGGTTCAGGAAGCTGCCTGTCGAGGCTCCTCCCATGGCCTCGTATGGCTGGGGAGAGCGCTCCCTCCGCAGGTAACAGTGAAGGGGAGGAGGGAGGGCCCCTGCTAGGCATGTCCCCACCACCAGCCGCTCACCTGGCACCGTGGAGGCGGAAGATGCGCTTGGTCTGGCTACTGTTGCTGCATAGGACTGAGGTAATGAAGGTCTGAGGTCATTTTCTTTATTCTCTTCCGTGGTTCCTGAGCCAAGCAACCTAATGGCAGCAGTTAAGAGGGAGAAGTGCGATCGTCACGCACCCAGGAGCCCACGAGAGAAGCACCAGGAAGCTCACGCCCAGCCACTAGTTCCAGCCCCTCAGGGCCCTCCTGCTGGGTCAGTGCGGACGGACGGAAGGGACCTCGATGGTCAGGGTCATGCGACTCACAATGACCCCTTCCTTTTTAGTGTTTAATAAGGGAGGACTGGCGCTCGGCCTTGCCCGGGTCACTCGGGTCACTCAGGCAAGGACTCGAAGATGTGCTCGCAAGGGGTGCTCCGGGGGGAGGGGCGTGGGCAGCTCAGTGTCCTGTCCACAGCAGGAGTGGGCCATCCTGTGCTGGGGCGCGGAAGTCACGAGAACTTTCCAGTTCCGTTCGGGAAATATTTTTGAGCCCCCATCACGCACGAGGAGGGAGACGGTTGGGTGTCATTCACTCTCCCAGAAGCACACAGCATGGTGAGCTTGACACTCGGCCTGACACTGAGCCCTACTCGGAGCAGGCGCCCCCTAGAGGTGCGCGCCGGGATTGCCGGTGAAGGAGAAAGGAAAGCGAGAGCACCGAAGATCAAGCTCCTCATTGTTCCTGGCCCAGTGGTGACTACAAAACCAGCTGAAAACTAGCAACCCTACCTGTGAGTCTTGATCAAGACACACTCTCCTCCATCCTGAGGGTCCAGGTTGTAGATGTAAAGGTGTCCGTCGGAGGATGCGACCAACAGCCTCGGCAGTTTCTGGATCCTAAGAGCCAAGCGAAACACGTGGTTACAACAAAGGTGGGTCACAGGCTGGCCTCCGACGACCAGGCCTCTCTCCCCCTGACCGCCACCGACTTCTGCCACCAACAAACCCTTAGCCCACTGGGCCCGGGTTCTGGGTGTCTGGCTGTTTTCTTTGCATTCTGACCTAGTGATCTACCCTGAGGGTTAATTCTTGTCTTTGACCATAATTGTGTGGGAGAGACAAAATGACGTGTGTCCACACAATTACTCCAGGAAGAGCTGTTGCGAAAACAAACAAACAAAACATGAGCTTACCTGAACGGGATGGCGCCTCTACCTTTAACAGTGACAGAAAGAAGAGTGGAAAGTTGGCTTGCCTCTTTGCTGGCTCGTGTTATGGAATTTTTAAAATGTTTAACACCTTTAAACTTCTTAGGGAAAACATCTGTCAACCCCGTAGGTGTCTAGGCCTTTTTACATAATTACGTAAACACAGACACTGTTTTCGGGACAGTGTCGCCATAAATTCCCTTGCCAGCTTCCAGCTGCCCCCCGAGAACGCATGTTAACCAGGCAGCTGACTCGAAGCTGCAGGGTTTTGATTTTGCTCACCCTTCCTCCTGGCCTTCTTCTCTTTTCTTTTTTATTTTATTTTTTTTCCTGTGCGTGTGTGTTTGGGGAGTTTGTGCTTTGGGGACATGAATGTGTAGCGGCGTTGAGAGTGGGTGGTGCCCTACGTACGTGGAGAGGGTGCAGATGTTCTTCTGTCCGGAGAAAGTGAGACGCCCGGTGGCGAAGGCCCTGTCCTGGTTCATCATGTCTGACACCTGGGCGGGGAGGTAGGTGGAAGCTGCCATGAACATCTTTCCCATGTAGCCGCTCCAGGTCGAAGGCTCCTCGGGTCGGCTGGGGGAGCAACACACAGGCACAGGCGCGATGAGCCGGAGCTGCAGGCACCGGCATCCATGCGACGACCCACACCCCGACACACGGGAGCGGCCCTCACCCTCACCCTCACCGCGGGAGGAGGAAACCGCCTCAGTGTGATGTCCTGCCCCCCCAGCACAGCCTGCTGGGGGAGCAACACACAGGCACAGGCGCGATGAGCCAGAGCTGCAGGCACCGGCATCCATGCGATGACCCACACCCCCACGCGCGGGGAGCGGCCCTCACCCTCACCCTCGCTGCGGGAGGAGGAAACCGCCTCAGCGTGATGTCCTGCCCCCCCAGCACAGCCCGGGACACAGTGTCCTGGCCATGCCGAAAGGGCAGCAAGCGCCCATTGTCCCTCAGAAGGGCCATTACAAAGTTCTTAAGAGGTTCCCAGTGTTACACTTTCCTACATTAAGAACGTTGCATCTGGTGATTCGTCTGATTTCTAGGTTCCTGAAAGCGGGTGAGGGGAGATGGGATCGCTCTCTGGACTCTGTAAACAGGCTCAAGCCTGCCCTGCAAGCTCAGTGTGCGGCCTCGGGGCCAGATGAGTGGGAAGCAAACCTCTGGGCAAGACGGTTGGGCGGTGTTTGATTACAGCCCGGAGCGCCCAGTACCCGGAGCCTCACTGGGGTGCAGACCATTCGGAGGGACCTGGTGCACCCCCTGCAGTCGCCAGAGGGGTGAGTGCTCTGTTGCTGAGGCAGGTGAGTGTGGACGGCTCACAGGCACCTGTCTCGGCTCCGGCTCCGCACAGTGAGCAGCAGGGACCAGGGAGGCCACGCCTGCTCCGAGGTGCTTGTCTGGGGACCAGATCCAGGCGGGAAACACACACCACGGCTCTGGGGTCTATTTCTCACTCTGTTCCCGGCTGGCGGACCCCCTGTTCTCATCTGAAAGCGCCGGCCCTCCCGGGCGTACTGCTGTCGTCCCGGCTCCACGCTCTCCCTGGAGCCCTGTGCTCAGGGTTGGGATTTACCAAGAGCTACCGTGTCCAGGTCCTGCATTCACGGTGGAGACACAGCCCAGGAAAATGATGATAAGACAGCACGAGCAGTTACTGTCAGGTGCCAATGAAACACCTCCCTGCCCGCCTTGCAGGGAGACGGTGGGACCGCGGGAGGATGTGTGAGGTGCTCTATAAACGGAAATGCACCTCTTGGTGCAATCTGTGACTCTGCTATGCGGTCCCCTGCTAGTCTCTCTGACCAGTTCATCCTGTCTGCTCAATGGACCGGTCTCCTGCATACGCTCCTGGGGACATGGAGCTCCCTCCTCAGGCACCTTTATTCCCAGGGGCCACCACTCCAGAGCCCCCTCAGTCACACCAGCCTCAGAGACACCATCTAGTGAAACAGCTGTGCTGTGTGCCAGGCGCTGTGCTAGGCCCTGTGCATACTCCCCTGCTCAGCTGTCCCAGCAAGATGACGTGATTATCCCTGTGGTGCAAACTGGAGAAGTGGGAACTGAGCGGAGGAGGGACTCTGCCTCTCTCTCCTCTCTGGTCCTGGAGTGGCTACGGCCGGTGCCATTACCGCTGACGCCATCACCTGCTTTCTGAGGGGGACTGAGCTGATCGCTAACCCTTTGTGTTTCAGTTTCCCATCATGACACTTAAGAGAAGTGTCAGGAGACTCAAGGTGTCCCACGTCCCCCGAGGAAGGTGCGAGCCATCTACCCAGCTACTGGAGTGGGATCTTGACCTTGGGAGGCGGGCTGGGCAAGGTTACACTGCCACGCACGGTGGCTGGGTGGGAGAACTCCTCACAGCTGTGGTGCTTCTGAGTGTAAACGTCCGCAGGAGAGGACACGGGCACACACGTGGCACTTAGCCCTGTGAATTCACGCTCACGCGACGGCAGGCAGGAGTCTAGCAGTGGCCCCGAGACTCTGCCCCTGGCCCCCGGCTCCTGCACCTGACGGTGCTGAGAGCAGTGACGGTCAGAGGGCCCAGCTGGCTGCAGGGAGGGAGATCACCCAGCTGGGCTCAATCGAATCACGTGCGCCCTTAAAGCACAGAGCTTTCTCGAGTGCTGGCAGGGAAGGCAGGCAGAGGGGGAGCCGGGGAAAACCAAAGCCCGAGAAGGAAGCAACACGGATGAATCTGGGAGGACTTTCAGCTCCAGATGCGAACGCGGCCGGCCGCCACTGGGATGTCTGCCTCCTGAGACCTCGACAGAGCCCCCAGCCGTCCCGACAACCAACCTACAGAACCGTGAGGTACGCCCGCTGGCTGTTTTATGTTTGTGGTACTTTGTCATAGCGATCATAGGGCATGAATACGCACGGCCCCGGCTGCAATCTAACACATGCTCTCGACTGCCAACCTTACCCACGCCTGCAGTCACACACATGGGCACTGACAGTGCTCGCCTCCCACTCCGGGGTGGGTAATGGCAAGGACTGTATTACTAGACTTAGAGCAACTTAAAATATTAGCCTGCTCTATCTGGTCAAACATTCAATCACTAGTAACTCACCCCTAATGCCTGGGCAGGGCCAGGCCAAATGATTTCGGGTTCGGGGCCTTACACGACCCTCGGGCCGGACGTTCCCACCCCTGAGGTCAAGGAGCTCATTTAATCCTTACAACAAGCCTCAGGTGTGTAGACCATGCATCTGAACCCCAGTCCAGAAAGATTAAATGACCGCCCCAGCTGGAGGGTCCCTGGACGTTGCCTCCATGCATCACATCACCGAGCCTTGGCTCACACCCCCCTCGCCACTCTGAGAGGACACGACAAGTGAGGTCAAGGTTGTGGCTTTCAGAGAGAGAGGGAATCGCATGTGCTGTCCGTGGCCGCCAGCACAGGGTCCTCGGGGCCCCATCCTTCCGCCGAATGAGTGTGTGATGTCTGGCGCTGAGCTTACCTGCTGGCGAGGTGCTCCAGCTTGAAGATGTGCACGGTCTCGGTGTTGCTGGAGGCGCAGAGGAACTGCGAGTCCATACTGAAGGCCAGGGAGCTGATGGTCACATACCTAGAACGCAGAGCAGCATGGGGACCGGTGAGCCAGGAAAAATCAGCTTTGTAGGAGAACCACGTGTCACCCGAGTCTGGGCGTTCTAACATCTCGTCGGTTAGAAATTGATGTTGGAAAGGTCCCTAAAGGGTCACGGTCTCAGGCAGGAAGGAACAGGGGCTGCTCCTTCCAGTCACCACGGAGGTTTTCCAGCTGCTCTCTGCACCGACTGGCAAGCCCTACAGCCAGCGGGACCCCAGACCGTCACACCTTCCTATGTCCACAGAAGGGGATCAGAAATTGCCTTTTGGCCCTAACCAGTTTGGCTCAGTGTATAGAGCGTCAGCCTGCAGACTCAAGGGTCCCAGGTTCGATTCCGGTCAAGGGCATGTACCTTGGTTGCGGGCACATCCCCAGTAGGG
>NW_005367911.1:1613885-1629917 GCF_000412655.1 Myotis brandtii | reverse complement strand
ATACACGCACATATATTTTTTTTTTTAAAGAAGAAAAAGAAATTGCTTTTGGATTGTGACTCCCTTGCTCTCTCGTTTCTCCTTTGCTGGCCACCCAGCGACACCCACCAAGGACTCCTGTGGCTGAACCCCTGTGTGAAAACGGCATCTTCACTCTCAGGTGTACTAAGCAGTGATCGGGCCTCTAGGTCAGTTACCTGAGAGAGCACAGTTCTGCCCCGTCTGGGGCACAGAGAGGCGGGCACAGGTCTGCCCCTCCCCGCCTCTCCCCAGATGGTTGCCAGCCATCCACTGCAGAACTCTGTGGGCACTTTAAAGTGGGTTTCACAGTGAACACACACCTTTTCATTCCTCTCCGAAACTCGTAGAGCTTTTGCCCTTCAGGTACGGAGAACACCCGGATGACCGTGCCCTGGAAAAGAAAGCGGGTGGACGTTTCATACCGTTCATGGCTTCGCACAGACACGTCTCTTTAGAAGACGTGTTTTTATTGGCGCTGAACATCTGTCCCGGAGAGGAAGCACAGAGTGCTGGGCGGGGAGGCCTGTCTGTTTGCATATGTGCCACAGAAGCAATTCTCAGGGCGTCTGTCTCCCTTTTCCCTCCCACCCCAGCCCAGGGCTCGGCGTGTGTTCACTCAAAGGGCTCTGGCTTCCTGGAATGGTCAGTCTCTGCCGGTCACAACAGACCTATTCTTCGTGGCATTTGAAAATTCAACTTGCTCACACTCCCTGATTATTCCCGTCAGAAGAGCTCCATCTGCTAACTAGCAAAGCATTTCGTTTATACCACACTAATAAGAGGCAGCCTCTGTCTGTATCTGTGATGGGCACACCCGCTTCTCAGTAAGACAGCAAGTCCTGGTGCAAAGTATCTTGCATCTTGCATAGCGCAGGCCTCTGCACTAGTGAGTTAACAGAGGCATCAGTATGCCACACCATGCCTGATAGGCTGCTTCTGAAGTGAATTCTGGGCGGGCCCAGAGGCCCGTCAGTCCTGGTGTCACCAGACTCGTGTCATCAATCACCACCCAGCGAGCCCCCGCAGGAGGAGAGCCGGTAAAGACGCTGAGCGCTGAGCGCACTCACTTTCTCAGAAGCGCTCGCCAGCTTGGAGCCCGAGGCGTTGAAGGTGATGGCGGCCAGCGTCCCCTCGTGGGCCGCAATCGTGCAGACTGTTTTCTGTTGGTGAAAAGGAACAACCGGTATCGATGCCGGGAAAGAGGGACGATGGATCGCCCCTCCCTCTGCTTCCTCTTTCCCTCTGAGACACCCTCCCTCACTTGCCAGTTGCCCGTCTCTCTTTCCAGCAGACCTTTCACATGGCAGCTGTCCATGCGCTCTAGTGTATCCAGACTCTGCCTCAAGGGCCACTCGTTTCTGTCCCTTGTCCTGCCCTCGGGAAGATGGACAACCAACGGTGCCCGGTGTGGGGTGATGGCGCAGTCGCGGCCCTCCCCAGGGCATCTTTAGGGGGCTTCCCCCTGCAACGCTGCCCTGCTCTGTGAAGCGCGGCAAGTAGAGGACAGGAAGTGTGCAGCATGGCACCGCCAAGCCCACAGCGGGCCCCCAGCTGGCAGGTGGATTCCCTGGCGCTGCAGCTGTCTGCCTGGGCCTGGCACGCTGCCTCCTGGCTATGCTGACTGATGGCTCAAGGGCAAATATCACTGCTTTCTCCACACCCAAGTGCTGTGGCCAGAACAAACTCCCCCACTGTTGCTTCAGCCTCTGCACCTCACCCCACTGCGACAGAGCCCGCTCATCACCTGCCACTGACCGCAGGGCCACACAGGTGGGCGGGGTCAGCCCGGTCCCTGCCAACTTACCAGGGAGTGTCCGTCATAAAGCACAATCTCGCCTGTGGTCAGGCTTCCAGGATAAGCCACGTAAGAATTGGAATGGTTGATCGAGAGGGCACACAGACCTGGCAGAGAACAAACAGATGAAACAGCCAGTGTCCAGAGAGAACTTACCTGCAAAGGGCCCCTGAAAACAGCGCGCTCAACAGCCAGTGTCCAGAGAGAACTTACCTGCAAAGGGCTCTGAAAACAGCGCATACACCGCCACCTCCTGGTGAGGGGAGGAACGGCGTGGCAGACATGACCTGCCTGCTCTGGCTCCCTGCAGCCCCCTGGCGGGTACAAGGTCACTCTTGGCCCAGGCCTGACAAGGGTCCACTCGGACCTTGCCAGTTTTGCTCTGGGAACCCAATTCCCCATCTCATCTGGGTTCTTTGCAATCCAAAATGCAATTTCAACATCAGCCTGCCCAGCAGAAGGAACTCTGGTCTTGTGAAACAGGGGAGGGAAGACCAGGACACCAGGTTGGTTTGCATGTGGGTTCCCAAAGGGGTGGTGAGCGGAAAGGAGGTGAAGATCGGACAGTGCAACCCTAGAGGGACTTGAGTACCACTGCAGAGTTCAGATCGTATAAATGTGTCCAGTACGTTCTGAAGGTTTCTGAGTACATGTGTTTAAAAAAAGCAGAGTTAATCAGAACCAGAACGAGACACCACTTCACACCCACCAGGACGGCTATTATAAAAAAGACAGATAATTGGAACCCTCACACTGCCGCTGGGAAGGTCACGCGGGCCAGTGCTGGGGAGACAGCCTGGCTGTTCCTCAAAAGACTAAACACTGAGTTACCATCTAACCAAAAACCCCACTCCTGGACATGTCCCCAGGAGAAATGAAAACACAGAGCCACAGAGAATCTTGTATATAAATGTTCACGGCAACATTCTTCATAACAGTCAAAAAGTAGAAACAGCCCAAATGTCTTATCAACTGATGAGTGGATGAAATGTGGTATATTTTTACAATGGAGTATTATCTATATATGTAAAAGCCTAAGCGACCAGTCGACCAAACAACCGAATGACCGGTCGACCAGTCGAAGCCTAAGCGACCAGTCGACCAAACAACCGAATGACCCGTCGGCCAGTCGCTATCATGCACACTGACCACCAGGGGACAGACGCTCAACACAGAGGATCAAGCTCCCTCCTGTCTGGATCGGGCCTGCAGGGATCAGGCCGAAACTGGCTATCCAACATCTCCCAAGGGGTCCCGGATTGCGAGAGGGCGCAGGCCAGGCCGAGGGACCCCACGGATGCATGAATCCGTGCACTGGGCCTCTAGTTAATTAATAAAGAGAAATTAAATGAATATATATATATATATTCTCCAATATGGATGAACATTGAAAATATTATGCTAAGTGAAAGAAGCCTGTCACAAAAGACCACATATTGTATCATTCCACTACTATGAAATGTCCAGAAGAGATAAATCTAGAGACAGAAAGTACATTAGGGTTGCCTAGGCCTAGAGGTATGGGGGCTGATGGCTAAGAGGTATGTTTTGTTTTTTTTCGGGGAGGGGATAAAATGCTCTAAAATCGATTGCCCTGGTGGTCATACAGCTCTTTGAATATACTGAAAGCTATTGAATTGTGTACTGTAAATGGGTGAATCATATGGCATGCCAATTATATCGCAATAAGTTGTTAGGGAAAAAAACAGGCAGTGTTTTAAGAATATCTATCTGGCAGAGACAGATGGAGGACGTGAGTTCAAGATCCAGGTCTGCCAAAATAATGATTCAGTATTTGTATATATTGCAAAATAATCACAAATCTAGTTAATATCTGTCAACATACAGTTACAATTTTTTTCTTGCTAGCAGAACTTTTAAGATCTAATCTCTTAGCAACTTTCAAATATGCAACACGGTATTATTCACTGTGGTCACCATGCGGCATATTCCCAGGACGTATTTATAACTGGAAGTTTGTACCTGTTGACCCCCTTCACCCATTTTCGTCCCCACCCCTCACTTCCCTCCTCCGGCAACCACTAATCTGTTCTTTGTATCTATGAAGCCATTTTTTAAATTCCACATATAAGAGATCATACGGTTTTTGCGATATTTGTCCTTGTCCGTCTGACATCTTTCACTTGGCCCATCCGTGTTGTTACAATGGTAAGATTTCATCCTTTTTATGGCTGAATAGATTCCGTTGTACATCCACACCGCATTTTCTTTATCAGTTCATCCGTCATTGGACACTTAGGTTGTTTCCAGATCTTGACTATTGGGAACAATGCTGCGATGAACATGGCGGGTGCAGCTGTCTCTGTGGGAGGCGATTCATTTGCTCAGGCTGTATTCCCAGCAGTGGGACAGCTGGATCGCATGGTAGTTCTACCTACTTTCAGCTGTTTGAGGAAGCTCCCTACTCCTTTTCAAAGCGACTGTACCACTGACATTCTCAACAACAGGGCACAGGGCTCCCTTTTCTCCGCGTCCTCAGCACACTTGTTACTTCTTGCCTTTTTGAATAAGCCATTCTTACAGGTGCCCTTCAGAGTTCTATGTTCAAATGTGAGTATCTCAGAAAGGAAGAAAGGCTTCAACGTCTTCAGCTAACATGGCACTTCCTGTGTTGCCTGGAGGAGAATGAGATGACCCTAGATTCTAACAAGAAAGGGGCGGAGGGGAACGGCTAGGGCAGGTGCACGCTGGCACACGCCCATGTATTTGACAGCTGCGCTCTGGGCTTGCACCTCTGCCGACCCATCTGCCTGTAGCCAAGGGGTCCTGCACGCCGACCCTCGCACACGAAACCAAGGCCCCCACAAATGCTTTGCATGAGTTCCTTCGATGGCCTGGGGTCCAATTCTCGGACAAATCCAACCAGCTGGTTCCAATTTGTGGTTCACGTGTGAGAATGTATCTTTATTTCCTGCGAAGCCCCCAAGGAAAGCACGAAGTCTTCTGCTTCTGTCACAGGTGCCGCACAAAGCCTTTTAAGAAAGGAAACAAGCCTTTCCTTTGATATTATTTTATAACAGAAAAGTGATCAACAATTTGCAGAGCTGAGAAAATATGAAGAAAGGGGAATCAGCCACCATTCTAAAACCCAGAGGTTTTTCACTGTTCTCAATATTTGAGCACATTTCCTTCCAGAGGGGCGAGGTTTGGATGTTTGACACTTGACACACATTTTCACAAGTCACTGTCAGCTATGATTTCACGGCAGCGGTGTGGCTGTCATCCCTCCACAGCTGGAAGAGAAGGGCCTGCTAACAATTGAAGAGCCGATGGCATCATCCGCTGGATGACAGGGAAGTCCTGTGATTCTAAGCCATCGGCGTCCCGGGATTTATAGTATGACATGTCAAACTTCAAGCAAGTTGACGGTGATTTATGACATGCAGTTCCCTCTGGGCTGACTTGTGGCCCAGAACATGCCTTCCTGTTTTCAGACTCGGAAAGGAATCTGTGCTTGCAAATGAGAGCCAGCTCCCCGCCGGCAGCACCACTTCCAGAGAGAGGGCTCACTGGACAATATGCACAGCTTCGTTCTATTAGACACACTGTGGGGCGAGTAGACTGCCCCCTCGGTACCCCGTACACGGTTGTGAGGTCCTCGGCACAGCCGAGTCCGTGGCTCGCAGACCTGTCCAGAGATTTCTACCCTCCACAGCTCGGCACACAGACTGCTGTGCTCGCAGGAAATTAGCTTCGAGCCCCATCTGGCCTAACTCTTCAGAGGAAGCAGCCTGCAATCTCTGACACAACAGGAGCGGGCATGACACAAACACAGACGAAGAGGGAGGAAATTTACAGCCACACAGATGCTGAGCGCAGAGCAGTGGGGGGACTCGGTGTGTGCCACTGATTCGTGGTTCACGTGGGCAGCATGCATGTAGAATGTGTGCTGGAGCCACGGGCAGCATGCGTGCAGAATGTGTGCTCGAGCCATGAGGCACAGTTCTGTCTGCCTTGTGGACTCACGAAGGGTTTATAACGATCAGAGCCAGCGTCTCCATCTTTAGTGTTGTTCAGAAAACCTATTAGAGAATGAGCAAATGGAGGAGGCCGCTGGCCTCAGGATTTTACGGTCGTGGTTCTGAAGGTTCAGAGGCAGCCGATGGTTCTGGATTGGGGAGCAGTCATGTCATGCGATGCCGGGGTGCCCCCCAGGCTGGCGCTCAACGAGTGAGTGAGCCTAGTGGGCCGCATGTGATGCGGGGCAGACGTGCCGTGGCTTTCACTCCCTGCCCCCAGTTAATCCTCCGAGTAATTCGGGGTGGGGGGGGCGATCATTATCATCTCCATTTTATTAAAGTGGTTGTTGAGAGGATAAGTATAAATTTCAGGATTTGAAAAACTCCTGGACATTCTCTCCAAAAGATGGCAAAGGTGTAATAAGACATACTGTGGCCTGGCCAGCGTGGCTCAGTGGTTGAGCGTCAACCTGTGAACCAAAAGGGTTTGATTCCCACTCAGGGCACATGCCCGGGTTGCGGGCTCAATTCCCAGTGTGGGGCGTGCAGGAGGCAGAACAACAATGATTCTCCCTCATCATTGATGTTTCTATCTCTTGCTCCCTCTTTCTTCCTCTCTGAAATCAATAAAAATATATTAAAAAAAAAAAAAAGACACACTGTGGTTGTTCAACCTGACCCTGGCCTTTCAGAAGGAAATGCTAGAACATTGCACTTCACAAACTTAAACTGCGAAACTTACTCAACAGCGTCCCATCCTGAGAAGTTTGGGAAGTGCAATGTGGAGATTTCTCTGTAACATAACAGAACATATTCTTTGCGGTTCGGCTTGTCTCTCTCCTAGTCACGTAGACACACCAAGTCAAAACCTGCTCTTAATTATTACGCCTACTCTGTGCTGAGCAGCCACAGCAAATAATTAGGGGTAAACACCTCTCGGTACCAGATGCATGGAATCTCCCACGCGTCTACCTCAAACGCCCTGACACATTTGCTGAGAACGGGCCCAGATGAAAGGAGTTTCGGGGGGTGGGCGGCCGTGAGGGCCACACAGCCTCTTGCAGGGCGCACAGCCTGATGTACTTGAACCTGCCCCCATTAAAACACAGCCTCGGGGTAAACACCATGAAGACTTATAAAGCAAAACAACTGCTTCAGGTTCTCAAGATAGAGAAAGGGGTACCTGGACACGAGAGGAGGGGGCACCTGTCTCGTTCGGGAGCTCACCTGTTGGGTTTGCAGGAACATCCAGGATGGTCTTCAGCAGCTTCATGTCTTTGATGTTGTGGATGTAAATGGATTCCTCCAGGCACACCAGCAGCCTCTGTAACCACACAGACGCATCACTGCATCGAAAGGGGACCGAGCCAATCGAAACCACTCACCTTTCCTTAAGTCCTAACTTGATCCCAAGTCTAACGGAGGAAAACTCTGGATGATGGATTTGAAGATAATGTTTATGTATGCACACATGCACATGCACACACATGTATACACCAAACTTTTTAGTCTGGTGCAGTCCCATTTGTTTATTTTTTCTTTTGTTTCCTTTGTCCAAGGCAATATATCAGAAAAAATATTGCTACGACAAATGTCTGAGATTTCACTGCCTATGTTTTCTCCTAGGAGTTTTAGGGTTTCGAGTCTAACACTTGAGTCTTTAATCTATTTTGAGTTTATTCTTGTGTATGGTGTAAGAAGGTCATGCACTTAACTGTCCAATTTTCCCAGCACCATTTATTGAATAGACTATCTTTACCCCACTGTATGTTTTTGTCTCCTTTGTCAAACGTTAATTGTCCTTAAAGGCATGGATTTATTTCTGGGCTCTCTACTCTCTTCCATTGATCTATATATCTGTTTTTGTGCCAGTACCATGATGTTTTGACTACCATGGCCTTGACCTATATAGTTTGATATCAGGTAGAGTGATTCCTCAAACTTTGTTCTTCATTATCAAGATTGCTGTGGCTGTTTGGGATCTTTTGTGGTTCTATATAAATTTTTGGGATATTTGTCTAGTTCTGTGAAATATGCCATTGGTATCTTGAAAGGAATGACACTGAATCTATAGATTGCTTTGGGTGGTATTGACATTTTAACGATATTAATTCTTTCTACCTATGAACACGGTATATGCTTTCACTTATTTATATCTTCAACTTTTTTTCTCCAGTGTCTTATTTTTTAAATTAAATCTTTACTGTTGAAAGTATTACATATGTCTTCTCTGCCCTCCCCCCCCATTGACCCCTTAGAGCTCGCCCCTATCCTCTGCCCTAGGCCTTCCCCAATCTATTGTCTGTGACCAAGGGTTATGCATATATGCATACAAGTTCTTTGGTTGATATGTCTCTGGATCTATTTTGTTCATCAGTTTATTTTGTTCATTAGATTCTACATATGAGTGAGATCATGTGATACTTGTGTTTTCCCTGACTGGCTTATTTCACTTGACATAATACTCTCCAGGTCCCTCCATGCTGTCTCAAAGGATAAGAGATTCTTCTTTTTTACTGCTGCAGAGTATTCCATGGTGTAAATGTACCACAGCTTTTTTATCCACTCATCTACTGATGGGCACTTGGGCTATTTCCCGATCTTAGCTATTGTACTGCTATAAACATAGGAGTACATACATTCTTTCTGATTGGTGTTTTGAGTCTCTTAGGGTATATTCCTAGAAGTGGGATCACTGGGTCAAACAACAGTTCCATATTTAATTTTTGAGGAAACTCCATACTGTTTTTCTTCAGTGTCTTATACTTTCCCAAGTACAGGTCTTTTATATCCTTGGCTAAATTTATTCCTAAGTGTTTTATTTTTTGATGTAATTATAAATGGGATTGTTTTCTTAGTTCCCCTTTCTGATAGTTCATTATTGGTATATAAAAATGCAACTGATTTCTGAATACTTATTTTGTATCCTGCAACTTTACTGAAGTCATTTATCCGTTCCACTAGCTTTTGGTAGGATCTAAATTTAGGGTTCTCTATATACAGTATCACTCCATCTGCAAATAATGATAGTTTTACTTCTTCCTTTCCAATTTGGATGCCTTTTATTTCTTTTTCTTATCTGGTTGCTGTGCCTAGGACTTCCAGTACTATGTGAAATAAGAGTGGTGAAAGCAGACATCCCTGTCTTGTTCCCGGTCTTAAGGGGGACGCTTGTAGTTTTTGCCCACTGAGTATAATGTTGGCTGTGGGTTTGTCATATATGGAGACAGGCTCTCTTCCCTCTTGTACAGACGTAGGTTTCTTTGCTCCCCAATCTTCTGGTTTATCCCTCTCCAATGAATGGCCAGATTTTAACTTCTTTAAACTCTCCCGCAGACCTACCTTTGTGCACGCCCTCCAGCCTCGGCATGGGAACACCCCGTCCCCCTCCCATGTTCAGCTCAACTCCTTAGGGGCCCCCCTCCCCAGAGCCGTGAGATCCTTCTCTTCCTCTTCCAACGAGACCTGTCAGGTTTGGAGCCTCTTCCCCACAGCCGTGCTCTCTCCCCAGCGGAAACAGGCCACAGGGTTAACGTGCTGGTGTGTAAGGAACTGGAGGCATAGCTCAGCACAGGTGAGCAGATGCAGGTGATGGTGAGGAGCTGCTGGGAAGAATTCCGCATCTGGTGGCTCTGGCCTCACCCTGAGCCACCTCCTACCTCTGCACACTCCTGACTTGTGGCCCTCTGGGCCAGTGGTTCTCGGACTTGGATGAGGATCTGAGCACCCAAGGCTCAAGGCCTGGGTTCTCCCGGGAGATTCTGGTTCGGGAGTTGGTTCAGCCAGTGCCCCAGGGGATTCTGACGTACACCTGTGTTTGAGAGCCACTGTTTACGGAGCAGACCCTTTATCCCAAGGAACAAAACGTGGAAAGGAAGGTACCTAACACACTACAAAAAAGCAGGAGGCTCTCCTCCTGGGAAAAGCCTGCCTTACTGTTTGCCCAGTAAGACTCCTCAAAGCTCAGAAAAGTGGAGACTAACACTTGAACCAAGCAGAAAAATAAAATGTCAACATCTTCATCTTAACTCGGGCTCTGTGGTCACGTGTCTGAGGCTGGGTCTCCAAACTGAGGACAAAGTAGTGTTTCTCCGTGGAGCACGTGTTCTCCGATTGCCCTGGTCCCTGTGCCTTTGCCAGCACTCACCAGGGTGGGGACTATCTTCCTCTATGCGTGCTGATGTTCTTAGGTTTCTGATATCCTGTTGTATTCCCCTCCAGCCCCACACCCAATCCCCAGCACACTGGGTCCTCAGCACAGGCCTCCTGCAGAAACGGCCCCTACTGCTAGTCTGTCCCGTCTGCGTCCCTTCCCACCGGCGCTCACAGCACCATCTGCTCTGTGCCCCACTTGGCCCACGTTCAGGTCGCCCCCGTGTTGGCTGCAGACAGGAATGAAGCAGGAGGGGAACAGACCGAGAACACGCAGAGGCCAAGAGGAGGCGCTTTGCCCTCAGTTCAAGTGACAGCACGCTTCCGGGACGGGCAGAGCCTGGAACCGGCTTCCTTTAACAGCCAGTTTTCAGCTCATTGCCTGTCACTCCAACTCTCGTCGACTTCTCTAGGCTTTATAATTTAATAACCCCTTTTAGCAATTAAAAATATTTATAGCGTCTGCTCTCGAGCACCACGGACTTAGACTCAGCGTCCGAGCCTGGATGCAGATGCTGCATCTGTTCTAGGGCCCTTGGCATCCAGACGGAGGTGGAGAACAGGTGGCAAAGAACCGTAAACACTCGCGTATTGAAATGCATCTGGGTAACCGCCTTTATTCCGTTGAACGCATCTCCTCAATTCAGTGCCGGGGAATCACATCTACTCAATGTGAAAAATATCACAATTACTAGACATTCTTCCTTTCTATCTGAGGGAGCTGCCACCGCCACCTGGCAGGGAGGGGCTGCAGGAGTTGCCTAAACCAGAAGTTGTTAAGGCCCAAACCTGAACGTTTTAAGAAAAGCAAACCCCAAACGCTTCCCAGACCTGTTCCAAAGCACCTTCTTAGGAGCAGAGATGTTGGACCTGGGTTCACATTAGCTTGGCCATGATAAGCCAGGGAGGTCCAGGTGCATTAATGTCCTTTGGAAGGTGGGGGCGGAGAGCCTTAGAGTTCATGAGTGTTACGCTGAGTGGGGTGACATCTAAAGGTCAACAGACCGGGTCGGACACTTGAATAATCCTCCTTTGTCTCATTCGCTAATGAAAATGTCAGAGAGCAAGTAAGAGAGAAGTTATACAAAGACATGCCATAGATACTATTCGAGAATTCTGATCCTAACAGGACATTTGCCTAAACAACCTTACGGAGACAGTTACCGAAAAAGGATCGTTAATGCTCCCACACTGGCTACTCCTACGTGCAAAGGAAAAAACAAGACAGTTCGACAACAACATTGAACGTGCTCCCAACAGACTTCAGAACGAGCACTGGAGCCAAGCATTATGCTGAAAACTAAAAGCCTTCAAGCTGAAAACTCTCAATCTGCCTTTTTCTCTCTTGCTAAGAACCCGGGTTTGTTTTCTTCTTTACTCTGACTCCTCTTTGCGTAAAAAAAAATTTTTTAAAAATCCCCGTATCCTATTTCTCAGGCTGTTCTCTGCTTTTATGCAGGCTTAAGTGGCGAGTCAGTGAAAATATTTGATCAACTCAAAGAAATAATCTCCTCCTTACCATAAACTTCAGAAAGCACTTTGTCTCATTTGTTTAAAAAAGTTAATCAGCACTTCGTGGTTTAGGTGCAAAGACAGGAGAGAACATTGTCCCCTGCGAATGCCACGACCTCCACCCTCCTGGGGCTGTTTGCCTGAATGGACAGAGCTGCGCGCTCATGCAGAGAATGTCTCTGTTTGCTTATGGACACGGCGGTCAGGAAACAGACATTTGTGGGAGATTTTCCTACCGGGCATTCACTATCTTTTCTACCAGGTCTCACAGCAGTGAACAAAAACAGATACAGCCCCTGCCTTGCTCCTAGGACTTAGAATGTAATAATTCAACGGAAACTCTGCTAATACCTCAGCCACTTATTTAACAAGAACGGATATTTTTCAAGAGAAGGTGCTGCATAGTTGAGATAAAAATAATCCTTCCTTCAACAAAGAAAACACTACAAGAAAAATCTTCAAGGGTTAGCTGGGAGGAAGAGACGTGGAAGCCCGAGGACCTGGCCCACTGGGCAGTTTTACTGACTGGCTTCAGAACCACCCCAGGAGGACCACACGCTATTCTCAGGAGCTTCCTTCCGAGAGGCGTGACCGCCAGTCTGCAGCGAATGCCACCATCAGGGACCCAAACCAGAGAGGTGTCCCTCTGTGTTGAAGGTGTCCTTGCAACAGCTCAGGGTTCCAGAGCCAGGGGGTCCGGCCAGCCTGCACCCTGGGGAGGGCTCACCTCGCCGGTGGCCACGTCGGAAAAAGAACAAGAGGCAGGAGGACCAGAGAGGACCCGCCACTGAGACAAGCGCATGGAGTAGACTCTCTACAGGAGACCCATAAATCGAGGCCTGAGGATGAAAATGACCTGTAGAATCTGATGCTTGTTCTAGAGGCATTCCTCTTGAACGATAGCCATCTTTCTCCTCCGTCCCAACGAGCAGAAGCCTTGCAATCCGGAGGGATCTTCCCCCCACTTACCTGTCGGTTCAGCCTTATGGACAAGATGTTGCTGGAGTAGCTGTAGTTGCAGATCTCCGTGCCTTTCTTAAAGTGGTAGACGTTCATTTGCCGCGGCTTTGTGTGACTGACCACCACCACCAGGCTGCTGGAGAAGAGGCGCTCCACGATGTAGACATCCGGGATTTCATCTGGGAGGGAAAGCAGCCGAGGTTACCGGGGTTTTGGCCTAGGCCAGTCAGCCAGCGTCCTTTAGATACTGCTGACTGGGCACCCTCCATTAGAATGCATTTGCAATGATCCACCCCCCCCGCCCCCCCAGGAAGCTTTAGCCACTTCCAAATGGAACAGTTCCAAAGCCCTTTCACATATCTAAAGAAGATGCTAGTGACCAGACACAGTCAGAATTTCCAGAGCTCCCCCAGGGCCCTGGGGTGCCACTGTTTGCTCTGTGAAACCTAATGAGGGGTCTGGGCCATCTCAGCTACCCTTTCCTCATTCAGAGGTTTCAAAGAAGTGACTGCTTTGTCAGGAGCCTCTGCCTTCAGAGTTCCTGTCCCTGTTGCTACGAGGGGGACCACCATGGGGGGCAGTGACATAGAAAAACCTGTACTCCCTCCCCGTCCTGCTATGCTCCCTGACCATTTCTGGAATCCCTTTCCTGTTGAAAACCATCTGGACGTCAGTGTTATGACCAGGGAAGTACCTCTGTACTCGGGAAGAAGGTACGTTAGTGAGCCCCCCAAAAATACTCTTTTCCTATGCATGCCTTTCCTGATCTTGGGCAAGTCCCGTAGGGAGCAACCCAGGACAGGTACAGAGCAAGTTATCCATGAAAATGGCATAATAAAAATAACATCTCACAAATAAATTAGGAGCCCAATATATTAGCTACCAAATCACTTTCTTTCCAGGAAATCCAAAGATTATATTCTTCACTATATAAGAGAGTCACATTTCTAAGCTGAATTTTTTTTTTTAATATTTACTAGAAGTACGCCAACATCTTCAATATGGATTATGTACATGGGGTTGTATTGCTTTATCTGCAAAGGACATACTGCCATGGCTGAAAACATTACCAATATTCTACAGTGCCAACAGAATGGGGGGAAATCCCAACTCATCTTTTGCTATGACAACTGTAAGAACTGATGACGGTGCATATATGTATATGAAAAATTGTCAACAGTATGGTTCCAAACAAGGGATTTCTTAATATAAAATGTTACCTGACCTACTGCTACATCTCACTAAGTGCTCCGCTATGGTTTTGGTTTTAAAGCACGCGAAGACATTGATTTATATTTAATCTGAAAAATACTGCCTCAAGTTTGATGGGTAAGGGGGAGAAAGGCAGACCGCTCAGGAGTAGCACGGATTAAAGTCCAGAGGGAGGATTTGGCGTCCCTGAGACCTCACACGCACACACTTACTGCTGCCATGGACTTGGTCCAGTTGCTCCACAGAACTCAACGAAAACAGCTTATAACCGGCTTTGGTTCCAATTGCTAGGGATCTGTGGGAGACAAGGAGAGCCTGGGAATGAGAACAGGTACTGAATCCCAACCACAGACTTGAAGACAGATACCCCTTTTCCCTCTCACTCATGGAGACAGATAGACAAACATCTTCAGGTGCTTCTATATTGGGGGTTTTTTAATGCTTTAACGACATTTTCCTCTCTTTTTCAAAAAACCATGTTTTTATTGATTTCAGAGAGAGGAAGGAAGAGGGAGAGAGAGAGAGAAACATCAATGACAAGAGAGAATCATTGATCGGCTGCCTCCTGCATGCCCCACACTGGGGATCGAATCCAAAATCCAAGCATGTGCCCTGACTGGGAATTGAACTGTAATCTTCTGATTCATAGGCCAATGCTCAACCACTGAGCCACACTGGCCAGGTGCTATGTAGTAACTTTCTAACTGGTGAGGCACACCTTGTCAGATGGAGAGGCATGGTAGAGGGATGAGGTTAAAGACAACTACTCTCATGGCTAAGAGACATGAAACTTCATGGGCTCAACCATCAAATGAAATGTCGAACTACCCAGAGACCATGCTTTCCCAGCTGAGCAGAAATAGGGGCAATGGGCTGTTCAGGACTATTCACCATGGTACTACCCCCAACGCAATTAGGGGTCATCTGGTTGTTGGAGAGGTACTTTAACAAGAGGTGTGTCGTTTTTTATTCCCTTGATGACTTTTTTTTTTTTTTTTTGCTTAAAAAGGAAATACATGTTTCTAGTAGGCATAGTAGGTCATTAGTAGGCAAAATTTAATAGATGCTTCCTTGAAACATTCCCACTTTATACCAGTGGCTCTTATCCCTGGATGGACATTAAACTCACTTGGGAAATTAAAAAAAAATACTGTCCACCTCTGCTCCCCCAATATGCTCTACAAACTAACAAAACAAAAACTAAACACTTATCTGGGACAAGGTCGGCTAAAAGAAAAAATCTTGTTTTTAAATTTTTCACTTCTCAACCCATAGATAGAGAGAGAATGTGAAGCCAGGTTGCCTTGGCCTCAGGATGAAGGCAAATGAGCCTGTTTTGTTCAGCAGCTGGGAATCCCCATTCAGCTCTCGCCTGCTTTGCCCTTAAGACTTGAGTGATGAACGGAATCTGACACACAGGATGCACAGAATAAGCACTTCCCTGAGCACTTCCATCCCGGGAAAATGGGGTCTGAGTTGAAAGGGACCTTAACATGGACCTCAAACTTAGTCCAAATTCCTCATTTAAAACAAACAGATGAGCCTGGCTGGTGTGGCTCAGCCGTTGAGCATCAACCAGGGAACCAAAAGGTCACCGGTTGGATTCCTGGTCAGGGCACATGCCCAGGGTTGTGGGCTCGATCCCCAGTGGGGGGCATGCAGGAGGCAGCTGATCAATGATTCTCTCTCATCCTTGATGTTTCTATCTCTCTACCTCTCCCTTCCTCTTTCTCTAAAAATCAATAAAAATACATTATTAAGAAAACAAGAAACAAATGAAAAGGTGAGATTCGCTCTTCACAGAGCAGCCTATACTAAAATAAGCAGCTTACTGCTACAAGCCAGGTGGCCACGGCTCTTGTTTCACTCGCCTAAAAAAGAGAAGGTCACATGATTTTCTCTGGAATACTTTTTTTTCCTACCCAAACATTTGTTCTTCCTTGGGACACATGGATATGTGACTGGAGTCAACTTGCAATCAGCGAGGTCAGGGCTTCTGTTCCTTAGCCCTCCAACCTGCCCTGTGGCTAAAATGGTGTGTTGGCCCTTTGCTTCGGAGTATGAGTAGGTCTGGCATCTGTAACCACAGCCTCAGTGATGACAGACAGCTACTGGGAAGGCAAGCCAGCCGCATCTTAAACCTTCAAAATATACTCTGTAGTGTTTAGTGTTTTAAATTTTTTCACATAAACTTTTTCACATACAGATACACATTTAGCTGTAAACAGAGGTTTCTAAAGTTTTCAAATAACAAAAAAAAATGTAACTAGAGTCTTATAATATTAACCAAAAGATCTGGCGAATTAACATAATTTTTAAACATACGCCCTGCTCCTGGAACAGAAGAATCCTGTATAATAAAAGGCTAATATGCAAATCGACCAAAAGGCAGAACGACCG
>NW_005367911.1:1610989-1613852 GCF_000412655.1 Myotis brandtii | reverse complement strand
CAACACAGGAGCTGCCCCCTGGTGGTCAGTGCACTCCCACAGGGGGAGCGCCGCTCAGCCAGAAGCCGGGCTGATGGCTGGCAAGTGCAGCGGCGGTGGTGGGAGCCTCTCCCATCTCTGCGGCAGCGCTAAGGTGTCCGACTGCTGGCTTAGCAGGCCTAAGCCATCAGTCGGACATCCCCCAGGGGCTCCCAAACTGCAAGAGGGTGTAGGCCAGGCTGAGGAACACTGGGCCTTTAGTTTTATATATGAGAAAATGGCAGGGTGGTCACTATTTATGTTGTAAATGATTAATCAATGGCTACAAACATCTCTGAATCAAAGAATTCAGACGAAAACCTTATTTTACCATAAGGCCTTTTCATCAAAAAATTCTCATCCCCTCTCATGGGCATAGGGTTTGGGACACATAGGTCTCTCCAATCAAATGAAAATATGCACCCAAAGTGTCCAGCACAGGGCCACTTTGAGTGAAGGAGAGCCATCTTCACCCACCTTCCCCAGAAATATTCGATCTCAAACTCAGACTTCTGAGAAAAGACACACTGATAACCCTAAATGTGCTCGGTAAGGGGTTCGACTCATTTTAAAATTCAATGTCACACCCTCTGTGGCTCAAGACAACTGACTGTGACAAAAACTTTTATTTATAGTGAGACAGAGCTGCCCAGCAGAGCCTTCATCCAAGAAAACAGAACTGACAGTAGGGACTAAGGAAATTAACTTTCCAAGCACCCTGCAGTTTTGAAAATAGCATTCGTATCCAACTGCTATGAAAGCCTGGACTTAACTAGAATAAAGATTAACATGACTGGGCCTAGCCAGTTTGGCTCAGTGGATAGAGTGTCAGCCTGCAGACCGAAGGGTCCCAGGTTCAATTCTAGTCAAGGGCATGTACCTCGGTTGCAGGCTCTTCCCTGGTCCAGGCCCTGGTCAGGGCTCATGCAGGAGGCCACCAATCGATGTGTTTCTCTCACATCAATATTTCTCTGTGTCTTTCCCTCTCTCTCTAAAAATCAGTGGGAAAATATCCTCGGGTGAGGATTTAAAAAAAAAAAGATTAACATTACTTCAATAGAATCTAGCCCGTGTGGCTCAGTTGATTGAGTGTTGTCCCAGGCACCCAGAGGTCAAGAGGTCCCCCGTTTCATTCCAGGTCAGGGCACATGCCAGGGTTTCAGGCTCCATCCCAGTAAGAGGCAGCCAAAATCGATGTTTCTTTCTCTCCCTCTCCTTTCCTCTTTCTCGAAAATCAATTTCTGAAAACATTTAAAAAATAAAAAATAACCTAATAAACAATGCTATAAAGCAGAAATTAGAACATTTGCTAATAAGCAAAATAACTCCTCTCCTTAAACTGTGTTCAATTAGGAAGGAAAACACCCAGGCATTTCAACAGCCATCCCCTCTTGCAAAATGTTTCTTACAAAACATCACAATTTTATCTAGACTATCCTTTCTGTAAATTGTGAGTCTCAACCATGAGTGAACCCTAAAAATAATTCAGGGAGTCACAAATGGCTTTTAAAAAGGAAACAGAAAATACCAGCGGGGATTTCCCATAATAAAGGTAAACACCATTCTGTGATTCACTTTTCAGTGCTGTTATTTGTATATGGGTATTGGGTGATGTCGTAATATCGATTTCTTATTGTGGGTTGTGGTCAAAGAGAGCTTCAAAGTCACACATCTGACCAAGCTGCCCAGCAACCAGATGACGGGATCCCACATACAGTGTTTTGAACAAAGGCATACTGTTTGGCATAGGATGTTTTTAAACAGAAAAGACAAAGGGAATGGAAGCCGGAGTTGCTTATAGTACATGACGGCCTTAATTACACCACGGAAGGTTCAATATTAGCACAGCCCAGTCGCAGGCCAAAAACACAAGCCTGAAGCTGACTCCAAACAAGAACACAACAGAAACTGGTACAGCAGGAAGTGGGAAACCGGGGAGAGGTCATCCCTGCCTGATGCGCTGGGGCCACATTCCAAAGAGGTTATTCCATATGGTCCCCGGGGCTGACATCTAACAACTCCATGGAAAGCGGGGAGGAAAAGGACGCCTGCTTGCAAGGGACCGAATCCTCCGGGTGCCTGAAACACACAGTTCAGTAAATCCCAGCTCTCTGGCCAAAGTCCAAACGTGAACATCCAGGTGACACAGGAAAAATCCCCTCAACAAAGCAACAGGGTGGAGCTCGTGCTCCTCGGAGAGAGCAGCCTGGGTTCGAGAAAGGGCTGGTGGACGCGGACAGGGCGCCCCGGCCTCGCGGGACGGGGCCGGCCTGGCCGCGGGGATAGGCTGCCTCTTTGTCCGAGGCCCTGCCCAGATGCCACGTTGAGATGCTCAAGGACAAATGGGAAAGTTTTCCCTGGACTCCCATCTTCCTGGGCCCCGCTACCACGCCTAGGGTCAACTTGCAGCCGGCCCCTCCCCTCCCATCTCCTTTGTTTTGGTCTCTGCCACTCCTTCCCCAGACCCCCACTCGGGTCACCACCCCACCCCCATTCCTTAGCTTTCTTCGGCTCTGCTCCCCTGGCTAACTCTCTTCCCTTTCACCCTCGGCCAGCCCCTCCTGGCTCTCCACCCGAGCCAGGGTTTTGGGGGGCCGCCCAAGCCCCCTGCTGGGGGAGGAGGCAGGGAGAGGAGGTGGCTACCTAGACCCGAACCAGTCGGGGACAGCCGCCGGCCGTCCCGCCGCCGGCCTCTCGGGGCGTAGGCCCGCGCCTCTATTGCTACAAGTTGCAGACAGGACAACACCCCTGGTCGCGACTTTCTGTCCCCCACTTCCCGGCCAGGCAGGCTCCGCGGCTTACGTGCAGTCCTGGTTGAAAGAGAAGCAGCTGAGCGCTGCTTCGA
>NW_005367911.1:1582442-1610719 GCF_000412655.1 Myotis brandtii | reverse complement strand
GCCGCCGGACAGTGCAACTAAGAGGGCGGGGTCCAAACTTCAGGCCTCTATTGGCCACGAGCCCAACCTGCCGCGCATCTTTGACCAATTGGAGGCGGCGGTGGGCGGACCTGCCTTACTGGAGGTCCGCCCCCAACTCCGTGACGTGGCTCGCCATTGGGCGAAGGCGCCAGATGCCGAGCTTGCAGGCCACGTGGTAGTGTTTTCATCGCCAGAGCCGCTGACCCGCCGGGAGAAAGAAAGAACAAATGCAGCTGGGGCCCGACCTGCTGGCTCCAGGCCGGCATCTGCGTCGCGGCTGCCGCGAAGGGGACAGGCGGACGCTCTCGTTCCTACCCCACCCAGTCGCCGGCATGTGTAACTCTTGGTCTATTAAATTTACAGAGATTAGTAGAGAGCGTGAGACGCCAAAGCCCCACCCTTTTGTCGAGTCTCCAAGCTGCTTTGAAAAAAAAGTTTCTAAAATGAGGATGCTAAGGCCAGACAGATAAGTTATCTTACCATTGCACTGCCGTTGAGAATTACTACATGCCACGCACTGTATTAATGTGTATTATCTCGTTGAATTCTTATAAAACGTTGTGAGGAAAGTATAATTATGTCCATTTTAAAGAAGCGGCAGCTGAAGCCCGGGACTGCTAAACAATCTGTCCGAAGTAATACAATAAATGGTATGGGGTGTTTTTAAATTTAAGGTGTGTAGTATGCTGATTTGACACATTTATATATTGTAACATGATTGCCATGTAGAATGTGGGTTTGTCTGATTTCAAGATCCAAGCACCAAACAGCTCTACTAGACAGTATTTGACAAAACCTATTTGATTTTTGTAGCTGAAAAAAAAATCAAAGAAAATATGTATAGGATGATGTATTTTATGAAAGGTATGAAGTCGTGAATGCACAATTCAAAACTCATGTAATTCGAGATGACAAAGGGTCTCTGTTCCCAAGGTAAAAACAAGCTGCCATGTAGAAATACCAGCACAGTTTATGAATCATTACCTCTATCAGCTCTGCTAGCTTTAGATTTATTTAATTCCTGATATTTTAATTCGTGCTTTTCAAATTTTGAGATGAAATAGTATTTCAATTATTGTTATGTCACAGCATTTCAAACTGGTATGACTCAAATGTATCTGTTTTGAAAGTTGGACATAAAATGGATGAGAAAAGAGGACTATTTCACTTAAGCTTTTCCGGTTGAATTTCCGGTTTGGGTTTTCTGAAATGCAAATATAGCAGTTTCTTCTCTCAATTGATGTAAAAAATAGTTTGTCTCATAGGTTCACAGTGTGTGTGATTACTCTTTGGTTGATTGTGTGGTGTTTGTATAAGCATCCTAAGTGGAAAGAGCTGCAGTTTGGCTGCCTTAATTGCATCATTTTTATAACCTCTCAGATCAAAGGTGTGTTCCCTCTCCCTCCCAGCTCAGGCAAAAGCTTCAGTCCTTTCTATTCTATTTAGAAAATCAAGTGTCTGGCATGCTAGGTGCTAGGTGCTAGGTTGCTGGGAGAATTGCATGAGGTGCCCAATAGGTTTTAAAAGTGGAAGTTGTTATTATGAAGAGTTTGGACTTTATGGAGTAGAATTGGGAGCTGGTGTTAGTGTTTGAGCAGGACTGTTTCATGATAAAAGCAGTGTTTTAGTCCGATAAACTCAGCCAGGGTGTGCAAAACAGATTAGAAGGGGTAGGGGAAGCCTAAACTAATGTGATATTCTAGGAGTGAAGGTATGTGAGATACTACTAGGCTATCGGATGGCAGTGAGGTCAGATAGGTGAGGACAGTGATGGCGAACCTATGACACGCGTGTCAGAGGTGACACACTAACTCATTTTTTCGGTTGATTTTTCTTTGTTAAATGGCATTTAAATATATAAAATAAATATCAAAAATATAAATCTTTGTTTTACTATGGTTGCAAATATCAAAAAATTTCTATATGGGACACGGCACCAGAGTTAAGTTAGGGTTTTTCAAAATGCTGACACGCCGAGCTCAAAAGGTTCGCCATCACTGGATTAGGACAAACTCGAGATATTTTTTTAATTGAAATATAGTTGACATGTAACTGTATAAATTTAAGGTGTATAACATGTTGATTTGACACATTTATATACTGTAATATGATTGCCATGTAACGATAATAAGCACCTCTACACCAAGAGATATTTTGAGGTAGTGCTGTCCAATAGAAAGACAATGTGAGCCACTGATGTGAACCTCATATGTAATTTTAAGTTTTGTAGAAGCCACATAAAAAGGGCAAAAAGAAATGGGCAAGTACATTTTAATATTTTTAATTTAACCCAAGATGTCAAAAATACCACCTTAATAGGTAATCAATGTAAAATGATTAATCAGCTAGTTTAGATGATGATGATGAGGAGGAGGATGATGATGATTGCATAAGTATTTAAAACCCAGTGTGTCTTCTTCACTTACAGCATATCTCAGTTCACGCTAGCTAGACTCTAAGCTAGTATGGGAGTGGAACGCCACAGGGCCTGGTGACAGATGGGGAAGGGGCGTGGCAGGCAAGAGGGGGAAGAGTTAAAGCTGACGCTGTGGTTGGAAAGGGGCAGCCTGTTGTGCTGCTTTCAGATATTTGGGCAGGTATTTAGGAAGAGGCATTTCATTTCAGATGTGTTGAGGTAGCAGAACTGAATGTTCATTGGAATTGAAGTTCGGGCCTGGAGAGGTAGTTATGGAAGAAAACGGGTCATCTTAGTCCCACCCTTCCTGTGAATGATCCCCCTTGTACGTTTCCTACTGGGATCATGATCCACCATCCACCCAAGTGGAAATAACATCTCAGGAATGCCTCATCTGGTTTTGTTTTGTTTTTAATATTTTTATTGATTTTTTTTTATAGAGAGAGAGAGGAAGGGAGAGGGAGATAGAAATATCAATGATGAGAGAGAATCATTGATTGGCTGCCTCCTGCACCCCCCCAACTGGGGATTGAGCTCACAGCCATATGCCCTGAACTGGCATCTAACCCAGGACCCTTCAGTCTGTAGGCTGATGCTCTATCCACTGAGCCACACCAGCTAGGGCCTCATCTGGTTTTATTTTTTTCCCAAGACAATTCAGAAATCTATATTTTTACATAAATGTATATTTATATTAATCTATATTTATATTAATCTATATTTATACAAATCTATGTTTATTTTTTATAAAACTATTGTTTTATGTAAAAATTTAAAATGTTGACACTGATTCTTATTTTAAAAAGCCACCATGTGGACCAAACTAAATACATCAGCCGGCTGGATGTGGTTTGTGGAGGGCCAGTGTGTGACCTCCGTTAAAGGCGTAAGCAGCCTCTTTGAGGGGCTCCACCCTCAAACAAAAATTCCCAGATGTCCACTCATATAAAAAGCCAAGGGAAAGGCTACAACTAAATTCAGAGGTGCTGAATTCATTTAATGTCAGGCTCAGTTTTTGGTCTTTAAATCCTAGGCCTAATTCTAGGTCCCGTGGGAGTGGAAACTCCTAATTTGAATGTTGGATTTACAGCATCCTAATTCTTCCACATTGCTGGAACAGAAATTTCACTGCTAAATAGCAGGAGCAAAAGATATTGGGGGGGAGGACGTGAACACAACACTTTACAGGAAAAGTCTGCAATGGGAATATGTCTTTTTCTCCTTTTTCCAAATGAGAATTTGGAATTTCTATTTTTTCCCCAGACAAATTGTCCATTATTCCTAGAGAAACAGCAAGTCAGCAAAATCTTGGGGGAATAAAGCTGGGCTCTGGGACTCAAACCTCCTGGAGAATACAAAATAACCAGGGGCCCCCAATTCAGCTCAGGGGGAGGCGTCCTATTTGCAGAACCAAAATGCTGATTGGGGCATGTGCGGGGCATTACCAGGGGAAGTTGGGAAGGAGACATCCTGTCTGACGCAACCCTCATGTCACCCAGTATGGTTGCCCATCACACCCAACTGCCTATAATTAGAGTAACTACTAGGTGAGCAAATAGCACTCCGGTCCTCATCTTCTTTTTATAAAATCTATTTTTATAGAATCAGGTCACAGGAAATAATCTCCTTGTGCTTTTCTGATGTGTCTCAACACTCAGAACTTGTGCTGAGAAAGAGCCGAACCCTAATGGACACGTGTGTGGTAGGCCTTTGGGAGAAGAGTGTGGGGAGGAAGGGCCGGGGGACAGTACAGAATAGGTAAGCCTTGAGGCCAGGGGCCAGGGGGTGTGTCACAACGTGGAGGAAGCTCACGGAGTCAGTCTGCAGTAGGAGGGGAGAGGGTGACTGTGGGGTGACTGCTGGGAGAGCAGGTGACCCTATCAGATTGGCAAACAGGAAGTCCAGGGCCAGCGGTATGGCTGAGCAGCAGGCACATTGGAACTCTTTGTTCCTAATCACAGGCACAGTCTGTGTGGGAGAACATGTGCAGGGAAGGAACAGTCCTATTACGTGCAAAGGTTCCCAACGTAGGACCATTCTTCCTGGTTTTATTGATTTAAAAGGGGGTGGGGGGGGTGGCGGACAGAGAGCAAAACCAACAACCATTCTCATAGTCCTTGAGTTATGTATTTCTTCTCACGAGTCAGAAATGATGACATTTCACTGGAGAAATGAACTCATGTCTTTGCCTTCATTTTCCCCCCACATCTGTCTTATTTTTGTTTCCAGAATAATCTTCCTAACCCTCCCAAGGTAGATCATAAGATCTCCATAAATACTTGCTGATCGGCTGATGTTCATGATGACGGTAGCTTTCGCTGTGTGTGCATTTGCGGACACGCCTTGAGCTAAGGCAGTGGTTCTCAACCTTCTGGCCCTTTAAATACAGTTCCTCATGTTGTGACCCAACCATAAAATTATTTTCGTTGCTACTTCATAACTGTAATGTTGCTACTGTTATGAATCGTCATGTAAATATCCGATATGCAAGATGGTCTTAGGCGACCCCTGTGAAAGGGTCGTTCGACTGCCAAGGGGGTCGCGACCCACAGGTTGAGAACCGCTGAGCTAAGGCCTACTTAGTATGCAAGACAACGTAGAGAGGTTTGTTCAGCGATGGAGTTTTGGTTCTCTGGGCCATCTCAAGACCGGCCGAGATTGGAGGAAAGGATTCAGCGGGTCAGCCAGTCACCCTGACTTAACTTTCAGAGTATAACTGGTCTGAACATGGAAAAGGGAGTTTTACAGAAAGCGTGGCTTGAAGCCTCGTGCATCTTCTTATTTCATGCTCACTACATCTGTCCGCTTCCGCGGGTTTTATCCCCACCACGCAGCCGCATAGACGAGTTGGAGAGATGTTGGGTAAGTTGCCAAAGGGCGAGGGCAGTATGTGATGGAGATGTAGCTCCTACTCAGTCCCCAAGTACAAGGTCACCATTCCACGCTGCCTCTCAGCCTGTTGTGGCTCAAGGCTAGAAATAGAATTGGCATCTTAACCTGTACTTCAAACTGTACAGGGACAGAGAGGCCAGGGGTGGGGAGCATTGTGCCAAGAGGGCTGGCCACGGGCCAAGTGCAAGGGCAGGTTATGGAGCCCTGCAGCTTTACACGGGGATGGGGGGAGGGGTGTGTGTGTGAGAGGTGGGGGCGGGATTGAAGCTTTGCTTATGTTTGCCAGGGTATTATTAGAAGTATTTAAAAACATCTTTTGTTCCCAAGCAAAGGGTTAACCTGAGCTCATGGCAGGTCCAGCTAGTTGATAAGTGGTTCTGTACGGCTCTGGGTTTCTTCTTAGTCTAGAGTCTAGGAAGTGGTTCTCAACCTGTGGGTCTCCACCCCTTTGGGGGTCGAACGACCCTTTCACAGAGGTCGCCTGAGACCATCGGAAAACACATATATAATTACATATTGTTTTTGTGATTAACTATGCTTTACCCTTTCACAGGGGTCGCCTAAGACCATCGGAAAACACATATATAATTACATATTGTTTTTGTGATTAATCACTATGCTTTAACTATGTTCAATTTGTAACAATGAAATTGGGGGTCACCACAACATGAGGAACTGTATTAAAGGGTCATGGCATTAGGAAGATTGAGAACCACTGGCAGATCCCGGAGAGCCCTAAGAGCCCCACGATTCTTGGTGAACAGCGCCATCTAGTGATGCGCAGTGTTTAGTTCCAGGCTGGTGGGTGGGCCTTGAAGGAAAGTCAGGCTTGAAGAAGACGACAGAGCTGATTCTAGAGCCCCAAGGCTCCCCAGGCGTCCTTCCCAAACTTCTTTACTGTCTACACATGGAAAACCCTAGAGGCCTCACCACTTCCTCTGCCAAAGGAGGAGTTTGGGAGGGGGTTCACATGCATTCATTTGACATTTCTCTCTCATCAGCTGCACCGTAAATAAAAACGCCTGCCCACATGGGCAGAGCACCATAAACAAAAAAATAAATAAACTGAACGGTATCTTCCATGTCGGTGGGTGGCCGGGAGACAAATCAAGCTGTGGAAGGGCATTTGGAAGCACTGGGGAGGGGAGATTTTATAGAGTGGGCAGGGAAAAGCTCACGGGGAGATTTCGTTTGGACAAAGACTGAAGGAGAGAAGGGGACAGGCTGTGCAGCCACGTCGGGGAACAGCGCTCTGGGCAGAAGGGACGAAAGTGCTCGGGGGACACGGAGGAGGCCCGGGTGGCTGGAGGAGGGGGCACAATAAATAGGAAGAGAGGTCAGATGATATGCTGAGGGAGGCGGGGAGGGAGGCAAAACCACTGGACATACATTTTGACTTACAGTTGAACAGAATCACCCAGGCAGCTGTGTTGAAAATGAATCGAAGGTGTCTCGGGAAATTTCTATTCACTTTGGCATGCTAAACATGCTGGGAAAACAGAAAAAAAAAAAGTGCCAGAAAGCCCAGCAGGTGCATATTGGAGGTTGTTTAACAGGCGTTTTCCAGGCTTATGTAGATCTCTTCCTTCCAGGAACCCCCACAGACTCCTTGTGGGGCCTGAGAACTGCTCTGTGATGTCCCCACTGGACAGTCCGAAGCAAGGCCTGGGCGAGGCCAGGGGAAAACAGTGCTGTTCTCAAGGCCGCACCGCCGCTGCAGAATGACCAACGCTGGGTGACTTCCCCGGCTCACTCCGTTCCTCCTGCCTCCTAAACCAAGGTGTGAGATACCCAGTTTTTAAAACACCTGCTTCCTGACCAGATCCAGCCGGACCCGATTTCTGCTTCTCCTTCCCTTCCCACCTTCGAATCTCTGAGCACAGACCCAAAGCTTCCCGAAGCCCCTGCCCACAGCCTGTCACTGAGACACCCCGGCGCCTCTGGTGTGCACACTGCGGTGCTGCAGTTAGTACAACCAACACTGGGTGAGCCTGGTGGCGTTTTCTACAGGTGTGATCCGCCCCGAGCACTTCATAGAACGGAGTTTGGGAAAAGCTGGACGGAACGATGACTTCCTACCATAAAATTCTGTGAGTCTGTAGTGGAAACCACTGCACCCGCTGAAATTGTCTATGTACCAGTTGGAAAACAGTGTATGATGAACGAAAGGGGTGAGGACTGTTTTGCCAAATGTTTTTAAAATAGGAAGTGTGTGTGTTATTTTTGTAAGTTGCCTCTCATCTGCCTGGTCCCTCCTGATGTTACATTTCTGGCTGAGCATTTGTGCTGTAGGCTCTTTGGGCTTGATGAGGGCTTCTTCCCTTCCCTCCTGCCCTGGGCCTCCCTGGACGGTCTCGGGTAATACACAGAGGTCCAGAGAAAGGTCCAATTGGCTCCAGGCTAAGCAACATACACTTCCTTAGGGCACCGGAGTTGTGTGTGCGGGTAAGCTGACCCACCAAGCCAGACTGCATCCTCGAAAGCTCAGGTGGCAGCAGAAGTGGAGGCTGCAGGGGACGGATGGGGAAGCAGAGGCCGAGAGCAGGTGGGAGGCTGGTGCACCAGATTAGAGATGATTAGGCTTGAACTTCAGGGACAACTGGGGGATGGAGGTAGAAGCTGTGGGACTCGGTGTTGTATTAGACACGGGACTAAGGAGAGACAGGTCAGCATGGAGACTGGCAGCCATGTCACCTGGGCTTCCTCGGGCCTCACAGGCTTCCTCGTGGAATGTGGTTGTGCCATTGGTTACCCACATTTCGCTGGCTCTCGCCTCTACCTTCAAAGCCTTCCCCAGTAATTATAAAGTCCCCAGAAATGTCTCACACACGCAGGACCTGCCTCATTGGGTATGATCTTTGAGGATGATGCCTCATTACAGTCAGGACTGTGGCCCATTGGGACAACACCAACATGTTGTGGTTTTGTTCCCCAGTGCTTTTTCTGCTTTCATTGAAACGATCATGTTTGTGTTCTCCCATCTTACATTAATGTGACAGTTGGTAGATATCTATATCCTGGGCATAAGGTGGATGGGGGCATTGAGAGAGACGTTGGTGAAGAGGTGGCAGCTGATGCCAGAGCAGAGGTCACAGAGGATGTGCCAGTCGCTGCAGCACTGGAGAGTAACGTCCTGGGTTGGTGTTTTGAGTATTCCTTTAATTTCGGGAACACCGTCAGAAGGGAGGCCGGCTGGAGCGGCTGCAGCAGCTCCCAGCCAGTCACCTGTCGCTGATGAGTGAGAACCTCTGTTATAAACAGAAATGCACAGACTGGCAGACGCTCATTGGCTAACACCGATTGCGCCGGTTTATTTTGGTGCCTGTTATCGACATGATTTCCTACTTGCTTTATCAATTGCAAATACACGTGAGGGATAAAAAGCTGGCGTTTTCCAAAAACACGCCTGACGGTTTGCACGGCTGCCGAGCTGAAGGGCGTGTGATTTAGATTTTTTTATTTCTCTGAGGTCAGTGGGGTTCTAATTTTTAATGGAAGTTTGGCTCCACAGGTCCTTTCAGAAGAGCCTTTGGGAGAGATAACAAGTGGACGAGACATGTCTTAAAATATCTGACATGGCTGTTTCCTAGGCCCTCTGTTCTCTCTCTGCTTTCTCCCAGGGATCTGTTCCCACACGTGGGCATCTAAGCCACTAACTATCTACAGATGACCCACGTCTGACCTCGCTCGCTGGAATGTTCTGCCTGCCTCTGACTTTCCTCCCAGAGCACATCAACACTTCCCCTAACATTTCTGATAGGATCTTTTTCCTGAGCTCTTCAAAGAATCCTGCTTTGGCAACTCCCAGGGAATCTGGTGGGGTTGTTTTTTTGTTTGTATGTTCTTTGGGGGGAGGGTCGGTGTTGTTTTTTAAAAAGAGATTTATCCCAAACCAAGGACAGAAATAACTTATTTTGTACCATTTTATGCACTGAGTATTTGAATGGCAGGCTGTTATTTTCCATTCTTCTTTCATTCTAATCCATGAACATAGTATAGATTCTTCTATCCTCTTGACCTAGGTATGTAATTTCTGATGATCATATAGACAAATTCCTTCTACCCCCAGGGATTCTTTTTTTTTTTTAATGTTTTTATTGATTTTTTTTTTTTTTTAGAGAGAGAGAGAGGAAGGGAGAAGGAAAGAAACATATATGATAGAGAAACATCAATGGGCTGCCTCCTGCACACCCCCTACTGGGGATCAAGCCCACAACCTGGGCATGCGCCCTGACCAGGACTCAAACCAGTGACCTCTTGGTACATGGGACGATGCTCAACAACTGAGCCATACTGGCCGGGCTACCCCCAGAGATTCTTATCAAATGAGCCTATGCATTTCATTCAGAGTAGTTATCACAATGTGAAACTATATCATCTGTTTATTTATGTGTTTACTGTCTGTTTCCTCTATCTAGAACAGCGGTTCTCAACCTTTGGGGGTTGAAAGACCCTTTCACAGGGGTCGCCTAAGACCATCGGAAAACACATATTGAATATATAATTACATATTGTTTTTGTGATTAATCACTATGCTTTAATTATGTTCAATTTGTAACAATGAAAATACATCCTGCATATCAGATATTTACATGACGATTCATAACAGTAGCAAAATTACAGTTATGAAGTAGCAACAAAAATAACTTTATGGTTGGGGGTCACCACAACATGAGGAACTGTTTTAAAGGGTCGCGGCATTAAGAAGGTTGAGAACCACTGCTCTAGAAGGTAAACCCCATGAGGGCAGGGTCTCTTGTGTCTTCTCCCAGCATCTCGAATGACGCTTGACCACATAATAGGGGCTCATGAAATATATGCCAACCGACTGACTCACAGAAACAATCATTTTAAAAAAACACACGCAAAGTATCTTTATTTTCCAACTTATCTTTCCATTTACTCATCGTATGTCTTTTCTTTTCTTTGCCTCTCTTGAAAAACAATGTTGTCCAAATTGAATTAGTACTATCACTGAATGTCCAGGAACTATACAGTATTGTTGGCTCCTGAGGCAAGGCACTGTTTAACATCTTTTTCAAATCAGAGTAGTTATCACAATGTGAAACTATATCATCTGGCTTAGTAGAAAGACAGCTGGATTCTCATGGCTGCTTCTGCATTCGGTCTGATGTCACACATCATACAGGCTTCAGAAAACCCCCCTGTGCCAATCACATCTTAGTATTATTTTGAAAATAGTTTTTTCTTCACGGATGTCCCAAGAGATTCTTGGGTAGCCCCAGGCATCCTTGAAGCACAGTTTGAGAACAAATGATCAATATTAATAGAGAAGAATACCTTTCTTGCCTTTGAACTCCATTGCCTTTAAACATCGTACCTTCCTCTTCAACATCCTTTGCTTAGCTCAGTAGTAAAATATGTTTGCCTTCCTCGTGACTATATCATTGTGCATATCAAGATGCATAGTGAGTGTTGAATGGTGGAGAAGCAACCCAAAAGTTAATCATTTGTTGCACTCAGACACATTCACACACAAACAAAAACCTCAATAGTAAAAGCATTTACTGAGCACGTCCTATATGCTCCATATTTTCCAAAGATTATCTCTACTCTTTATAACACTCCCGGGTAAGAATTATTAACCTCATTTTGTGGACAAAGGAATGGAAGCTCTAAAAACTTAACCTATCCAAGGTCACCAGGCTAATCAGTGACGGAGTGGTGACTACCATACTCAAGTCTCAGTTACTACAAAGATATGTATGTTTTACCATCAAATGCTAGATTACTACAATACGGTGGAGGAGGGGGGCGGGACACTAGAAGCAATGAAGGGTCCACTATACAAGTTAGCCTTGTTGCTTTTTACAAACAAATCAAGGAATCAGAAAAATGTAGTTCCTTTTTATTTTCTCTCAGTGATGTGTACTTAAAAGGAAGTCAATGCGGTTTTTTTTTCTGATTTGAAAACTAACAGACCCACAGCAAAAGACTGAAGAACAAAATGCCATCGGCGGAAGACAGGTTACGTTCATTGTGGTGCCTCTATGTCAGGGGTCCTCAAACTTTTTCAACAGGGGGCCAGTTCACTGTCCCTCGGACCGTTGGAGGGCCGGACTATAGTTTTTAAAAAAAGCTATGAACAAATTCCTATGCACACTGCACATATCTTATTTTGAAGTAAAAAAACAAAACGGGAACAAATACAATATTTGTATTTGCATGTGGCCCGCGGGCCGTAGTTTGAGGACCCCTGGTCTATGTAATACTACGCAGACACTGAAGGAGTGAGGCAGCATCATTGGTACTGACACAGAACCATCGCTGAGGTATGTTGTTATATGAAAAGAAATAGCATAAGGTCTATTTCTACCAGAAAATGTGTGTATGATTTGGTTTCTTTTTTTTTTAATTGGTTTCTTACATGAACTTAGTGGAGGGCTAACAGGAGGCTGCTTACTTTTCTATAATCAGAGTTACAGAAATTAAGGTACGGGCCGATCCCATACATTTTCAAGTCCTTCTGGAGAGTAGAAGACTTCCTTCTCAAAGCCAATTCAGCGCCTTTGAGCTTCCGTTCCCTCTTTCCCCGCCGCCTCCTTCCCCCTCCATCTCCATCTTCTGAATCAGGGCTGGGAGGTGGGGTGAGCAGGAGAGGGGAGAGGTCTTCATCAGTGACACCCTTGTAGTCCTTTCTTGCCTCACACTCTCCCATTAGGGCCGCTCTCCAAATGTCTCCAAAAGACTCTCTCTCACGGGGCCCATTGGTGGCCTAGTAGTTCCTGATGTGGGCGACCTTTTGTGGCTCCTTCTCAGCTGCTTCCCCCAGTGCCCGTCCACAGCCTCTTGCTTCTGCTGCCCTGGACGTGGCAGCGCCCCTTCGACATGGGTCCAGCCTTGACTCCTGCAGCCTCCATCACTCCACTCCGGGAGCGCGGGGCTCCTCACCTCCCCCACTGCCACCTGCGGTGCGGAGCAGGCGCTAGGCTCCGTGTCCACACCTTTCCTGCCCACCTGCCAGGGGACACAGCCAAACTCCCAAGTACCTTCCTGCCGTCTCTGCCCAGGCACATTGGGTGGAGCCTGTGGGTCTTTATGGCCCAACAAAGCTTCCAACCAGGGCCGCGACATCATTTGCAGGTAAACATGGAAAAGCAGGGTCTTGTGCAAAATGGAAGTGCAGGGCCTTTTGTTTAAAAAGCAGGAAAAAGTGCTGCTAAAGGCACTAAAATTTAAGGCTATTTTCTTTAATAATATTTTTTAATATATATTTTTTTATTGATTTCAGAGAAGAAGGGAGAGGGAGAGAGAGATAGAAACATCAATGATGAGAGAGAACCATTGATCAGCTGCCTCCTGCATCCCCCACAATGGGATCAAGCCCACAACCCGGGCATGTGCCCTGACCGGAATCAAACCGGCAACCCCCAGGCACACTAGATGACACCCAACCAACTGAGCCACACCAGCCAGGACCAAGTGCCCTGTCTCTCTTGAATGTGCATTGTTGATTCTGAAAAAATGGACATAAACTGGAAACAGTAATTTCCAGGTTTCTTGCCATTCCCAAAGGCTTGGAGATTAGGGGGGATGGGGAGGGAGGGAGTTTACTCTTCATTTTTTGTTTTTTTTAATTTAATTGTTGACACTATTGCAGAGGTCCCAGCTTACGCTTCATTTGTATAATCTGTCACTGTTTCCTGTTTTAAACACGGACATGTATTACTTGTTCAGTTAAAAAACCCGTCAACAAGAAAAGGAACACTTGGAGAAGGAAATGCATGTTGCCTTACAGTCTCAGCACTCTGCTGTCCATTGGTAATGTTTAGACGCTTGCTCATCTTCCTAAAACCATTAATATCTTCATATGTATCTTATGTTATACGTAGCTCTATAGAGTTTAGCATCTTCACTTCGGCTGAACACTGTTAAGCCCGGGGAATTTCCCAGCTCGGAGCATGCAGTCAGATCCACTCTGCTGTTCTCAGGGGCTCGGTTTTTGGAAAGGTAGGGAGTCAGCTGTCATTTCTGTGGCTGCTTTTCAAATGATGAGGCGTGCTTCCTGAGGATGCCGGCAGAAGGCTATTTCCTGCGCTGGACACCCCGTGCGTGCGTGCGTGTGTGTGTGTGTGTGTGTGTGTGTGTGTGTGTGCAGGAGGGCTGGAGGGCTGGGCGACTTGGACGGCCGTGCCCCGGGGCTGCCCGGTCTCCGGCTGCCTGCTGTCACACATAGTGAGAAGGCTGGCAGCGGGCAGGGCCGCCTCCGGTCCTGTGATGAACGGTCAGCCGAGCAGGAAGTCAGGTGGCTGCCGCCCCGCGCCCCATCAGGGTTTCTGGATCAGCTCATCAAAGAAAAACCACGGAACACCAACATGCGAAACCAACACACGGAGCTCCCCGCTGTGCTTAAATAAGTAACTAAGGCGTTTTAAAATGTCTTTAAAAAAATCATGACGTCTACATTGGATGTATTTGATGGCTTAACATTTGAAAAGTAAGACATTCAGTGCAATTTAACATATGCGTGGATCGACAAATTTCACACTCATTCGCGACAAAATTCCTCAGCCAGCTGGGAATAGAAAGAAACTCCCTTAAGCCTAATGGGAGTATCTACTCAAAACTTGTAGCAAATAGCATAGGTATTTCAGAAACGGGGCAAGAACAAAATCAGACGAAGTATAAAACTTTGTATCTTTTACGAGTTAAAGGCATAGACTTACTGAGGGGACACCAGTACCTGGGTGACGGCCCTGAACAAGGACATGCCTTCCCATCGGCCCAAGTCTTCCTCTGGGTCCTCCAGGGGTGGTTCTGGCTTCCCCGTGTGGATCTGGCCTCCTTCCGGGGAGGTTATTGATCCGGTTATTTGTTGCACGACTTCATGTATCTTCAGGCCACGTGGTTGGGTGTTACAGGTGGCGTTTTTACATCTTCCCAGGATATTGCTCTTTTATCACTATACAGTATCTCTCTTTATTCCGAACACGCTTTTGTCTTAAATACTGTTTTATTTCCAATATTAAGAGAGCTAAAGCTTTCTCTCTTTTTTGCTACAGGAAGCTTTATGGTTTCCATTTGGTCCAAGGCCTGGGAGAGGGCTCCCGGGAGGTTAAAAGGCTGCCTCGTGGTTGCAGAGAGAGGCTCAGGCAGAAGCCGGACACCAGGGGGAGGCCAAGGGATCCCTCAGAGGCCTCTGGGCTCCAGAGGCTCCTAGTCGTGCTTGAGGGGCAGCCTGTGGAAGAGATACTCGCCCTGCGCAGCCTGGGGGCGGGCCAACCTGCGGAGGTGAGTCCTCAGGGGGTCGCCCATCTTCTTGATGCGTTTCACCTGCTCACCCAGGTCCTGGCTGTCCAGGAAGTCACGGAGCTGCGGGTCTGCGTGGGCAGAGCCTGCAGGTGCAAAGGGGCCCGGCTCAGGTTCTTCTCCAGGACCGCGCGGCTTCCCTGGCGCCCTGAGTTTTACCCACTCGCCTGGGGGAGGCTTCTGCGTGTCCTGGAAGAGAATGCGGCCACACGCTGGCTTTGCATCTTCCGGAGATGCTCAGTGCCCTCCAGCTTCTCCTCCGCCGACTCTCGGAAGAAGAGGCCCAAGCCCTCCACCTCGAGGTGGAAAGAGAAGCCCTGAGAGAGGTAGGGGTAGGAGGCCTGCAGATGCCGGGTGACCAGGCCGTTGATGGGGCCTCCACCGCAGTGGAATAATTCGGGTGAATTTGGGAGCTCATGTTGCTCGGCAATAAGGAGTTAAGCTCAAAAAATGGTGTTAGCTGGTCTCGGAGGCCGAGGACGGCTGAGAGGGTTCTGAAGGAGACACCTGGAGAAGAGGTTGGGGTGTGGTTGGAGGCGGGAAAAGGGGCGTCCTGCCCGGCCGGCGTGGCTCTGTGGTTGAGCATCAACCTATGAACCAGGAGGTCACAGTTCGATTCCCAGTCGGGGCACATGCCCAGGTTGCAGGCTCGGATTCCCAGTGTGGGGGTGCAGGAGGCAGCTCATCAATGATCCTCTCTCATCATTGATGTTTCTATCTCTCTCCCTCTCCCTTCCTCTCTGAAATCAATAAAAAAAAATTTTTTTTTTTAAAGAAACAAGGACATCCCTGGATCTGTTCTGTCTCAGATCCTGGGGGCCATGCAAACTAACCCAAAATCCCTATATTCATCATGAAAATCAATGTGGCAATTCACTGGACAGTGTAAATTTCATGGTTCAAGTCAAAGTTATATTTGCTCCATTCACTTTATTTTTTTAAAATATATTTTATTGATTTTTTACAGAGAGGAAGGGAGAGGGATAGAGAGTCAGAAACATTGATGAGAGAGAAACATCGATCAGCAGCCTCCTGCACACACCCCACTGGGATGTGCCCGCAACCAAGGTACATGCCCTTGACTGGAATCGAACCTGGGACCCTTGAGTCCGCAGGCTGACGCTCTATCCACTGAGCCAAACCGATTAAGGCTGCTCCATTCACTTTAAAATACATTCATTTTCTACCAAATGAGTGTTAGTGCTTGAGAGCAAAGCACTAACAAATTAGCAGTCTAAAGGAATACCTAGAAATATACGAAGGCATCACAGATGTATGTTTTACCAAGGACTCAAAGAGCAACCTGAAATTAGGTGATTTCACCCAGCAAATTATCTTGGCAAAATCCTGAAAAGAACAGCACAAGTTTGTGCACACAGGACTTTTTGTCCAGGATTCAGTCAAGCCCAACAGAGGTGGAGAGTGGGAGGCCGTAACTGACTTCACTTCCATGACGAGTCAAATGATCTCTAGACCAGCTGTTGCCGTGCAAGGAATTATCTTAGACCTCGGAGTTACTCCGAATCCTTGGGTTGTGTTGTAATAATACAAGAGTAGGTTTGCTTTGCAAAAGAGAGAGGGCAAGGTGAAAAGGAGAAGGCATCTGTTATTCCTATCGAGTTAAGCCTTCTAAAAATATTTCTCTTTTAGTGATCCCTTTTTATTTCCACCCTACTCTGGAAAAAGGACTTTCTAAACCAGTGGTTCCCAACCTTTTTTTGGCAGTGCCCCACCTAAGCATCTCTAAAATCCTGATGTCGCCACCCTCCCCCGCCCCGTGACATATAATTCTTATTATTCAAAAAGTGGACTCCTGTTCACATGGAGGAAGCCTAAAAGGCCATTAACTTGGTCTAAACAAGCTTCCAAAGAGCATGGCATCCATGAAAGAGAAAAAATAAAAAAATGAAAGGACAGTTGAAGTACCGAGGAAGAAATCACTAAGAAATGGAGGCCGGGGGGAGGTCAGTGGGGAAAAAAATAAAAGAGACATATGTACTACTATTTGTAATACCTTAAACAATAAAATTTTAAACAATTTAAAATTTTTTTTAAAATAAAAAATAATATGAAATGATATGAAAAAATAGCAAATAAAGTTTCAAAACATATAATAGAGACCTGAAATGCATAAATATGTCACAATATATATTTCTAAACTGTATATGAGGCCCCTAGAACCAGAAGAAATGCAAAAAAATTCACTGCTAATAACTCATTCTCGAATTGCCCCCCTTAAAAATCAAATTGCCCCCCCCCGTGGGGCGTGTGCCCCATGTTGGGAACCGCTGTTCTAAACTCGCTTATTCCCTCCCCGTGTTTGCAAAGTGGTGATGCCTGAACCACTGAGGTAGAGACTTTGTTTTGCAGTCAGGTTTGGGAGACAAGAGGTTGTGGGGAATAAAGGAGGAGAGAGTCTAATTGTTCTTGCCAAGGCAGGAGAGCTACACTTTATTCATTTAAATATATATATAGTATTCATTCCATCGATTCTAAGGAAACACACTTTCAGCTCCTCGATCAAGTCCTACGGTGCCCATCATGTTTAGGGTTTCAGTGAACAGTTGATTGATCAAAAGGAAAGAAAGGATTCTCCCAGGAGCCAGCCAATTTTGCAATCAATTTCACATTAGTCAGATTGATGTCGGGACCAGGCAGAGAGGACCCAGGGGATTTTTAAATGCCTGCGTGATTACGGAGTCTTGGAAGCCTAATGGCTTTCCAGGGGATTGTTTTATGGAAATCACTGGGCTGGAGTCTGTTATCGCGTCAGGGGGCTCCCGCGCTGGATGACAAGGAGATTCTCATTTCTCCTCCTCCTCCTCCTCCTTTTCTTTCTTCTCCTTTTAAATAAGCTTTCTCTTTTCCTCTGAATATTCTAGAAATACTAGTAAGTCGTGCTCATTCTAGAAGGGAGCAACATGGTGCAGAGCTGTTCTTGCTCCAGAACCAACCTTGTTTTGAAATCTGGTTCCATTGCTGACTGGCTGTTACCTTGCAAAGCTCACTCATCAGCACACCTCAGTCACCTGAGTGTTAGGGGCCCTACTCATGCTGGTTACCGCCCAGGGCTGATGCTGTGTGGCTTCCATCAGACAGCCCCACTTGCACATTGGTGCCGGGCTCAAAATATCGTTTTATTAATAAGAACCAGAAAAAATATATGCAACTAAAGCTACCTATAGTTTGACTGCTGGGAAGTAAACTTTGCCTTCAGGTACATTTTTCCCATTCTCGAGTTTTCAAACGAAGGCTACCAAATTAGTTAATCAAATGTAGTTAGCCAGACACCATGCTACATAGTGAGAGGCATTTAGCTATAGTTTAAGCCAACATTTTATGACATTCTTCTGTCTCACACTCTTTCTAGTATTTACTTGTTCATCATGGACTCATTCAAAGATTCTTTTTACACCTTTTCTGTGCCAGACACTGTCCTAGATATTGGAGGCACAGCAGTGAACAAAACACAAACCTTGCTCTCATGAAGCTTATGTGTGTGTGCGCACGCGCCTCTGCAAAAGAGAGAGAGAGAGAGAGAGAGAGAGAGAGCGCAAACTAGTAAAATAAACATCATATGTCATGGTGATAAACATGGGGCACGTGGGAGCATGGTGGGTACTCTTGGAGGCGGGTGGAAGGTTGAAATTTGAAAGAAGACGGTCAGTGTTTCACGTGAAGAGAATAGCCAGCCCTGAGTTACCCGGCCAGGGTTCTGGGGAATAGAATGGGGATGTTTTGGAGAGCACTATTCTGCTGACTACAGCTTGTGAGGTCTTACAATCCAGAGCCTATACATTATGTATGACTCTCCCCCAACATGCAGCAGGAACCTGTTACATAGCAGCCACTTTTAATCCTAGGAATTCCAGGATGCAGAGCTCTGCATACGATGGGAGATCTGTCTAGAACAGGGGTTCTCAACCTGTGGGGTCGCGACCCCTTTGGGGGTCGAACGACCCTTTCACAGGGGTCGCCTAAATACATCCTGCATATCAGATATTTACATTACAACTCATAACAGTAGCAAAGTTACAAAATTATGAAGTAGCAACGAAAATAATTTTATGGTTGGGGGTCACCACAACATGAGGAACTGTATTAAAGGGTCACGGCATTAGGAAGGTTGAGAACCACTGCTCTAGAAGGAGCTCAGACTGCAGGGTCAGCAAAGGACGGCCCACCAGCTATTTTTGTACAGCTCGCATGGTGAGAATGACTTTTACATTGTTTTAAGTGGTTGAAAAACCCAAAGGAATAATATTCTGTAACACATGAAAATCATAGGCGGTCCCATTTGTGTCCACACACAGTCTTATTGGAACACAGTCACGCTTATTCATTTATGCGGCACGCATGCTACCTTGGTGGAGTTGGTGGTTGTAATAGAGACCAGGTGGCTGCAAAATCTAGTAAAATAATTACTTTACAGGAGAAACTTGCTGATCCTTGCTCTGGACTCACCATGGCCAGTCGAGCTGTTGTGATAGGGGAAACGCTGTCTATCTGAGCTGTCCGATGTGGGAGGCATGAGCCACATGTGGCACTTGAAGTGAAGCCAGAGCCCCTGGGAAACTGACTTACGTTCTATGCAATTAGCATTGGTTTCAATTTAAAGGGCCCCCTGTGACGGGTGGCTCCTGCATGGGGCAGCTCAGCGCTGGGAGAGGACATGAGGATTATGAAGACGCTGACGAAGTGAAATGATGGTGAGATGATCATTTCACCGCGTGCCAGGAACCGTGCTGAGACCAAGGATGATGCTCCTTTTTAAAAAATGTGTTTTTGTTACATGGATGTAGTCGTCTACTGATTGGTACTAGGTTGTTGCAGTTGGGAGCTTTTATATCCCCAACTTTTCTGCTTCACTTTGTTTTATTTTTTTAAATTATATTTTCATTGATTTCAGGGAAGAAGGGAGAGAGAGAAATGTCCACTGAGAGAGAAATTTCAATGATGAGAGAGAATCATCAATCAGCTGCCTCCTGCACAACCCCTACTGGGGATAGAGGCCGAAACCCGGGCATGTGCCCTGATCCGGAATCAAACTGTGACCTCCTGGTTCATAGGTCAATGCCCAACCACTGAGCTACACCAGCCAGGCAAGGATGACGCTCTTACAATTCCCACCTTTCAGACGAGAAAACTGAAGCTTAGATTAAGTGACGCACCAAAGGTTACGCAGCCAGTGCGTGGCAAAGGTGGGAGCCAGGGAGACTGACCTCAGAGCTGTCGCTGCAACCATGAGGCTATCCCACCGCAGTGAAAACTGAAGCTTAGATTAAGTGACGCACCAAAGGTTATGCAGCCAGTGCGTGGCAAAGGTGGAAGCCAGGGAGACTGACCCCAGAGCTGTCAACTGCAACCATGAGGCTATCCCACCGCAGTAAGACGACACATAGACACACTGAACTATGACATATGTCTGAATGCGCTGGGTGCTATGAAAGAAGTGAAAACGAGGCAGGGAAACGGATGGGGGAAGGACATCGATCAGGGAGGAGACAGACATCACCATGGGTGCCTGACTTTGACATTGGGCCGGATTTTGACGGATAGCTATATGCTTGTGAGCGAGGAGGACCCACTTACTAGACGTTCTCTTGTCCAATGGGTGCCCTTCCTCTTTTTCATCAACAACAACAGGTCAATGTCCGGGCCTCCCTTCTCGCTGGGACTGGAAGCTTAGCGTCAAACTGGAGCTTCACTATGGCAACAGTAGGAGAACCTGACAGTTGAACACTTGTGTTTCAATATCCTCCCCTCTCCCCCCGCCACCCAAGCCTGATTTCTGTTCTTACTTAGGTTTCTTCTGGTCTTAATGTTTATTCTTATTCACGATTGAATACAGTTTTATTCTCGGCCTATGCGTTGTAACGCTCCTTCGGTCCTTTGGTGTCTGGGTATAAGTAACAAAATCGGTTGGAGTTGGGCGAGGATCTAGGGTGGAGAAGATAAGCCCGGAAAGGTAAGAGGCCAGTCTGAAAAGATAAGTCGGTGTCTGGCACCGGGCAGGGAGGCTCAAGCAGGCCGGTGCCGCATCTGCCCTGAAGGTGCAGCCTGAGCCAGCCGGCTGCCCTCCCTGTGCCCCTTTCTCCGGAAGCCTCGGCTCAGATCCTGGCAGCTCCCCACTCAGTTCTTGGAAACCTGGCGATGACCCCACTTCCATCCCCTGCTTGCTTCCGGGACTGGCTCTGATGTCTGTTGGTGTCAGCTCCGAGCGTTAACCCCAAACGTCCTTGGTTTCAATCTTGTCGTTGGCATCGGAGAACACACTGGCATCCTCTAATCTTCCTAAGCGCACCCCGATCGGGTCGCTGCCTCCTGGGAGAGTTCCGCTTGTTCTCAGATGAAAGCCCAAGTTCATTTGCTTGTCTCACGCTTGGCTCAAGGTCCCAGATCTACCTTTAGGCCAGTTATTGAACTTCTCTATGCCTCAGGCTCCTCATCTGTAAAATGGGAATGACAGTCGTACCTACCTCAGAAGGTTCTGGTGAGGGAACACATGTAAAGGTGAGGTAACACGGAACACATGAGAACAGTCCCCGACGCACAGCAAGCACTCTACACGTGTGTTAACCTTATTGTTACGAACTCTTCAGACTCATCTGTTGCCAGTTCCGCTCACAGATTCTGGTTCCACGCGTCCTGAATTGCTTGCAGTCTCCCAAATGCCCTGCCTGCAGCCTGTTGCCTCTTACCTCTGGGTGTTTCGCCTAAGTTTCCTTTCTCTGAAAAGCGTCCATCTTCCCCTCCCACCCCCAGCTCTTCCTCATTCTTATCTCAGCCGAGATGCCACCTCCTCTGGGAAGCCACCCCCGACTACTCTTCACTCTCCCTCCCCCATGTGTGTTTTCCTGTGTCCCCCTGGAGACAGAGACTGTGTGTGGCTCACTCTTGTCGGAACTATAACAGTTCCTGGTGGAGTCGGTACACGTGAAACTGTGACTGAATGAGAGGATTACTGCCCTGGACGACTCAAAGCACCTTGGAGATGACAGTGTGTGCGTTAGAATGATGCAAATCTGACATAAGGTGGCATCATCAAGCTCCAACCACATCATCTTGAAGCCGGAGAGACTCTTAAGCTGTTTCCACTATTTTCCACTTGGTGGCACCACTCCAGCTGGTAGCCACCAGCCTGTCTCAGGATCCGTCTCAGGCAGGGGTCCTCAAACTTTTTAAACAGGGGGCCAGTTCACTGTCCCTCAGACCGTTGGAGGGCCGGACTATAGTTTAAAAAAAAAAACTATGAACAAATTCCTATGCACACTGCACATATCTTATTTTGAAGTAAAAAAACAAAACGGGAACAAATACAATATTTGTATTTGCATGTGGCCCGCGGGCCGTAGTTTGAGGACCCCTGGCTCAGGAATGTATGCTTTGCCTAAAGTGCTAACATCTTATATCCCTGACTAGGGCCGAAGAATTGGTGGACAGTAGGAAAATAGGGAGGAGCAGGAAAATTGAACTGTATCAAGGAGATTTGAGGATAAGAAGGGTCTGTGAGAACCTGGGGTCATGGCCAGGAGGTTAGCTGAAAATCCAGAATGCCAAACTCAATCCAGAGGGCAGGGGCGCCATGGAGGCAGGAGAGGGAGGAAGAAGAGGGAAATAAGTAGATAAGACCAATTCAGCAACCACGGATGAGAAAACATTCAGAAAAGGGGCACCGAATTCCATCCTGGGATCCAAATCTAGGAGCAGGCAGGGCTGGTCAGCGAGCCAGGATTCCGTCCAGAAGGGCCAGCCCACGCTGCTTATTAAGGCTCACCAATAACCACTGTGAAGACCATCACATACAGAATGTTTATTTCAAAGTGGAAAAGGTATCAGGGTTTCTCAGTGCAGGTGTTGGGACATTTTTTTATGCTTTTCTTCAAGTTACAGAGAATTTCTTTTTTAATCCTCATCCAAAGATATTTTTCCATTGATTTTTAGAGAGAACGGAAGAAAGAGGGGAAAACAGAGAAATATTGATATGAGAGAAACATCGATTGGTTGCCTCCTGCACGTGTTCCAGGATCCGGGCTGGGGAGGAGCCTGTAACTAAGGTACGTGCCCTTGACCAGAATTGAACCTGGGACCCTTTGGTCCACAGGCTGATGCTCTATCCACTGAGCCAAACTGGCTAGGGCCAGAGAAAACGGAAGAAAGAGGGGAAAACAGAGAAATATTGATATGAGAGAAACATCGATTGGTTGCCTCCTGCACGTGTTCCAGGATCCGGGCTGGGAAGGAGCCTGTAACTAAGGTACGTGCCCTTGACCAGAATTGAACCTGGGACCCTTTGGTCCACAGGCTGATGCTCTATCCACTGAGGCAAACTGGCTAGGGCCAGAGAAGTTTTTTTTAATCTTTATTGTTGAAAATATTACATATGTCTTCATTGTTGTGGGGGGTTTTTTGCCCACTGACCCCTTCTAGCCCCACCCCTGCCCCTGCCCCCCAGAGAATTTTTTGTGTTGGTCCTCCACACAAAATAGATGGCCACTGAGCTGTGGAGTGAGGAGTGGCCAGTGAGCTGTAAAATGGGCTCACCTGCTCCGGGCTGCCACCTTCAGGTGAGCATGGGTCCGAGTTGGCCAAAGTGCGGCCAGCCTGGGCTCTCCATGCAGTTGTGACTATTGACTGGGTGGCCATGGTCATTCTCAGGGTCTTCCCTTCTTGGATGATGTGAAGACTGCGCATGAACGAATAAGCCGTTTCCTAGTTATCCACACAGGAGCCTGGAGACTTTTATACTGTTATTGTCCAGGACAGGATGCGGGACTTCTGTCAGTCAGAGCTCTGCAGGGAAGCAAAGACACAGACCCTAGGTGACCTGCGTAGAAAAGGACTCTGTTGAATGCATATTGGGTGACGCACAGAACTTCTGGGAAGGCATGAGAAGAAGCTTGGGAAAATGTGCCAATTGGGGACAACACTCAAAATCACACTGTGGCCCAGCTGGTTTGGCTCAGTGGATAGAGCGTCAGCCTGTAGACTGAAGGGTCCCAGGTTTGATTCCGGTCAGGGGCACATGCTCGGGTTGCGGGCTCGGTCCCCAGTAGGGGGCGTGCAGGAGGCAGCCGATCAATGATTCTCTCTCATCATTGATGTTTATCTCTCTCTCTCCCTTCCTCTCTGAAATCAATAGAAATATATATATTTTTTTAAATCACACTGTGGTGTGGCTGGGTAAGGACACGATTCAGGATCTGCCCTGTGAGATGTGAGTGGACAAGCAGTTAATGACAATGCAGTCTTGACGGTCCCTATATTTTCCCGGTGCCTTTTGATCCAAGTTTCAAGTGAACATGAAGCTGCGTGACAGCTTCCTGATTATTTACTCTAGTCTGGTCCATGCAAACGTGGAGAAACAGCTATGAGCATAGGTCCCCCCTGATGGCCGATCAGAAGGGCCATCTTGGTGGCCAGTCTCCCACCTGTGCTGTGAATGGCCCTAACCCTTTTGCACCACGTTCTTGCTGGTCCCCTGGGACTGTGAGCTTTTGAGGATGGGCCATGGTTCTTCATCTCTGCATCCCTGACACCTAGAGCCTGCTGTGTAGAGGCTCAGGAAACATTTTTAAAGGCTTCTGAACCTGGTGTCTATGGGTGGATGGGCTTTGAGATCTGTGAGCACCCTGAAATAGGATGACAAATGTCATTTTATATATATATATATATATATGGAGAGAGAGAGAGAGAGAGAGAGAGAGATTGAGATTTCCTGGAATAGGTATAGATATGTAGTCAGTTAAATGCTATGCTAACAGAGGTACATGAATAAGATTTGTTGACTTTATCAATTTGACCCTAGTCAACACACTCAAAAGGTCTCTGTGGGTGACAGAACAATCACTTTTTTTTTTTAAAGAGAGAGAGAGAGAGAGAGAGAGAGATTGAGATTTCCTGGAATAGGTATAGATATGTAGTCAGTTAAATGCTATGCTAACAGAGGTACATGAATAAGATTTGTTGACTTTATCAATTTGACCCTAGTCAACACACTCAAAAGGTCTCTGTGGGTGACAGAACAATCACTATTTTTTTTTTTTAATGCCCTGACCAGGAATCGAACCGTGACCTCTTTGTTCATAAATCGATGCTCAAACAATGAGCCATGGCAGCTGGGCCCAACCACTATTTTTTAAAGCCTTAGCATTCATTGGAAATAGTATAGGTATAGAAAAGGGATATTCAGAAAGAACCTTCAGAAGAGTTTCATACCAATATCTGGGCTGGACTTGATTCATGCTTGTGATGAGTAATTTTACATATCAGCGTGGCTAGGCCATGGTCCCCAGTTTGGGGTCAGACACAAGTCTAGATGTTGTTGAGAAGGTATTTTTCAGATGTGATTGGCCTTTAACCAGTAGACTTTGGGTAAAGCAGATCACCTTCCATCTTGTGGATGGGCCTCACCCAATCAGTTGAAGGCCTTAAGAAAAAAGATGGAGGTTCCCCGAGGAAAAAGTTCTATCTCCAGACTTCGTTCGAACTCAAGGTGGCAACATCAACTCTTCCCTGGGTTTCTAGCTTGCTGGTGTGCCCTTCAGACTTCAGCCTCGCCAGGGTTCCCAGCCACATGAGCCAATTCCTTAAAATATATTCCTTTCTCTCTCTTTATACATGCCATGGGTGATGTTTCTCTGGAAAACCTAAGAGTACTCTCTTGTTGAACATTGTGGATTTACATATGCTATTTTGGATGAAGACATGTTTTGGCTGAAGATATTTTTTACTTGGAAATCTCTTTAGATTGCCACTCTTCTGGTTTTGTGGTTGATATTTTCAGTTACTCTCAAGATAAGCACCCATTCTCTGTTTAGATAAGCTTCTGCCAGGGAGAAAAGTAGGAAGACTTTTGGCATTTGCATGCTCGCTGGAACTGAGTTAAGTTTGAAAACCAAACCTTGGGTTCCACGGGAAGCATAAATCCTCAGTGCCACTGCACACCACACATAGGTGTGGATCGTCTGAAAAGCTCCCTTTAAAAATCTCAAATCTGTGGGCCTGTCCTCAGCCAAGGGAAGCTTTAAGCATAAGAAACACTAAGAAACGGGCCACCAGAGTATTCTCTCTTTTTGTGATTTGGTTCTTAGTTCTACTTCTCCCTACTAAACGCACTGCTGATATTTGGTTTCCAAATTGTTTGCTATTGTTTCACAAACATTGTAACAGCAACTGAGGAAGTTTGCTTTAAAGAGAAATTTTTACTTACCACCCCACTACCCTAGAAGCTTACTTTGTTGAGCGTTCCAAGGACACAGGCCAAAGGACAAGCCGTCAGACCTTGGAATCAAGGGCAGAGGGCCTCTCGAGAAGGGGAGCCCACAGACACGACGGTGGAGCAATGATCATTTCTGAGATGTAGCTTAAAGTTGTTATTCTCACTACGTCACAGGGGCACCGAAGGAGCATTCACATCACTGGGAAGCCACCGAGGCTGCATGGTTTTCCAGAACAGCTGTCTCCCTCAACTCTTCCCCAGGCTCAACTCGCCACTGCCCAATTCCCGTTTTGTCTTGTAAAGCCCCAGCAGAGGAGGCTTTGGCAGCTAGAACAAGGTTGAGCACGACTGACACAGGAAGTGGCCGGTGGCTGGACTGAGTGCAGCTGAAAGGGACACGCACACCAGGGCCTTAGCAAGGAAGCAGCTGCCACTCAAAGCACTCAGTCCCATGTCCTCCGTGGTGTTTCCTTATTCTAAGTGTCTTGATGGTCTTAGGAAGGTAACACTGACGGTGGGGACACAGTACAGCTCTTACAGTTTAGGTCACTCTTTAGCAAGGGGAGGAAATGTGGGAGGCAAACTAACATTTATGTATGTGCCCCACCCTGTGCTGGGCACTTTATTTATACACTAGAGGCCCGGTGCACGAAATTCGTGCAAGAGGCTCGGCCCTCGCGGCCCCGGCTTCCTCCGGAAGGACATCCGGAAGGTCATTCGGCTGTCCAGTCTAATGAGCATGTTACACTTTTATTATTATAGATGCATGCTGCGAAGGAGAGTGATTAAGACCACTGCCTGTGCAGCCTTTTGCACGCACGTCACTTAACTCTTCCACGCCCCCTTTTCCTTCTGTAACAATAACAGTAATAAAAATACCTGCGTCAGAGAGTGATTATGAGGATTACATTAATTGTTATGTGTAAAGCACTTAGAACAGTGCCAGGAACACGGTAAGTGCTATGTCTGTGTTTGCCATTATTTTCTTTACCAGGTCGTTTTAACACAGCCCTGCGTGTCCTTTTATAATTGAGGAAACTGAGGCTCGTGGAGATTAAGTCAATTGCTGGAGAGGGCAGAGCCTGAAACCCAACTCAGATTAATCTGACTGAACTGTTTTCTTCTCGGAACAGGACCGGGCCTGCTCAATGCTATCGAATTCCCTGTCCTGCTTGCCAGCTCAGGGTTCAGTTTATTAGCGCTTCTTTGTACTGACAAGGGTGAAATCCTATATGACTCGGGTTCTGTCTTTAATCCCCCATGCCACCCATCCCTGGCAAAAGGCCAAGAGTCAACATGTAGGGGTACTGAGCTGGGGGAGGAGAAACTTGCCTCTTACATGTCCCCCCTGTAGGCATAATCGGTTTTTCTGATGTTGCCTGTGCTTCCTCTCTCAGAAAGCAGGGGGATAACCATACCTAACTAGAATATTCTAATGAGTAGGACTCTTATTATAGCCCGGCGGAGTGAGGGGAGCAGTTGGCCTCCTACATCAGTGCTGCCCCACGGAAATAGAACAGCAGCAATATACGTAATTAAAAATTGTCTAATAGCTACATTTAAAAAGCCAAAAAAAGGTGAAATTAATTTTAATCACATTTAATGTAATCTATCCAACTATTACCATTTCAAACTGGAATCAATATAAAAATTATTAGTGAGATAGTTTATGTATTCAATCTTACTTTATTTTTAAAATCTATATTTTTATTGATTTCAGAGAGGGGGGGAGAGAAATAGAAACATCAATGATGAGAGAGAATCATTGACTGGCTGCCTCCTGCTCGCCCCACACTGGGGATCCAGCCCACAACCTGGGCATGTGCCCTGACCGGGAATCCAACCGTGACCTCCTGGTTCATAGGTCCGTGCTCAACCACGGAGCCACCTGGGCAGGCAGGGCTTTGAATTCAGTTTTAAATCCATTGTGTTTACATCTACAGCCCTGGAGGCATATACCATGCGAAAGCCACAGGCACGGGTCAGACCCAAGGATCCGTGTACTCCAAGGGCCTTCTGTATTCATTGAGCGACTTTATTTGTAGAAACCTGTCCCCTGCTCCCCCTTTCTTCCTCCAGGGGCAGATACGCTGATGGGGAAAGAAAAAAAAAATGGCTGAAGGAGTCAAGTCGCTCCCCCTCCCCCAGTCATCCTCGATCGGTGCAGCTTTTGCGGGCAGTTGAGATTTTTTGTGTGGTCACGGAGCGTTGGTGCCCATCTGCACGCTTTGTACTTCTCACCACACGGGCTGGGGCGTGATGGGGGAGGCGGGGGAGGTATTTCAGGTCCTAGAAGGACTCAGGCCAATCTTGGACCCTGACAACATCCTTTCCAGTGTCTTGTGCCCACGGGGCCGGCGTGGCCTCCACTGACGACAGCACCCCCGGAGGGGAGAGCAGCCCGATCTGCCAAGCAGACACTTGGCCGGGCTCAGGTTTCCTGGACCGGATGGCGGA
>NW_005367911.1:1581527-1582189 GCF_000412655.1 Myotis brandtii | reverse complement strand
GCCGCCTCCTCTGGGCAGGGAAACTGCACGAATCTCCCCGCGGGGGCCCCGCGTCCTCCCCTGCAGGGGCGGAGTCGACCACCTGACATCCGAGACGCCCCACGTGGGCTGGGGGTGGGATCGGGGGCGTGGGGTTGAAAGGAGAGAGAAAAGGCGGAGGTGGCAGGAGTGAGGGTTGGGAGAGGGAGGAGAGGAGAGGAAAAGGAAGGACAGGACCGGAGGAGAGAAGGGAGCTCCCGAAAGCCGCGCGGAGAGGGAGCCAAGAGCTGCGGGAAGAATAAAGGGGACCCTGAGGCATCCCGAGAGGGGCAGGTAAGGAGGGACAGGTGAACAGGAGGGGAGCGCCGGGCTAGAAAGAGTGGGGAAACGGCGAAGAGGCGGGAGTGAGAAAAGGGTGGCGGAAAACGGGGGAGTTAAGAAGGAAAGAAGAGCAGAAGGGGTACGATTCCAGGACGAGGAGGGGCGGGGAGGGGGTCCTCCTAGAAGGGGCGGCAGAGTAAATGGGGCTGCTCGCTGCGCCTTTAAGGTTGTCAAGGCGACGGCTCTGGCCAGAGCGAGGCGCATTGACGTCAGTAGCCGAGTGGTGATTGGCTGCGGCCGGGTCGTTTCCGGTGGAGCCGCCGCGGAGCCGCTATCGCAGAGTGGGTCCGGCCTGAGAGGGA
>NW_005367911.1:1571131-1581193 GCF_000412655.1 Myotis brandtii | reverse complement strand
TTCTTGAAGGACAACAGCTCGCGTTTTTACCGGCTTCGGCCATGGTTTCCCTCGGCGTTTCTGGCGGATCTTGGAGACCCGTCGGGTCTTGTTTTCCTCTCGACTGTCCTCTCCTCGTCGTCTCCCGCGGCCGCTTTTCCTCCTCGCCGGCATTATCCCCGCTGCCCCCATGGTTCCAGCCCGGCTCCTGAATTCCATTTTGTCCCCTTTCACCTCCTTCTCCCGTTTTTGTTTTTTTTTTTCTTTCCCTTTCCCGAGGCCTCGTCGCCACCTCGGTGGCCTTCCGACTCGAGTAGGATGAAGGGCACCCTCCGTCCTTCTCTCGAAAATACGCGGTATCTGTTAACCCCTGCAGCGCAGGGAGGTGTGGTGCCCGAGAGGTTCCCCGAGGGTCGGTCTGTCCCGCGGGGGAAGGAGGCCAGCGTGTTCTCCGGGGAGGCGCTCCCGGCCGCTCCGAGGGGGTGCAGCCCGAATCAGCCAGCCTTTCTCCGGGCTTCTAAACATTTCCTAGCACGCCGTCCTCTGGGAACTGCATTTCATCCCGCCTGAAATGTCCAGCCAAGAGGACGTGAGCGTAGAGACCATCCGGTTGACATTTTAAAATGTTCCGTAGTTTGTGGAGGGAGAAGCTAAGTTGTTGGGCTCTTCAGTCCAAGTACCAGTACAGGGCCGAAGTCTATTCAGTTAAAAATGTTAAGACCGTGAACTGTGGATATTCGGGGTTCCCATGGGGACTGTATTATTATCGGGGCATTTTTTGTTCATGTGGTACCTCATTACCAGCGTCTACTTTTTGGTCTTTTTCATGAATTACTTTGTTTTCAACAAAAACAGTTTCATCCCTTTAGACCCAGTTCTCGTTAATCTTTGAATGATATCTCTGGTCAATTGAATACGTGTATTTGATATTCCTGGGGGGGGGGGGGAAGAAATACCTGTTTTGAAGCATAAGAGATCTGATTTATTATTGTTCTTGGTGGCCTTCAGTATTATCAGAAATGCATAAAATTCTGGTGAAGGTTATACTCGGTTCATATGATTGACCTGCAAAAGAGTCTAGCATAAACCCATCCTCAAGTAGATGTTTTGGGTGTTTTTTTTAACCGTTTATTTCTGAAATAGCAGCGTGATTCTTTATCTGCATCCTTTAATGTATGTTGTCAGGGAGATGCACACTTTTTCGTGGTCTGTGAATTAATCTCTTTATTGACCCTTATGAAAGTCACCAAAATAACATGAGTAATAGTGTAGCACTTTATTCTGGTATTTCTTTCTGCTTTTACATGTACCATTTCATTTCAGTAGTTTTGTGTGCATTATATTTTGAAAAGTCGGATTAGTATTGATTTTAATTGCAGAGCAGACCTGGCTTTTATTTTCTAATCAATTATTTAGTAATTAGGAGTTAGAAGGAAAACAGTTTATGAATCTGTTGGTTAAATTAACTAAGCTTTTAGTTCCAAGGTAAGGTTAGCTACCTGTTGTTATATCTCTATTTTACTTCATGTCGAGATAGTTCGAGATAGTATGAATCCTCTAAAATTCATTAAATGCAATTTACCTATTGAATCTTTATGTAAGTTTAAAATTTAACGTATTTTAATATTTTCCTGTCCAGATGAAGAAAATGTTTTGACATTTTCCTGTCTAAATCTTTTATAGTTTATTTGGTAAGTTCTTTTCTTCGATTAAGGATTTTCCCTCTTACCAGTGCTTTAAGTGTGTTATCATTTAGGGTTGGAATCTGGTAAAAGAGTCTCATCTGGGGTTCTTTCTGTGCTTTAAAATTGTTTGATTACTGTAGCAGTTGGCTCATCAGATCCTTTGCCCCAGTGGTTTGCTGGCTGCCATTAGGACAGTCCCTTGAGATAGGAGTTTCGTATAGGGAATGTCAGATGTTCTTCATTGTGCTTATTTGCTTTCATTTAGAACCTTCTTGTGTGCCCTTGTAATTCTCTGTCCTGTTTACCACTTACACACTTCGCACGTCATCATGATTTTTTTGCAGGGGGGGGACTGAATGAAATTCCCACAGGGCCTGACTCCTCAGCGCCCGCCTCTGCAGGGGATTGTGGCTCACACTTCCTCCCTGGAGCGGAGGTTATTGCCTCTCACTGTTGCTGCCTGCAGAGTCTAGGTCCTGCAGCAGAAACTGAATGAAACACTTCCTTGGAAGAATGCTATTTCTCTGCATATCATAGCATTCCTGAGCTCTCGCCTCCCTTAAATTCTGCTTAGGGAGGGGGAGAAAACACCTTTGTGGATCAGTCCTAATGAATTTGTTAAGTTAACGGCCAAATTGGCATTTGCTCTTTGTAGTTTACACAAGCATGTGTGTGCCTTTTTCCTTGTAGAGAACGAGAACCATGGCGTCTGGCACCTCTGCCGCCACTGAGGAGGAGCGCAGCCTCCGGGAATGTGAGCTCTACGTGCAGAAGCACAACATTCAGGCCCTGCTGAAGGATTCCATTGTGCAGTTGTGCACTGCTCGACCAGAGAGACCCATGGCATTCCTCAGGGAATACTTCGAGAGGTTGGAGAAGGTAAAAATAAATGTGGGGAGATGAGATGACCCTGACAATCCTTAAATGTAATGCTGTAGAATGTTGCTAATTTGTATCTTTTGGAAGAAACGAAATTCTGACCAAATAGGAAGTCTAAAATTGAATTTCAAAACAAGGGGGCAGTTAAGGCACTTAAATTTTTAACTTTGCCATCAGTAGGCTTTACCAGAAAACAAATCTGTATGCTAATTTTACATGGCAAACAAAGGGTTTCCAAACTTGTAACTGTTTTAATTAATACATAAAACTGGTTAAATAAAATAACTGACTACATACAATTGGTCAGAAGTAGTATAGCAGTATATGGAATGAGAAATTCCAAGGTACTTGAAAGCAGTTAATGTTTTTCTCTTCCTCAGCAAAGCAAGTAAACTTAATAAGCCTTATCCCACCTTTTAAAACCAAATGAATGAAGCATTTGAGTCTAGTTTGTGACCAATAGATCAGAACTTCTGGATTAGTGCAGTTCATTTTTTTATAGACTATATCTCAGATGAATTGACTGTAGAGCCAAGATCAAGGGTAATGATTGCCAAGATTATACTTTCTTTACAGACCTGGTCAGGACTCATTTCCTCTTAAAAAAAAGTAAACCAGTTTTTCTGTTTTTTTATCCTCACTGTGTGTATATCAGTGTGCCCAAAGCATATGTATATGTTTTTCTAAGCAAAATGATAATTTTGCATCAGACCATGCTTTAATTATTCCCTCAAGAAATGATGAATGAGAAAGTCTGGATCCCTAAATGTTTTGAGTAGTTTGAATTGCTTCTGTAAATTTGTGAGATAAATTTACAGGTCTTATTACACGTATTGAAGTTTTGATAAGGTTCATAATGATTATGATCCAGTTAAGAAGGGTATCTTAGGTATATGATCATTATCTAACTGTATAATGGAAATATGTATGATAAATCCCATTGATTCGGACAGTTAATCAGTAACTTATGAAGTAAAATAAGGTTTTAAAAATTGTTTCAGTGGCTCAATGATTGGCATTTTCTACTGTTTTCTTGAAAAGCTGTTAAAATTGGTGTTTAGTACCATAATTAGAATAATTAACAATAACAACAAATAACCAGTCCCTGTTAATGTAGCTTGCTGTCTTGGAATTGTAGTAGAAAGTCTGTGGGGTGTGTGTGTGTGTGTGTGTGTTTTAAATCCTCACCTCAAGATATGTTTATTTTATTTTTTATTTTTTGAGAGAGAGAGTGAGAAAGAGAGAGAGAGATATCAGTGTGAGAGAGAAATCTCAATCAATTGCCTCCTGTACTTACCCCGTCCAACCTTTTGGTGTACAGGATGATGCTTCAACCAAATAAGCCACCCAGCCAGGGCATGATTTTCTCTTTAAGCTCTGTCCAAATAGTGAGATACTTTAGAGCCAGGCTGCTGTGGGCTTTTCATTTTGCGATAAAGTGCGTTCCTAGAGGTCTAGTTCTGAAATGGGTCACTGTAACGTGATTCCTCTTCTCTTTGTATATCAATAGAAACCATCCAACAAGAGGATGAAGTTGGTGAGACACTATGTGTCTGTTTACAGGGAGTGTTGAGTGTATGGTGCTAGTTTCAAAGCCTGTACTTAAATAGCACTGATTAAGCACTATCAAAGGGGAAGGCAAGAAATCATTATTAGCTTCTTTGCAGGTGGGATTTTTAGATTTAATGTGTGTTGGCTTCTTTACCTCTTACTGAAGGTCACAGCTTAACAAACTTTTCCTATAATGCAAGGGTCTTTGTTCACCTGCATACATTTCTTTAGCCAGGGCTTTTGAGTAAGTAGATTTTCAATTTTTTAATAGGTCAGTTGTTCTGCACATTAGGTGTTAGGTTTAGATGTCTGAAAATACAGTCAACATTTTTCTCACCTCCTTCCTTGTGTTAACCAAGGGTCATGTTTCTGGTATCCTCAACTATTCAGTGCACCAAAAACTTTCACAACGTTTATTTTATTTTTAATTTTAATATATTTTTAATTGATTTCAGAGAGGAAGGGAGAGAGAACAAGAAACATCAGTGATGAGATTCATTGATTGGCTGCCTCCTGCATGCGCACACTGGGGATTGAGCCTGCAGCTGGGGCACATATGCCCTGACCAGGAATTGAAACCGTGACCTCCTGGTTCATAGGTCGATGCTCAACCACTAAGCCATGCCGGCCAGGCTCTCACGGCGTTTATTGAAAGCTGCTGTGTTTTACTTCAGACTTTCATCTAGAATTCAAGTCCCCTTTTATGCATATATTAGAACTTTGCCTATCTGATAGATTAGAAGAATTTAATAGCTGCGACCATTGAGTGTATGTGCCAAATACTATGTGAAGCACTCTACATACACACTCATTGCAAATTTGTGAGTTAGGTGATTATCACCGACTTACAGAGGTTGCAGATAAAACTAAGTGATTAAGTAACTTGGTTATGATTGTACAGTGTAAAACTTACTGTTACAGCAGCATATAACCCTCAAATTTCAGTGGTTTATACAAAAGACCTTTCTTATTTCTCAGTCATATGCAGCTCTTCTGAGCTCAGCACATCTTGTCTTGTCTCCACATGTCTTAACTCTGGGGCTGAGTGGAAAGAGCAGCCACTGTTAGAGCAAGCCCTTCTCAAGGCAGAAAGGGGACAGAAGTTCAATGGGGCAGAGTCAGACCACACAAGTGAGCATGGTGTGGCATGTCCACTTACGGTCCAGGGTCAAAGCAAGTCATAAGGTCAAGCCCCAAGTCAGTGGGGTGGTAACTTTACCTACAGGTAAGAATAGACTGGTAAGGAAAGGGAGGGAACAAATAATTGTTAAAAACACTAAGTGGTCAGGACAGAATCCTGTCCTATATAATAAAAGGCTAATATGCAAATCGACCAAACTGCGGGACTACCAGTCGCATGATGCACACTGACCACCAGGGGCAGTGCTCGACGCAGGAGCTGCCCCTGGTGGTCAGTGCGCTCCGACAGGGGGAGCTGCTCAGCCAAAAACCCTGAGCCGGGCTCACAGCTGGCAGGCTCATGGCTGGCCAGCGCAGCGGCAGTGTCAGGACCCTTTCCTGAGGGCTCCCGTACTGCCAGAGGGCGTAGGCTGGGCTGAGGGGACCCCCCCTCTTCCCCCCCAGTGCATGAATTTCATGCACCAGGCCTTTAGCCTGGACATTAAAAAGTAGAATGTATTGCTATTAACCAGTAAGTAGTCTGGGAGGGTTTGGCGGGTAGGGGGTGGATTGTTTTAATATATGAAGTGGAAAGAGACTAACTGACAACAGCAAGAATGAGGATAATTAGAAATCGAAATTGATAATGGCTCTGAGTCATCAAGATTAGGTTATATCTGATTGCTGTAAAGATGAGAATCTATGCAACATTGTTAAAATCAAAATGCTGCCCTAGCCAGTTTGGCTTAGTGGATAGAGCGTCGGCCTGTGGACTGAAGGGTCCCGGGATTGGTTCCGGTCAAGGGAATGTTCCTAGGTTGTGGGCTCCTCCTCGGCCTGGGCCCTGGGCTCATGCAGGAAGCCACCAATCTATGTGTGTTTCTCTCACTTCAGTATTTCTCTATGTCTTTCCCTCTATTCACTCTCCCTAAAAATCAATGGAAAAATTTCCTCAGGTGAAGATTTTAAAAGAAATTATCTTCAAAATAATCTTAAAAATTCAGTTAGATAGAATACAGTTCCAAATGATATGTTATTTGTGAAATTTTTGTGAAATTCCAATGACAAATTTAGGTGATGGAATTTGTGTTTTCATTTATACTCTTTAAACTTTGGGGAGACTTGAGTTTTATAGTTCTGTGTTAATAAGAAATCAGAAAACCTTACTGATTATTGCAGTCACCAGAATGAAAAGGGAAGTGAATTTTCTAAAAATGTATTTTTAAAAAAAATTAGTTACATATTTGTATATGGTTCCAAATTCTGCAGGTACAAAAGGGTGTAACAATAAGTCTTCTCTCTGTTGTCTTCCTTGAATGCAACCACTGTTTCATTGGCCTATGGGCATTTATAGGCAAATTCACATGTAAAAGAGTTTCTTATTTTCAAATGCATGCGTGGCAATTCCCTGCATAGATATAGTATAATTTATTTAAAATCATTCCATTAATGACCATTTTGGTTGTTTCCAGTGTTTTACTACTAAAAACGATATAAGGAGTAACTTTGTTTATATGTCATTTCACATATATGCATATCTTATAATAAATTTTTAGAAATAGAATGGATTATTTAGTCAAGAAGTACATGCATTTGTAATCAAACATACAGATGTATTAAATCTATTTTTGTGATATGTTTTTCCTATTGTGTTTTCTTAATTGAAAATTAGAAAATCCAGACAAAGGAGAAAAATAAAGCAAACCTCTGTTCCTCAAAAAAAAAAAAAAAAAGTAAAAATCAGGCATGATTCTGTTAATAGAAACTAACATTAATATCTTGATGGTTACTGTTCTGGATGTTTTGCTGCGTGTATATCAGCTTGATGCCAAAGTCAGGGCTGAGTACCATGCAAGAGGGGAAAAAATAGGCATCCACCTCAATTTCATTTTTATCAAAAACTTTTCTGAAATAATTCATAAATGCTAATAACTTCATTTTGAATTTGAAAGGTGGTTTAGAAAAATGATGGAGAATGAGTCAAATGAGAAAGTAGTGGATAACACATTCTTGTGTTTTCATTCTTAGTTTGTATCAGGCATAATAAACTCATTCTTTGTTGCAGGCCTGAGGAATTTCTTTTTAAGGCTCTAGATTTGATAAATAAGAATGTTAAATAGTTCATTTCAGTTTTTAATGTCAATTAGTTTAGCAAGATGTTCTTAAAAGCAGGTAAACGTTTTTAAAATTTAACTACAAGTGTAAACACTGATAATAAAGAATGCTTGTAGCTCTGCTGGGAGAAATATTGATCTAATTTAAATTCTTGGTTACCATCATCACATAATTTCATTATTTGTTTTTTTTTGAGACTCCAGTTAGAAATGAATGGGCTCAGGACCCTCCTCCATTGGTTTTTATATTTCTCTTGCCTATCGTAGACTTGGCATGCAGATTTAGCGAATGCTTATTGAATGAAGGAAGTAACCCAGTAATCTAAACATTCTTGAATCACTTTGCAGTGCCTGAATACATTCTATTTTGGGGGGAAGGAGGGGTCTCATGCTATCTGCAGCAGCATACTAAAAACCTAATTCCTCAGGATTTTGTTTTGCAGTTTTTTGCTGTTGTGTGTGTTACAATCCTTGTTGTCAATCTATATATATAAAAGCTTAAAGCAACTGGCCAATAGCTATGACATGTACTGACCACCAGGGGGCAGACGCTCAACGCAGGAGCTGCCCAACTGAGGTCACTTGGCAGTGGCAGTTCTCTGGTGACGCATCCGGAACCAGAGAGGAGGGAGCCCGATTTCAGGGTGCGTCACCCAGGAACCACCCTCTCGAAATCCGAGACCCCTCAGGGGAGGTCAAAGAGCCTGTTACAGCCTGATCCCCTTAGCCCAGGCTGAGGGGAACCCCCCCCCACCAGTGCACGAATTCGTGCACAGGGCCTCTACTGTTATTAAGTATCTAATTTTTTACTTGCATGTTATATGTCCTTATACTGATGACTTTTGTTCATTATAAGATGGCATCTATTATCATCTGAGAAACAGTCCTTGTTTCAGAATATTTCTTTTCAAACTCAACTCCATTTTCCCCCATTTGGAATTCGCTTTTCCCCTTAACTTTTACATTGGTGTTAGAGGAAGAGATTTGAGGCGACTTTTCATTGAAATACAAGAACACCAACTTTACATCCTGAAAGATCTCCTTTGTAAATGTATAAATTTTTTTTCAGGAGGAGGCCAAACAGATTCAGAATCTGCAGAAAGCAAGCACTCGTGGAGATTCGAGAGAGGATGAAATCTCTCCTCCTCCACCCAACCCAGTGGTTAAAGGCCGGAGGCGACGAGGTGCTATCAGCGCTGAAGTCTACACAGAGGAAGATGCTGCATCATATGTTAGAAAGGTAGCTTTGATGTCTAAACATTTGGGGCAATGTTTTCGGGATCCACATGGTAATCTCATAGTTTCTTTGATGAATGCATTCATGATTTTGAATAGTAAAACACAAACAGGCTCCATCCTGTGTTGTTCTTGGGTACTGAGGGACAAATTTCTGTGCTGTCAGTGCCATCAGAGAAAATAAGTGATTATTGAACAGTGAATACTTTCATTTTGGGGTGTTTTCTTTTCCATGATGTTTTGCAGTAGGAGGAGGCAGTACTCCTTTTTCTCTTGAATCATGGTGTCAATTTTTTTGGCATCCTGTAATTTATGTTGTGGCTTTTAACCTTATATCCTATAAGCATCATCCTGATTGGTTCTTCCTTAGAACCCACCCGCCATTTCAGGTTATGCTATTAGCTTGAAGAGGGAAGAGAATCGTTCTGCCAAGAGGCTTGTGGAACTAATGGCACATGATCACAATTTAAAAAATGACTATCATAAAATGTTCACTTTGGCTTAGAATAATGATCTTGGTCAAGGTGTTTTTTAGTTTGTTTCTTTAGTTGCTGACTGAGAACCAAATACCAGCTTTTAAATACAGGTCTGGCTATAAGCAAGGGGATTAATTAGTCAGTATTTGTTGAGTACTTTGTGGATCAAAGGTGGTATATGTGGGTTATGTTGAAAATACTTAAAGCAGTCTTGTTTCAATACCATCATGTAGCTTGTCATTTACTTGACATGCAGGTTGCAAGCATGAAATGTTTTTGGTTTATGCAATCATCATTTGACCTTCTATTCTAGGTTATACCAAAAGATTATAAGACAATGGCTGCGTTAGCCAAGGCCATTGAAAAAAATGTGCTGTTTTCACATCTTGATGATAATGAGAGAAGGTAGGTACAGGTTCTTTGTTATATGCTCTTTTCCTGTATAGCTGTAGTCCCAAACTAGTTTCATCATCGTTGCACATTTTAATATTCATTACTCACTTGATGACAATCCCTGCTGAACATCTAGGAGCTTGAATTTTAGGGTTAATGCTTGAAATCCACAGAAGAGGTGCATGAAATGTAACACGAGGCCTTCTGTCCCTTGCAGTGACATTTTTGATGCCATGTTTCCACTTTCCTTTATTGCTGGAGAGACTGTTATTCAGCAAGGTAAGGGCTCTGCTTTTGTGGCATGCAGTGTTATTCTGGGAGGAGACCAGATTGTAGGATTTTTAATACTGAAGTTTGTTTTTCTCTTTCAACCTACCAGTTTCCTTTTGTTAAACTACTGAACTTTTTTATTTCTTTTGAAAATTAAAAATGACTCAGCTAAAAGGCACACTTTCCCTAAGGGATTAATATTTCCCTACCATCTGATACAATTTTGTTTATAATAACTGTTAAAGGAAATTCCTGCATTTTTTATTTTGGATGTATGGAATTTCAGAATCATATATCCTTCATATTTTTTTAAACATCTCTCTCTCCCTCTCTCTCTCTCTCTCTCTCTCTCTCTCTCTC
>NW_005367911.1:1566649-1570968 GCF_000412655.1 Myotis brandtii | reverse complement strand
TTTTTATTTTTTACAGAGAGGAAGGGAGAGGGATAGAGAGTTAGAAACATCGATGAGAAAGAAACATCAATCAGCTGCCTCCTGCACAACCCCTACTGGGGATGTGCCCACAACCAAGGTACACGCCCTTGACCGGAATCGAACCTGGGACCTTTCAGTCTGCAGACTGATGCTCTATGCACTGAGCCAAACTGGTTAGGGCTATCCTTCATATTATTAATCACATATAAAATAAAGTAGGAAATAAGCATGACTATTTCCTCCATCATGTAGTTCTCTATGAGGTTTTATACCTTCTAATGATTCTTAACCTTTTTGCCCACATACACTAACATGGATCTATTCTTTTGGGTCCCTCCCCACCTTTTGCCTTTCTTATGTACTCTTGATATCTTTGTGGGTCTTTATGATCCATATATTTTCCTATTTTTGACAGCCTGATATTTTATTACTTATTTGGGTTCTTATGTTGTTACAGATAATAGGCAGTTAATATTTTTGCACACACACAATGGCTGTTTTTGAAGTTATCTTTCAGAGGTATTTTTCATCATGAGATGACTGAAAATTCGATCAATTTTATGATTTTTTAAATATGTTACTGGACTTTTTTCCCTTGAAAGATTGTGTTAATTTATAACACACTCTCTTCTCTCATAGTAGAACTGGAAATAAGTTTATTTCACATTAATTTCATAGTTTCTTTTGTGTTTCTTTAATTTGTAAAATGCTTCTAACTTTTTTACTCTCCTCTCCTTTAGGTGATGAAGGGGATAACTTCTATGTGATTGATCAAGGAGAGATGGATGTAAGATTTAATAAGAGCAAAAATATGTTGATAATTTTAAAAGTCAGTGTATTGATATATATTGCTTCTAAGAGTTTCTGAAGGGCTGTTTCAGCCTTTGTATGTTAATTCCATCAGTACTTTTGCCAAATATTTTAATGACACAGAAACTTTTTAAAGGTAATTTTCTTTAGGTAGACATGCAGTTCAGAAATTTTGCTGGAGTAATGGTTAAGTCGTGCATGTGTGCTGTGGAGTAAGACAGTGTAAGGGAGACTCTAGACCCCGTCATTAGTTATGAGACTTGGTACAACTTTTTTGATTCTGTAAGTTTTGTTAATAAATGAAATGAGGTACTAATGGCATTGTTCTCAGGATTATTAGAAAACTCAGTGCCTTATGCAAGTGAAATGCTTATTAGCACAGTGCTCAGCACAGTACTCTGTAAATGTGGATGGTTTTTATTAATGCTTGCTTCATCTTTCTGCCCTGATCATCAGTTGAGTGAGTACTTTTTTCTTATTAGATGATTAAACCAGGTAAATCACAGACACTCTGAACTGAACTCATTGTCAGAAGTCAAGTATTTTGCTCTGCTATGTATTGAAAACATAGTATATTCTATTTTAAAACAAGTTCAGGATTCGGACCCCTAAAAAAGGTTTGCCTGTTTTTAATACTTAGATATTTGTGTATTTAGGAAAAAAGCAATTGTCATTTGCATTTTAGGTCTATGTCAACAATGAATGGGCAACCAGTGTTGGGGAAGGAGGAAGCTTTGGAGAACTTGCTTTGATTTATGGAACACCTCGAGCAGCCACTGTCAAAGCTAAGACAAATGTGAAATTGTGGGGTATTGACCGAGACAGCTATAGAAGAATCCTTATGGTAAGACAATGGTTTTTGAAATGTGATTTAGACTACCTGTCCATGTAACTAATGTTTAAATTGAATAATATCACCAAATTAAAATGAGAATATTACTTTTAATGATTGAGTGCTTTACATTGAGCCCAGTTTAGCACTATTCATTGTACCATTTGAGACAGTCATTTTTTAGAACAAAAGTTTGACCAGGAATAACATGGGGAACAATGTAGTGTATATGAAATGGTCAGCTTACCTTTGTAATTCTCTCCACTTGCTGATAGGCACATCTTCACTTGCCCACTCTTTACACGTCATAGATAGTCTGATAGCTGCTGCTTCTAAGTGCATAAAGTTCTTTAAGGCTATTCAGAAGGAATCAGCTCCCTAAACTGAAAGTGGGTTATCAGTAATGAAAATGTCATGTTCCCACTCACTAAAGGAATAAACAAAATAACAAAACCTTTGGAACATTCTGATGATGTAGTCGGACTTTTTGAGAACTTGGTGGCAAATTAATAGAGTAGCTTTGGATGTTTAAGTCCCAGATGACGGCATTAGTCACCTTGAATGGTTTTCTAAATTTGTGCAGAGTCTATGTGCTATTTGACAATATGCAGTTAGATGTACTTTGAAAATTTTCTGTATTTGGGGTATAGATGTGTGTGTATATATCAATCTTTATAAGTATATAAATTGCCAAGGCAATTGTGTAAGGAATGTTTATTGTAGGGTACTGTGTTGTTCCCCTTTTCCTATATGTTTACTTATATATATTTATATTTAACAAACGTTGCAGATAAGACAATTTGGCACTTTGGGGGGGCGGGGAGAGGGCTGTAAGTGGTAGCAGTTTTATTTTTTTTCCTTCCGTGGAGGATTGGAGTTACGGGGAACAACCCTGAGCTGGAAATATATTCAGCTATAGTCACATGAAGAAAAATAATCATGTATCAAGAAGCAGCAAGCTGTGACTTTTCTCTCTCTTAATTTACTTGAAACTTAGTATCTATTCTTCCACAGCATTATTTGATAATTACACATTTTTTGACATGATGTTTTTTGTTTTTGTGTATGTGTGTGTTTTTTTATAGGGAAGCACCCTGAGAAAGCGGAAGATGTATGAGGAGTTTCTTAGTAAAGTGTCTATTTTAGGTGAGTTTTGGAAGATGGCATAGAGAATTATTAAGTTGAAGTGTTAGCTATTCTTAAGCAGAATCTATTGTATTTCATAAAAACTACTCTAGTTATCAATTCTGTTTTTACTAATAGTAACATAAAACACATGGAATACGGAGTTAAAGTGTACCCAGAAGTAATTTTAAAGTTTGCTTAACTTGCTAGTATATGACAAACCTTAGAAAAGATTGGAGCTGGGAGAAGCTTTCTGGAATATGTGCTACTCCCTTCTCCTGGAGAGACAGAAGGGCTGAGTGTCCTCTTCCTGACTCTGGACATTTACACTTGTTCCTCCTGTGACGTCTGTCTCTGTTGCTTCATCAGTGAGTTTATTGGTTAAGGAAAGATTTTCAAGAATGTATTTCCTCTGTAGAAAGATGAGGTGTTATATGCTTTCTCTGAAAAAATGCTGCAAGTTTTGTTGAAATTTTGGAGGTATGTCTATGTGTTGCTACAACCATTGAGAGGGTAAATGGCAGTTTTTATAAGGTAGGATGCCTTCTGCCATTGTTTTGTTATAGTGAATTGATTTCCACCCTCCCACCACCTTATTTGTCCTTTCTCTGAAATAATTACATTTGCTTAGTGTCTTGGGTGTTAACTTTTGTTCCAAAGGTCAAACTATTTTCTACTTCTTGTTAGTTTGATAAGTTAATTCAACTGAGGATTTAAATAGATAAATGACTTCTATAAACCTCTGGAATAATATGGATGGTGACACTCCATATTACTTTTGGGTGATGGCAGCCTTTAGGAATACATAATGATTACATTTTCAATTCCTTTACCATTGGGTGCATTTGGTCTAAATTAACCTGGTCACTGGGGCTGCTGAAGTAAAGACCTAAGGGTTATCTATGAGTAATCGGAGGATCTTGCTGAGACTAGAGGTAATTGAAGATAGGCACCATGTTTCATGTGAGACACTCACCGAGTATTGAATGGGCATGGCTATGTGGTTGATTCTCTTTATACTTTTTGTTTTGAAGTTTTTAACAATACTGAATTATGAGAAATTGTAATTCTTACTTTTCAGAATCCTTGGACAAGTGGGAACGCCTCACAGTAGCTGATGCATTGGAACCAGTCCAGTTTGAAGATGGGCAGAAGATTGTGGTGCAGGGAGAACCAGGGGATGAGTTCTTCATTATCTTAGAGGTAAAGGACTTTGCATTTGATACTTTTAGAAGTTGCACACTATAAGAGAAAAAAAGGGTTAATTCTTATTTACACCCTTAGGTTTAAAGAATATCTGACAGTTTTATTTAAAAATTGCCTTTCATCTTGGAATGCAGTTGTTCGTTTTTCTGTCAGACCACCACATTTTAAATGTGTTTGAGTCAGAATTCTGGAAGGGCTCTTCATGAAGTAATTGCCCAATTCTGGCCTGCTGAAATTAACCCCCCTTATGCAAGCCAAACAAGCTATCAGCATAGCCAACTATAATGATTCTGCACCATCTTTGTTAAAATTGTGTGTTTGGGGG
>NW_005367911.1:1547710-1566634 GCF_000412655.1 Myotis brandtii | reverse complement strand
AAACAAAATATATATTTAAAAATAAATAAATAAATGAAATTATGTGTTTGGGCCATTTGGCAACCAAAGATCAAAGGCAAGGGTTTAACTTCTAAAAGTTACTATGTTTTATAGCTTCACAACCCATGGGAACGTATAGCAGATACTCTCCACTGACAAGTAGATCCGAAAAGTATATTTTCTATGAATGTGGCTCAGTAGATGCTAATTGGTTTTATTTAACCTGGGGGTGTGGTGAGGGGGATCAAGGGACTCTTTCTGTACAGGGCCAGATAAGTAAGTTAGGCTCTGTGAGCCCTAGAGTTTCCATCGCCATAGTGCAGGAGCAGCCGCAGACACTATAAGTAAATCGGTGTATTGTTCCTATGAAATTTACCTATAAAAACAGGTAGCAAGCTTAGATCACCCCCTTCCTGCCTCCCGTAGTTTACTAATCTGTGTGAACCGTTCAAGTTACCCAAGCACCTTAGCTTGATGAGAAGGGCCCCCTATCAGGGGCTGCTGGGTAAATAGGAATTAAGCTCATGCAGTTACTCTGTTCAGTCAGCTTTTGTCATACGAACATACAGGATTTTAAATAGCCATGAAATTTTTTTTTTCAGAGTAGCTAAAATTGCATAGTATATAAAAATGTCACCTGGGGGTAGGGGAGTCCGGGGGAATGTCAAGGGGAAAAAAAAAAGGAGACATATGTAATACTCTTTGTAATACTTTAAGCAATAAAACAAAATTTTAAAAAAAAAGTCACCCTAAATTTGAAAATATTTGTTTTGCTTCTTGGTGATTTTATTACAGGGGTCAGCCGCTGTGCTACAGCGTAGATCAGAAAACGAAGAGTTCGTTGAAGTGGGAAGATTGGGGCCTTCTGATTATTTTGGTATGTAGATTTCCTCATAGTAAATAATATCGTTTCTTTAAGTCACCTTTAAGTGCAATATCGTAGTCTCATAATTTGTCTTTTATTCTCCTGAATTTAATTTTCTTATTCTTTTTGGGGGGAGAGGGGGAGATTTGGTGCCGCTACCCAGGAATTTTATTCTTTAACTAGAGGCCCGATGCACGGATTTTTGCACAGGTGGGGTCCCTTGGCCCGGCCTGCGCCCTCTCACAATCTGGGAACCCTTGGGGGATGTCGGCCTGCCGGTTTCAGCCTGGTCCCCGCAGGCCCAGCTGGGGGACCCCACCGTGCTTCTAGTATGCATATAAGATCTTTGGTTAATCTCTTCCCGCCCTCTCCCCTTCCCTTTGAGACTCATCAGTCTGTTCCATGTTTCCATGCCTGTGAGTTGAGCGTCTGCCCCCTGGTGGTCAGTGCACATCATAGTTACCAGTCAAATGGTCACTTAGGCTTTTATATATATAGATTGCAAATTTTTTTTGCCTCTCAGAGAACTAGTGTGAGATTTTGACCTTTACTCAGTTAATAAGTAAGTTATTGATTGTCTCATTGTTCAGTTGGTTTTTTAAAAAATACTTTTTAAAAATACATATTTATTAATTTCAGAGAGGAAGGGAGAGGGAGAAAGAAACATCAATGATGAGAGAGAATCATTGGTTGGCTGCCTCCTGCACGCCCCACACTGTGGATCGAGCCCACAACCCATGTGCCCTGACCAGGAATCGAACCATGACATCTTGGTTCATAGGTCAAGGCTCAACCACTGGCCATGCCGGCTGGGCCGATCAGTTGTTTTTTAAGTACAGATTTGATGTGGCCTGTACTAAGTTATTAAGAGAAATACATATTTGTTTTCTTTCTCAGAAGTGCACATCTAAGAAAACGTTCCTCATAGAAGTTAGCCTCCTCTTAACTCTTCTTTCTCCCTCTCCAGGTGAAATAGCACTACTGATGAATCGTCCCCGAGCTGCCACGGTGGTGGCTCGTGGCCCTTTGAAGTGCGTTAAGCTGGACCGACCTAGATTTGAACGTGTTCTTGGCCCGTGCTCAGATATCCTCAAACGGAACATCCAGCAGTACAATAGTTTCGTGTCACTGTCTGTCTGAAATCTGCCTCCTGTGCCTCCCTTCCCACCTCCCCAGTCCATGCCTCACTCGCACACGGCTTTATTTTTCCTGTTTGCAGCACCTGTGGCCACTGGCATTGCAGCTTCTTGTCGGTTTATATTAAAGTTGCTTTTATTGCACTGTTTTTAATTTGGAGCATTAACTGAATGCTCCTACACAGTTAAATAAATAGAGAGTTCTATGGAGACTTTGCTGTTACTGCTTCTCTTTGTGCAGTGTTAGTATTCCACCTGGCAATACGTGCCATGCTTTTTGGTGAGGGCAGATCCCTGCACCAAATAATTACCATAGAGTAATGTTGTAACAGTGCAAGATGTTTTTTTAAGTGATATAATTTTTTAATTATCATAAGCATATTTTAGACTGTGGCCATTTATGCTATATTTCTTTATAGAATAAATGATTTCTCATTAAGCTCTAAGGATTAGGAAAACTGATATAGAAAAAATCTTAGAAAGATATCTGCCTGTGTTTAAACTAGATTAAGGGTGGGAAAATACCCATTTTTTTCTAGTTATCAGATGGATATGATCTGTTATGTTTTCTTCTTCCTTTTAACCAGAATTTATGTTTGTCAAGCGAATTTGCCTGGTATTGATTGTATCTTGTTATTGTTTCCTCTCCAGTTCTGAAATACATTTAGGTGTAGCTATTCATACCTGCCTTTTGAGTTTGAAACTAAATCATAGGCTGCAAATACTAATTATGATTTAACTACATCTGCCTCAGCTCAGAAATTCTGAATAGACCTTTATTGATCCAGCTAGTGCCAAATGTTGATCATGAGATGCTGAATTGAGAATGAGAATTCCAGGTCTCCACTCTTGGTTGTTGGCTTAGAGCTTTTGGTTAGTGTACATCTTTCAGTTGATTCCAGGAGATTGGATTTGCTGGGAATAGATAGAATATATGGAGCAAAAGTCATAACAAAGACGGAGGTGATGTTGCTAAAAGAAGAAATGCCAGGTGGAGAGTTCATTGTTGGGAACTTTGCCCCACTAAATTCACTGGGGCAAGAGATTTTGGGGAGAAGTTTTTTTTACTTTGGTTTGACATTTTCCCCTCCTTTTTACATCAACTAGAATTTATGGTGAGTGGGGGTGGGGTGGGGTGGGGTGGGGTGTGCCTGTGTTGTTGCAAATTGGTCTCAAAGGCCGTCCTGCTGAAAAGTTCTGCTTTCCTATCTAGCTTTATTCTCTGGCAGATGTTTTGTTCTTTTAAAGTAAGCTTGTGTTTTGCGTCTTAACTGTGTTTCAGTATTTTCCAGCCTTATCAACTTTATGTGTTACATTATTCCATGTGCACCAATGATACCCAACAGTTTATTTTTATTATGTTATTTTTTTAAACAAAATCTCACAGTTCTGTAATGTGGGCACTTTTATTTTCATCGTGATTTATATGTAATGTAGGGTTATACTTGGGAGTGACTGCAAGCATTTTTCCATTTGTATGCAACTGGCTCTGATTACTAATCCTTTCTCCTACCCTTTCCCAGGCCATTTAAAAGGCAAATTGGTCATGGTAGATTTTTTTTGATAGATTTGAGCAGTTTTTAGGTTGTTACTAAGTTTGAAGTATAAATCTGGGAAAGGTTTTATTTACCTTTTAGTGTGGGATAGAAAGCCACCTTATTACAAATTTTTTATGTTTCAAAATCTGTATTAAGTGAGGGTTTCTGATCTATATGTTGTGTTTAGCTACCTTTTATATTTAAAAAATTAAAAATAAAAATTACATTCTTATTAGCGTAAAGCTTGATTTGATCTTTGTTTAAATGCCAAAACTGTACTTCAGTGAATTATTTAGAATGCCATAAATTGCAGTTTCATATCTGTATATAATAATCATGTTCACATATAATGCTTCCTAAATGAATTTTGCTCTTAAATAATTTGGCTTGCTGTTTACTCCCTTTTGTAGTTTTTAATCTAAGAAATTTTAAGTCTAAATTTAAAAATTAACACATTTAAAGCTTTATCTTTGTGCAATCTGAGTATATGTGAGATATCACAATGGCATAGTTTGTCTTAGTTGATAATCAAGACTTAAGAAGTCATCATTTCTGGACTTGGTAAGTGAATTTCTCAGATCTATTGCTCTAGAAAGTATAGATGGCCAAAGGACCATTTTGTATTGTTTCCTGGTTACTAGTCTGATTATACTGTGTGTGCTAATATACTCTATTCTTTTTGTTGTAGATTGTCTTAATGGTAGGTCAAGTAATAAAAAAGATTAAATAATTTAAATTCTTAAATGAATCTGTTTTTCTTCCCTTCATCCTTCTCTTCTCCCTCCCCTTCTCCCTTTGGAATCTCCAAATCTGATTGGCAAGAATGAAAATCACAAGTGAATTACGGAATTAGTGTTTGGAAAGAGTCATGTGTTTGTTTTCAGTGGTTTCAAAGTCAGCTTGTCAAAGAATGAATCTGAAAACCTTGCTTAAAGGGTAATTGAGATATAGCAGGTCTGTTCACAGAATATTGGAAGGAAGGATTAAATCAGAAGCTGGACATTTCCTTTTTATTGAAGACTGGTTCTCTGGCTTTGGAACTTGCCCAGACTTAACAGGGAAACATTATTTCTGGTCAGCATACTCACCTTGGTTAAATTTAATAGCCACTTAGATATTGAGGTCTATTTATATATTTTGCATATATAAAGTTTTATTTATGAGGGGTGACTTAATTAAGTTGTACTCAGTATATTGTTATTAATTTCTTTATGTCCGATGAGTTGGAGATGTGTTGTATTCTAGATCACCCTTTAATTAGCAATGCTTTGAATCATCTCGTCCAAATTCAGTAATCCCTTCCATCAGCTTACTGGAGTGGAACCTTTAGAGTTACAACAGAATACAACTAAACATGTTCCTTAGGTTGCCCTGGCCAGTGTGGCTCAGTTGAGTGTCCTCCCATATGCCAAAAGGTCTGGTTTGATTTCCTATCTGGGCACATGCTGGGGTTCTGTCCCCGTGAAGGGTGTGCAGGAGGCAGCTGATCAATATTTCTCTCTCACTTTGATGTTTCTCTCCCTCTCTAAAATCAGTAAAAACAAACATTTAAATATATTTTTATTGATTTCATAGAGGAAGAGAGAGGGAAAGAGAGACAGAAACATCAGTAATGAGAAAATCACTGATCAGCTGCCTCCTGCAGGCCCCACACTGGGGATCGAGCCCACAACCGGGGCATGTGCCTTGACTGGGAATCGAACCTCAACCTCCTGGCTCATAGGTCAATGCTCAACCACTGAACCACACTGGCTGGGCTTAAAACATATAGAGAGAGAAAAAGAGAGGTATAGGTATATATATATTTATTAATGTTTCTAGGTTGACTATACTGGTTATAGTTTAATTCTCCTCTAAAACATTGGCTGATAAAGAATTGGTTTCTCTTTTTAATGTCTCAAATACCAGCATTTTAAAATTGAAGTAGCATGATGTCAGATAAAGAATTGGTTTCTCTTTTTAATGTCTCAAATACTACCAGCATTTTAAAATTGAAGTAGCATGATGTCGGTTTTCTTAATACTGCTGTATCTCCAGCCACAAATTAATAGCTGATCCCTTTTTGTAAAACAACCTTGAGAAGCAATGGCTAGGTCACCATTTAATATGTCCCCTAAGGTAGCTATCATAATAGTTATCAGTAAAGGCTGTAAATAGGAGAATTTAAAAGGGGGAATCATAATCTCTCTTGTTACTCTATGGAACTTTTACACGGAAATCAGTATTGTTGTGTACCTATAGAGTTCGAATGTGCTTACCGACGTAAGTTCAGAGCTGTGACTCAACTCTATTCTGTTGCCACTGTACCACAACCGCTATTGAATATAAGTCTTCATTTTGTGAAAGTCCTGCCAATTTAGCTTGATAGTTTTGTGATTTTAAAAGTCACCACTAGATGGAGAGCTTGTTTGGCATCTTGGTTAATCACAAAGTGAGTTACAGTTGATTCTCATTCACAGATACTGTGTTTGTGAATTTTGTGTATTTGCCTACTTGCTAAAATTTATTTGTAACCCCCAAATCAATACTTGCAGCCCTTCAGTTATTTCCAGGCACACGCGGCGAAGAGCAAGTCTCCCTGCATGCACCCAGGTGGAACAAGGCGACACTCTGCTTTTCGTTTGCCGTCATACTATTATCAGATGTCTTTTTCATGCTCTACGGTATTTAGTGCCACTTTTTTTGCATTTTTGTGCTTTCCATTGGTGATTTCACTGTTTAAAATGGCCCCCGAATGTAGTGCTAGCCAGCATTCCTAAGTGCAAGGACATGTGGTGTGCCCTATGAATAAAATAAGTGTATTAAGTAAGCTTCTTTTAGGCATGAGTTACATGCAGTGCTGTTGGCCACAAGTTAAGTGTTAATGAATCGACAGTACTATAAAGGTTTCTTTAACACACTTAACACGTAAAGCAGGATTATGTATTGATTGATTGACAGAATAACCAGAGGCTCACGGGAACCTAAACCCTCATTTCCTTTAGGAGCAAACGGTTCAGTGTCCATTAATTTAGTGCCTGTGGTGACTCTGTAGACCATGAAACTGTCCCGAATAAGAGAATCAGCTATACTTTTTACAATCTTCAAACTAAAATGTCCTCTAAACGCCTTTTCTCCGACAAGTCGCGTGCTGTAGAATTCCCTTTCACGTTTTAGTTTGCTGTCAGCAGTAATGAGAACAACTTTTTACCTAGAGATGGGGGGATTTTGTGTCACAGGAAGCTGAATGATGGTCCAAAATGAATATGTTACAGGAACTTGAAAGTTCTAAGAAAAGAGTCTTGTTTTCTGCTGTTTTTGACAAACGATAGAGTCTTGGTTTTGTTATTAGTACAAACATAATGGAATGTTTAAGATAAGGGGATAGTTAGGGGTCTGGGTATTCTACACATTGCGGTCAAATTCCATTCTCTCTGTAAAGTACACCTGGGTTTGTGCTATAGGCCACTGGGACCCATGCATCGTCCTGGAAAGGCTGCGGTGGAGCTGCAGCTTACCTTCTGAGGCGCTGCCATTTGGAATTCCAGGCCACTGTGCTGCTCTTGCAAGGTCTTTGCCTGAACATTTCTCTCCCTTCTGAGTTAATTACCCAGTCCCTCCTCCAAAGGGAATTATCGGCCTGAAGTAGGCAAGCAGTTCATGAAGTGGGAAGCCCTGGGCTGCAGAAGTCTCTGCATTAATTAAAGGTTCCTCTAATAAAGAGTTGTTTTTCTTTAAGTAAAGAAATACAGCTTCATAAACTGGGCGAGATTCTTGAGCTTCTGTATTACAGTGGAAAGAGCACTGGAAATTGAGATTTAAATCATGGAGTTGTGTGATTTTTGTTAATCTCAGCATAATTTTTCTTTGCTGTGCATTGGAAGCAGGGGCTTCTATGTTCGGGAGGATTGGAAACTGTGTGTTCATTCTCACACGGTAAGAGCTCAGTGAATGGGAGTGATGGAGACCAGGTTCAGGGGCAGTGTGCTGTGGGGCAGCAGGGTGGGGCAGAAATTCCTCGCCATGTGCCTTATTGGGGCTGTCAGGACACATTGCAGAAGTCTTGGATGACTTTTTTAGTCTTGCTTGACCTTGTACCTTTAGTAACTTTTTTCTACCCACACCCCCCCACACACACACTTGTACTGTATTTGAGCTCTTCCAATGTTTATCTGTGAGTTGACCTGATAGAACCAGGAGTTTTTACTTGTTGACTGACTGGCTACTCTATAGTATGAATACTTTCCTCTCATTTGTGTTTTCAGTCATGAATTATGGGACTAAGAAACAGCCTCTTTTTTTAAAATATATTTTATTGATTTTTTACAGAGAGGAAGGGAGAGGGATAGAGAGAAACATCGATGAGAGAGAAACATCGATCAGCTGCCTCCTGCACATTCCCTACTGGAGATGTGCCCGCAACCAAGGTACATGCCCTTGACCGAAATCGAACTCAGGACCTTTCAGTCCGCAGGCCGACGCTCTATCCACTGAGCCAAACCGGTTACGGCAGAAACAGCCTCTTAATACAGGTGTTTAAGGCGTCAGCAATTCAGGAGGGAGAAGGTAGAAGAGACAGGGAATCCTCAAAATACCTACTTTTGGGGGAGGTTTGGGAAATAAACTTTAGATTGACTCCTTTTTGAGAAAGTAGCTGAGAAAGGTATCTAGCATGCCAGAGCTCTCCAGTGGCCCCTGCTGCTCTTGGGGGCAGGCGGGGGACAGCTCCTGGATCTTGGGAAAGACTGGTTGGTGAGCTGTGCTAGGCCCTGGCTTTCTCCAGCCTCAGTCCAGCTCGTGAACCGGCTGGGCCACTCCTATGCTGTCCCGCCTTCAAGACCACCCGTGTCCCTTCACTAAAATCCCTCCTGTGTTGGATGCTAGTTTGTCATACTTGTGTTATTTCAGTTGATATTTAAGTAGTCTTTAGATTGAAACATCCCTTTCCTAGTATTCTGAGCAAATCCCTGTTATTTTTACCTCTTGTAATGCCATTTCATAGAAATTACTTTCGAGGACCGGACAGTAGTGATTCTCGTCCTCGGGTTGAGCCACAGTGACTGGAATATAAGGAGAAAGTGTGAGGTCTACTTGGAACCTATGTGAGAGTTACAGATTTTTTGTTTGCTTGTGATAAGTCAGATGTTTTGTCTGGATTAGGAGTTACCCTCGTAGATACAATAAGGATCTGGAGGTCAGTTAGGTATCCACTTGATGTCCTTTTATTTGTAACAATTAATACTCTCTTCTGGGATTAAGGCTTCCATACCCTTCAAGTCTGACCTTGGATTTATCCAGATTTCCCAGTGGGCTCAGGAGGTGGTCTGCGGAGCCAGGGCAGTCAGTCCACTCAAGAAACGGTGCACCAGGAAGGCAGGCCAGGGTCCCACTTTGGCTCTTTGAGGACCGTCCCAATGCCCTACCTGCTCCCTGAGCTCACAACCCAGGGCCTCCAGCTTGGGCCAGGGCACGTGAGGACGCAGAGGTCCGCACTCGAGTCCACCGTGGCTGCAGGTGTCGTTTCTGCAGTTGGGCTCGTCCAGCCCCTACCTTGTCAGGTTAGCCTGGCCAGAGTCTGGGGCTGCCTGTTCTGCTGGGCCACTGACTACGACACTCTGCTCTCCGTGGGCCGCTATGCACCCCTCCACGGTCCTTAGGATGACCTGGAGCCTCCGGTCCAGGGCGAGGAGGTGGGGCTCTGTGAGGATGGGGCTGAGCTGGTCCTCCAGCAGTGACTCCCGCATCACGTCACTGAGCCTGTAGTCAGCTTGGGCCAGCAGCTGCAGGTGCAAGAGTGTTTTCTTTTTTATCCTGGAAGGACAGAGTCATAGGAAACGTAAGTGAAAAGAACTCATCCTGAACTGACTTTCCCCACAAAAAAAACTGTTGTAGTTGTTGATGTTCTGAGCCTCTCCCCCGATATCTTTTCAAGCACATTTAAGTGAAAATCGGGTAAAAAGGGAGTGAATAAAAGATGACCCAATATTTCGCAGCCCTTTCCCAATTGCCTTTTGGTCAAAGGCCTGCTGAGCTGTTTATACTATAATAATTGTAATGCGATGCTGGACCGTACACATCTAACGTTGCTAAGAGAATCAGAAGCGATTTAAAGCTGCGAGAGGTTTCTAGTCGTGAAATGGTGAAGTTGGGCATCTCAGGAGCTCTAGGTACTGCCGGCCTCCAAGTTGTTTCTTGGCAAGTTTACTTCTTGGTGTGAGATTCTTGAATCCGAGGGGTGAAAATGGGGTAGGTGGAACTGACCTTGACTTTAGGATTCTGATTTCTTTTCATGTGGAAATCTGACTTGGACTCATATGCAGCCTGATTGTCCAACTTTTGTCATAAACTGCTTGCCCAATTCAGGAAGGGAGGCAGGGAGGGGAGCACATCTAAACCTATAAAGAAAATTCCGGCTTCCTTCTGCGTTTTTCAGCTGGAAAGGAATGAGATGGTTTTGCTGTGTGCGAGTCCCATAGTTCTAATGAGCTCTAACTGCAGCTGAGCGGCTGGACACTTCACAAGCTTACTGAGACCAGGACCAGAAGTAGTTGGAGATGCTCCAGAGAAACGGTGGCCAGGCGAAGGTTATGCTTCCTTTCCATCTGACAGCATTTTACTCAGATGGTGGTCAAGTAGTAATATTTATGAGCTATGAGTGCTAGGCAAAGCAGAGGTCTGATTACTCAGATCAAAGACAGGCTCTGCCAAAGTGGGCTGAATATTAAAGTTAGTGAGTGAAAGGTTTAAAAAAAAAAAAAAGGTCCTAATTCATCCCATGCTGAAAGATGAAAGCTTTGGAGATATTGGTAATTCCTGTCATTCCACCCACCCATGTCCAGACCAATGGAAACAGGAAGAGCCTCAGAACGCTGTTGCGAGCAGGATTGTGCCGCAATGGTGCCCTTGAACTGAAAGCTCACCTGCAGCACTGGGAGAGAGGCGAGAGGATGGAGATTTCGTCATGGGAGTGTCGCCCAAACCTAGGAGGAGAACCAGGATTTCGTGAGTGGCAAGCAGCCCTCCCTCCTCACTGTTTTTTCTCTCTCCTCTGCCTCAGCCTTTCTTTTGAAAGCACAGCTTAGGGTAAAGTGCCAGGGCTCATGCAGCTGCCCCTCCAGCCCCTGTCCTCAATCAGCTCACAAAGCCTTTGTCCAGATGTCCAAAAATGTTAAACCTCAGCAGTCATTCATCTATTCACCAACTACTGAGGGCCAGACATGGAGCATGAGCCACGTGCTCTGCCTCCGGGAGTGAGCCCTCGAGTAAAACCCTATGCAAAGCTCCCATCTGTTTCGCTAGCGCTCTCAGGGTAGAGGAGAAGCAAGGCGACTGCAGAGCCCCTCAGCAGCTGCAAGGGCTGCGGCTGGGCGGGAGGAATGGGTGACACTTACCCTCTGGCATTGTCCAGGTGAATAAGGAACCCATCATCCCCAAATTTGGTGAACATCTCATAATGGTGACGATCCATATTTCCTGTAAAGGAGAGAGGCATTGGAGCGAGGGACCATAGGCTGAGGATTCGGAGGGCAGTTCAGACAAGAGCCTGAATCCAGGGCCACAGCTGTCATTCCCCCCCCCCCCCCCCCCCCAGTGATTAGGGACGTTGCCGAGGGAGAAGGAAACTAAACAAGCCAACACACCCTAGTGTGCACTTGGCAAATCTAAGGCTTTCACTGTTTTTCTGCAAGCCCTTGGGCCTGGGACTCGAATACTCTGCACCCATGTTGGCTTTCCTTCCTCACCTGAGCTCCTCAACGGAGGCCCATTGGGAAAGCAGACACAGGCTGACTTCCCCAAGGGTGTGAGTGAGCTGGGCGGGTGCTGTAGGCCTTCAGGTCTGTGTGTGTGTGTGTACTGGCCGCCTTCATAACAACTCTTCCTAACCATTCCAGGTGGGAGACCCAGGCCTTCCCCCTGCTACCTGTTCAGTGTGCACCCTCCTCCTTTCCTCCCTGGTTTCGCCTCCCTTGGTCAAAGGGGTCAATGACTTCAAACCTGAGGCCCGCTTGGGCCTGGCTTGTAGGCTGATAACCCTGCCTTTGGAGTGGCACCCCCTTTGAGGAGGGGAACGTTCTAACTACTGAGGCCCTGAGCGGTGTGGGGTTATTCAGGCTTCGTGGTCCAGGCTGTAACTGGTGCCCAACGTCGGGGACAATCCCAGACCAGCAGCAGAGCCCTGTGCCAGGAGCCCCGGGGCGGGGGGCGGGGGTACCTACCGATCAGGAAGTCGAAGATGGCCATGTCGATAATGTTGAGCAACCGGTCACTGCTGTTGTACGGGTAGATCTGCTTCACTGTGTCGCAGTACAGAGGATTGACCTCCCACCTGAGGGGGAGAACCAGTCCTGGGGCTGGAAAAGCCAAGATGGCAAGGTGTTGGGGGCCCTCCTCACACCTCCCCACCCCTCAAACCCCTGCCTCCCTAATCCTGTATACACACTTGGTAGCTGGGTACATTCGGGCGGGCGCTAAGCAAAGACATGGGAGGCGCAGATTCCATGTGGTGAGAAGGTTCTGGGTCCTTTTAGGACATGTCTCCTGAGCATGTGCTGTGCTGGGCGCCGTACTGATGGCTAGGGCACCGTGTGCCAGGGGGAGACGGCGGGCAGCAGGGGAACGCCTGGCTCCACGCCCTCCCTGCTGCTTCTGCAGCTCCTCTCAGACATTCCTCAGCCCCTGTTCATTCAGTCCGCTAATATGAACTGAGTGCCTACTATGTGCTAGGGCATGTGCTAAGTCCCAGGGGTACACGATGGGTCCTTGGCTTCACGGGCTTACGCAGGCAGACCAGGCGTCTCTCATGCGGGCTCCTCGTGTGCTTCTCTGTGTACAGCGGGTGTTGCACTGTTTTTTCAGAATCTGGCTATTTCTATAACCTCCCAGCTCGACAGCGGAGCTTCTTGAGGGGGAGCCTGTGTCTTTCATTCCCGTATCCCCTAGCGCCTAAAGTTGGGTAGACAGTAGTCTCTTTATAACTGAATAAATGAACTAAGGGGAGAGAATGGACTCGGGCCAGCTGGTCCCAGGATCTATATGAGGTGAGACAGAGGAAGGCTGAGGTAGCCTTTAGGGGTCCAAAAGCCAGGCTAACCGTAAGTCCTTCCTGTAGGACTGTGGTCACTCTCAGGGGCTAATGTGCATGGCCAGGGGCCCAACTCACTCCTCTTTTCCGGCCAGCGAGTAGGAGCGGATCCAGGGGTTGGGCACAGACAGCCTGGGAGCCAGGTTGAGGGACGGCAGGAACGCAGAGAGAGAGCCCTCTAGCAGGTGGGGGTTGCCACAGACAGCGTACTCGGTCTTGCACATGTATGGACACTTGGCGAAGAAGCACATGTTACTGGCTGGAGGATGGGGAGAGGAGGAGTAAGAGAAGTGTTAGGGAGGCAGACCATCTTCCTGTCCCCAGAGATCCATGGGAGGAAAGGGAACCCCTGAACTCATAGCTGGGGGGAAGGGGGCAGGAGGAATACTGCCTTTTCCAGATGGTGGGTGATAGTAAACCGTGCATCCTGTCCACAGGAGTAGAGTGTTCTTTGTCTGGATAACTCCTGATTCCAGGGAGGCCGCACTGTAGTTGGGTGCCCGCCCAGGCTAGTTAGCATCTCAGGTATGACCTTTTCCCACCCCCAGTTCCTCTTGTGAAGCTCGGGCAGACCAAGGTGGGAGTGTGGGATGGCGGCATACACCCATCCCAGTAATGGCGAAGGCTACTGGCTGGACAGGCCACTGCTGAACGTACTGGTGGCCACGCTGGCCTACCGTGTCCTTAGAAGATGGCTTTGGCCAGGACTCTACCTGGAGAGACAAAGAAAACGCTCTGCAGGATTTCATTCTTGGTGACCTCTAGGATTTCCTTGGTGACATTGACTAGCCTCCCCACTGTTGGTGGCACCCGTCGGAAGTCCAGGATCCTGAAAGAGGGGAGGGAGCCCTGTTCAGATTGGAGCGATGGTTGGGGAGTCAGATGGTCGCCCGTTAGAAGTGGACTGGCATTCCCGACCACACCCAGCTGCGGGGGTCTCTGCAGTGCTGAGCTGACGGTGCCCAGGGCAACCCTACTTCACAAGGGGTGGGAGAAGGGGCGGAAGAGGGACCCTCATTCCATCAAGGCTCCTGGGCTAACCCTCCCCGATCCAAGCTGTGTTCTAGGTCAGAGCTCCTATGTCCACGTGCGTATGAGTCGCCTGGGATCTTGTCCCTGTGAAGGCTCTGATTCAGTGGTCCAGGCTGAGATTCTGAATTTCTGAAAAGCTCCTGGTGCGTGAGTCACAGGGACTGGGCAAATAGGAGCCGGGAGTTCAGGAACTTGTTTTCACCTCTTAAAATCACTACCTCAGGCTGCCTGGATAAATGGGGGTGGTGTATTCTCATTTTCAGATCTGGAAATTAGAGCAAAGGGCAACGTCATGCCCAAGATGGCCGCGTGACCGCCTGGCAGGGTTAGTTTTCTAAGTAGTTATTTCTGTTATCTGCACCATCTTTGTGTTTTTCAACCCCGGGGGCTGGGTGGGACGTGCTGGGTCCAAAGGCATCATGGAAGGAAGACATTCCAGGGAGGTCCCCCCTGCGCATCTGTCCAGCGCCCCTTCTTGAGCTTGGCCGCTGCCATCAATGCCAGCTCCGCAGGGCCAGACCCTACCTGTCCAGGTGGAAAGCTGCAATCTCGGCATTGTGTCTCTGGAAGTCAATGAAGTAGAAGAAGTCGGCGGGCGTCTCTTCCTCTCGCTGCTGTCTGAAAAGAAGGGAGGAATCATGCCCTGGACGCAGACTGCAGCGGGGAGCCAGCGGGGAGCCGGAGACAGCTGATAAGCATGACCACAGGGAACGGAAAAAGGCCTTTTGCTTTTCGTGTACTCATAGGCATAGGGATTGCCTTAGCGCGGTTCTCAGGTTCTCTGGGCCTTGGGGTCCCCGGGGAGCCCTGAAACCATCCCATTGGACTCTGAGGGTGGGACTCAGGCACCCTCAGATGCCTGATGTTTCAAGGCTCCCCAAGAGATTCCCAGGAGCCGGTCTATTACAAACCCCTCCTTCAAGGGTGCTTTTGTCAAAGCAGTGCAGGGACTAGAACTAAGATTCTATAGTCAATGCTCCTTCCACGAGGCCCTGCCCCAGGCTCATCTGCTGAGCCATTCACTCCATGGGCCTCTCAATTGACTGGACATTTGGAACCTAAATCCCTCTACTTGGGTTCCCTCCTGGGGCCACTGTCTCCTGTGCATGTCACCTCCGGGGGGGACATAAACTTGAGGAGTCCCAGCCTGTGGGCTGCAGACCCCGGGGACCAGGAATCTATAGGTACACCAAGCTCTGTAGACTGGATACGTAGTTTCTCACCCACATTCTGCAAAATCTTAAAGGCAGGTATTTGCCGTGTAAATGAAGTGAAATTAAGAATATACTGACTTCACAGTAGCCTTTTTCATGGCCTAGTTTTTCAGTCAGAACAAGTATTGTGTGGAGTTCTATAACCGTTTTTGAGAGTCCTAGCCCTGGAAACAAGTGGGTATGAATGACAGTGGTAGAGTGTTAACAATCCAGCTGCCCGGGTTTGAATCCTGGCTCCACTTTCTGCAGCTGGGAGGTTGGGGTGAGCTGGCTTCTCCAAGCCTCAGTGTTGTCATCTGTAAAGTGGGCACTTGAACAGTTCCTGGCTCATAAGGTTATTGATGACCCAAAGACAATCATGAAATGTGTGTAGTGCAGATGCTAGCAACGACCTGATAAGGTCTAGCTCTTTTTAAAGTATCACCAAAAACAGTTCAGTGCGTGGGCAGATTGCCCAAAGGTCAGTCTACAGATGACTGGCTTGAAGACCTTAGGCCACTTTTACTAATTTTAGGTCAACACCCCGCAGAGCTGCCAAGGCTGGGTATGGAGGTGAGGAAGGCATCACTTACCTCATGGGTTTGAACATGGCCTTCCCGAAGTCCGAGAACCTCAGAACCAGCTTGAGGTGGACCCCACTGGGCTTCACAACTGTGAGGGGACAAGGGTGAGTTAACCATGCTTCTGGGACGAAGCTCAGGGCTGGGACCTTTGTTCATTCAATAAACCCAACTGATTTCTTCTCTAAGGACCAGAATTTGCTTTGTAAAGCCTGCAGGGTACATTCTATCGCATCAGGCCATGGAGAGGGTGCCAGCAGCTCAAGACAATACCTTCTCTGCTGTTATGGGAAAAGGGCAAACAATATAGGTTTCCCCAACAGACACAGCAGACCCCAAAGAACGTTTCCCTAAGAACTGCCACTGACTCTGCTCCATTGGCACCTTTTAGATTCTGATGATGCCATCTGCTAACCTGCATTGGTGGACTAGTTTATCTACGTATCTTCCATGTCAAGACCAAACGGGGCTGAGACAGGGCTGGGTGAGCAAGGCACCTAAGATGCGCTCACACGACCCTGCCAGTGAGAGCTCCCTCCTCGTGTCCAGTGCTGGGCCCAGCCCTCACCCCACCCTGTCCCTACCCTGCGTGAGCCCTGGTAGGGTGTGGACGCTGTCTATGCTCTATAATATGGCAAATGGCAGGTGTTAAAGGGAAGTTCTGGGCCCCACAAACCTCTGTCTTTCAAACCTTTAACACATCACGACACACATGGAAATGTCTGATGTGTGTTCGGTATATTGAGGTAAATGGATGAGGCTGCTCTTGGCCGGTGACTGCTCTGGGGCTTCGGTGTCCAGGCCTGGCCTGGCCACTCTGAGGGCTGTGCAGGGTCCAGGTACATCTATACCCAATTCATGACCCCCTGGGAGAGGCCTGTGCTGCATCTCACGCCTCTCTCTCAGATCCTATTCATCGGTGAGGGGGTCTCAGCCTTGGCTGCATTAGAATCACTAGGAACGGTTTTAAAATGCTGATGCCCGGGCCTCTGCCTGTGTGGAGCTCCCAGGGGACTCTAATAAGTTCCTGGGGTTGAGGACCACTGTCCTGCACAATTGCCTCTTAAATCTGAAAGGCACTCCAATCCCGATGAAGCTGGTCCCCAGATCACGCACTGACCAGCAGGGACCTACACACCAGCCCCTCTTAAAGGGTTTTTCCGTCATGTGGGTGGGCGGGGAGAAATGCTGGCTTCTCAAGGCCTAGGCAGAGTCCCGCCCCTTCGAGTCCCAACCAGGACCCCACAGGGGTTCCAGGGTTCACACGGCTGTGACGTGGAGGGCGGCAGGGCCAGCTCACTTACTCTGGGTGCAGTCACACGCCCCAAGCAAGGCTTTCTCGTCCTGACTGTAATCTGTGGAGGAGAAGGGCAGGAAGAACGTTCAGCCATGTGTAGGGGCGCCAACAACACGGGGCTCTGGACTCACTCACTAAAGGGGACGCTGAGGCAGCCAGGGGCATCTCCCGGAGCCCCAGTTGGCTGTAGCCGCGCCCTGCTCCACCCAGCCCCGTGCTCGCTGGCCCTTCCATCGGCAGGCCTAGCACCTGTTGGGAAACCGGTGCTGGTTTTGTCTCTGCTAACCACCCGCTCTGTCACGTAGACACGTCGTGCCTGGCCGCACAGACCTGACAGCAGGCCTGTCGGAACCCCCGCTCCAGCCCTGGTCCCTGGCCGAGTTGTGCATCCTCTCTGAGTCTCAGTTCTCCCATCAGCAAAATGGCAGTGAGGGGTCCACGCCATAAGGTCACTGATAAGAGAGGGTTGCCAGGCGGAAAGGGAGCACTCGCTAAAGGGGAGCCATCACGTTTCTTAAAGTGGATGGAACACCTCCTCATGCCTCCCCTGTGGGGCTGTGAGGAGGGTGTGTGTGTGTGTGTGTGTGTGTTGTTTTCTGCCCATCAGGAGTCAGAGACAACCCTTTGCTTTCCACCCCAGAGCCTGGCTGGTTTACCAGCCTCTGGGGACACTCAGTCCCTGCCTGATCCTGGGCCTCACCAGCACTGATGGTGGGAAAGTGCCTCATGTCGCGGAGCAGTTTGCTGACGACAGGACTGGACCGGGAGTACAGCCCGTGGCGGTTGATTCCCAGGTGGAACTGGAGCCAGCTGGCCTCAAGTCGGAGCTGCACTGGGGGGTCCAGAGAAGTGAGGTTCAGCTGCTCTCTGTATATCTTGTGTCGTCTGAAAGAGCAGGAGAGTTGGTTTTATTTAAATAGGAGACTCAAGAATGCAAAGACCCGCTGAAATATTCGTTCAACAGGAGCATTAAGCACCTACCATGGGGGCGGGGGAGAGGGGTCAGCTACACGGTCCTTCCTTGCCCTCAGCTTACAGTCTAGTGAGCGAAGCAGGCAAGCAAGTCACACAATACCATGCATAACACACAAACACCTAACAAACTGTGACGAAGCTTGTGAAGGAAACGGGCAGATGGTTAAAAGTGAAATTAGGGACCTCGGAGAACCTGGGATCTCAGGAAGCGGTCCTGAGCCTCTCCGTGCACGTTCCCATTAACAAGTCTGTAAAATATTTCCCAATATTTTCTGACCTAAGGAGTCAGGAGACGGGGGAGAGAAGGTAACTGGTGGGAATGAAAAGACTAGAAGGTGAGGGGCCTCACGTAGAGCCAGAAGCTGAGTTAGATTAATTACTATGTTGTACAGGAAAAGAACTAATGGTCCATTTACTGTTTATCCTGCCAGGATAAAAAGAACAAAGTGAAAAGCAAGGCCGCTGCCATTGAGAGGCGTGGAGTCTAGTTTGGGGGACAAGTTGTATGTCTAGGACATGAGCAGAGCAACATATAAGGCAGTGGTTTGGACGAACATGCCTTCACAGTTTTGAGGAAGGAAAGATGATTGGGTGGAAAGCAGAAGAAGATTACGGTGGGATTCAGTGGGTGGTGGGGTTAGGATGGAAGAGGAGCTGTGGAGGTGCTCTTGGATTAGGGACCATCTGAGCACTAGGGAGGCAGGCAAGGACAGGGGGTTAGAGAGGAAGCTGAGTCAATGGTTGAGTAGAAGATGGAAGCCTTCTGGTTGGGAAGAAGGCACATTAGCACGATGTCACCTGGCTGGGTCAAGCTGATTACGGGTCAGGGTTGGGGTGTTCCTACACATGCGTTTTCTCCAACTCTGATGCCACACCCCCAGGTCTGTGATAGAGCGACTGGCAAATCAAACAGGGCCGATATTCTTAGAGTGTTAAATTTTCTTATTGGTGAAAAGTTTTTCAAATTACCTCTATATTAAATGTAGACATGTTATGCAGGAGAAAGCAATATCCACAATCATTTTTAAGATAAAACCCCAATTCTCAAAGAAAATTTCACTTGGTCACCCCAGACTGTATCTCAGAGAATCCAGACCCTCGCGAGCAGAGGGCGTTTTGATTCTGCACTGCCCCCTAGTGGAAGTGTTGGGGGAGTGCTGAGTACCAACTTGGGTCACTGAGTTCAGGTCCAACATACAACTGAGCTGATAATCACCTCATCTCCCACCCCCCCCCCACCCACCTG
>NW_005367911.1:1539448-1547667 GCF_000412655.1 Myotis brandtii | reverse complement strand
CATGTGAATAAAGTAACCGCATGACTGTCCTTTGTGGGGTGTCCTGTCCGGGGTGGAAGTCAGCTGCCTTGAGGAAGATGCACACGTTGACAAGGTATTCACATCCGTGGTGAATGACAGCTGGTAGCTTTTGGTCCCGGCTTTCTCTCAGTACCTGCTCCAGGTCCCCTGGCAGCCTCTCGGCATTTCTACTTTTGGGGACTTTCTCCTCATATCAAACATTAAAATCCACCCCACAATCAATTTTTTTGGCTAACATTTTTGCATGTTTCCTTTTATTATCATGAATTCTGTACCGAATAAAGTATCTAGTAACATAAAGGTGAGTCAGCATTGAGTCGTGGTTTTGTAAACATTTGGTTCTATATTCATTCATTTTGATTTCGGAGTTTTCATTTTTGAGCCAGCACCTCTTCTTTGCTCAGGTCTCGGAGCATTTTAAAAGCTGAGATTTCTCTCCCAAGAGAGCGAGGCCTCTGCAGCCTTCCAGCTCGGGGTGGGGGGAGGTGGGAGTAACTGATATACTTGTTTAAAGTGACACTTAAACTGCTTCAGACCAGGGCTTTATGAAAGTCCAGGGCAAGGGCAAGTGGCTGACTAGGTCAGTAGGCCTCCTGCCAGATTTAAAAAACAACAACACTATATTAACATTTATTTTTATTTGAAAAAAATAGTCGGGCCAGGCTCTAGTTCCCAAGGCTACTGGGAGGCCACGACTCTGGGGCTGCTGCACTCTCTGGGGAGTCTGATGGGAAGACTGCGAAGTCCTGAGCTACGTCAGTCACCCTGGACCGGAGCCGCAGAGAAAGTCAGGAGAAAGGGCAGCAGTCATAATGGGGAGGCGGGGCGGGAGGGCAGGAGCTTCCTCAAGTGGAGCTGACAGCCGCGGGGTTCCAGCTACGACAGCAGCTGGGTTACCACATCCAAAACCAAATGCGGCGAATTGGGGGCCACTTCCAGATGGGGACACGTTGCTCTGCAAGCATTCACGTTTTCTGGTAGCTGGGCACCCATGGCTCTCTGGTGTGCTCCCCTGCCCTTCCCAGAGCAACCCGGGAGAGGGGGGAGGGGAAAGGGGAGCATCATAGCATCCTTCCCACTGCTGCTGTGTCTCCCACCTGCACTGGTTTGGGGAGACGGTGTCCCCTCCCGCTCTACACAGCCCACACACGGGGGGGTTGTGGGAGGACGGAGCCCGGCCATCTCATCTGTCCCCTGGGTTCCAATCAAGACCCTGGAATTCATTCCCCGTGTCTGCAATTATGAGGGAATTTTTTCATAAACAAAACCACTTCCTAGACCCACGTGAGTCGACGTGATAGATGCCTTTCTCAATAACCGCCATTGTCACTTGGTGCCTGCTTAAACCCTTGCTTCAGTTCCAGACTAGATGAGACTTCCTAGTTAGTATGTTCATTTCCGGGGTAACCCTACTATTGTTCCTAGGATGTTTCTAAGTCTTCAGTCGTGACAGCCGTCTCCACCTACAGAACTCCTACAAGGGCCATCTCAAATGCGCCACCCGCAGCGTGAACATCTTATCGACTCTCCCAAATAAAGAATAAACAGCACAAAAGCAAAGCACGAGGCCTATTTCGGGTGACAGCGATGACAGTGGCAAAGTCCCGCCCCTGCTGACATGAGGCGAGCAGAACGCAGACATGACTAAGCACCGTGAAGTTCAGCAAGAGCTCACCAGGAGGGGGATGGTAGAAAAGGACACAGGCAGTGTCACCAAGGCCTGGTCCTGCCTCTCACCAGCAACATGACCTTGAGGATCGGGCCGGGTGCCATTGCCATACACACAGCATCTCATGCGAGCCCACACCACCCTACGAGAGACCTATTCTTATTCCCAATTTGCAGACGAGAACAGGGCATGGCCTTCAAAAAGGTGGCCTCGGTTTACCTGTTGTGGGAAATGGGGATGCTGACAGCTGTCTCGCTGCATCGTAGGAATTAAGTGTGGTAACATCCAACCACAGAGTAGGCCCCCAAGCACGGTTGCTCTCTTTAATTATTATTGTGAGTGTTTATGAAGACTGGAGACCAGGTGGAGGACAGGTTTTACCCAGTTGTAGTGGGTAACCAGAAGCAGCCGGCTTTGCAAGCCGGAGCAAACCCCCGGAGCATCCCCTAAGCAAGGGCACGACGTGTGCGTCATGCGGCTGCATTAGACACGGCCACTGTCATGCCTTGGCACGTCTGTGAAGTGCAGGATCACCCAGGCAACCTGGTTGCTGCTGTAGCTTGTCTGCGGTCTCTCCATGTGCAAACTAAGCAGGAACCAAGTGATCGAGGCTTTAGAGCAGCGGTTCTCAACCTTCCTAATGCCGCGACCCTTTAATACAGTTCCTCATGTTGTAGTGACCCCCAACCATAAAATTATTTTCGTTGCTACTTCATAACTGTAATTTTGCTACTGTTATGAATCGTCATGTAAATATCTGATATGCAGGATGTATTTTCATTGTTACAAATTGAACATAATTAAAGCATAGTGATTAATCACAAAAACAATATGTAATTATATATGTGTTTTCCGATGGTCTTAGGCGACCCCTGTGAAAGGGTCATTTGACCCCCAAAGGGGTCGCGACCCACAGGTTGAGAACCGCTGCTTTAGAGAGTAGCGCTGTTTTCCATCCTTTGAATGTTCAGGCAGGTCTGGCCTTGGGACACAGGAGGGGGCGTCTCCCGGCATGGGGGAGGGGGGCAGTGCTGGGAAGCCTGGAGCTGTGCACCTCAGCTGCTCCTGCTAAGTGGGGGCCTGGATCATCTTCTGGGGACGTGGGGAGCTGAGAGCATGTGGAGGGGGACAACCCGTGCCCCAGTCCTTCTGGGGTCTACAAGTAAGCCTGGAAGGGGGGGGCAGCTGCGACTCAGGGGGCTCAGGGAGGATGGGGCCCCATGCTCCAGGTCACGGGAACTCATAAGGTGGGTCCGAAAGCACTCTCATACAGAAAATGTAAAAAGCATCATGGAATTTCCCTGGGGCTGGGCTTTCGGATGAACTCTGTGCACCTGTCCGTTTCAATATTCTTTCCCTTGACGTTCACCTCAGAAAGAACATTCCCCAGAGTTGTTCTTGGCATGATGGTGATGAGTTTGGAAAAATCCTCCTTCGTAATGTTTTACTTCTCCTGTGACCAAGAAGGACCCAGGTTCAGTGGGGCCTGGCGCTTAGACAATTTGGGGGACCATTTTTAAGAAAAAAGAGAACAAAACTATGAATACAAAATTAGGCAGGAGCGTGACTATTTATGCAGAATGAGAAAAGATGTCAACAAATCACTAGGGCCCTGAAGACTCAGGGCCCTTACTTCTGTGATTTCACACTTACACGCACTGTGTCCTGATCGGGACTGCCCACCCCGCTCACCCCTCCCTCTTCAGCTAGCGCCCCTCCCCTCCCTACAGCTCTCTGCCCCGCAGGGAAGGGACAGATCCAGGCTGAAGCTTTGTCCGTTTCGTGGTCAATATGCCTGTGATTCGTGCAATTCACAACCCAGAAATGTCTACTGGATGCCCAGTCTGTCCCTGTAGGCCCATTAGTTTAGCTTTCTCTGATGGACCGCCTTAGCCAGCGCCTACACCTACGTATGAGAGCATCAGAACAACAGCATGAGCTCGCTACAGAAATATGTGGGGCGACCAACTCTCCGCTTCAGCAGACGGGCTGGCTCACCACCAAAACCCTGCGGCTCATCCAACAGGCCACAGGGTGCTGACGATGTCCCCCACCCCCACCCCCATCCGTCCCAGGGCCCCAAGGGCATGTCGCCCATATCATCCCTTTCTGCCCATCTGCTTCCTCATCCACCTCGACCTCTGAGCCCTGGAGGCCGAGGGAAGTCCAAGGGCAGCTGTGAGGCAGTGTGAGCGAGCCTGAGCTGCAGCCACCTGGCGGGCCCCGAAGTGCGTTCCCTAATTGCTCCTCGTTTCATTTCCCTTCCCGAGACAGAAGCAAATGCACCCTCTGGAGTCTGTCTTTCAGCCCTAAAGGAGTATCTGCTTCGTCAGCTCACGGACCAAAGCTCGATTTTTAGGGGTAGGTGGTGGGTGGCAAGGCTGCTGTATCAGTAAATCGGAGTCACCTCTGGTGATGAGTCTGCAAATCCAGAGAGAGAGGAGGGTGGGAGGGACGGGTCCCTTGTCCTGAGTTCTGGCTCTGCCACTTACAGCTGTGTGACCCAGGGCAAGCTACCTAACCACTATGCTCCACTCATCGCAAAGGCAGGTATAATAACTGTGTCTGCCTTGTGGGCTTTGGGTGAGGATCAAGCGAATTTCATAGTTGTATATCTGAGTTGTCACTATGATTTCTGGGATTCCATTTATATATGGCCCTTCTTAGCCAGACCGGTTGGGCACAGGCATATTAACCATGAAACTGATAAAGCTATGCCTCCTGTGGGTGGGGAAGGAGGACTGTGAAGAATTATTTGCAACTACTGTTTAATTTCCTAGCTACCTGAGTCTGCTTAGGAGGGTGAAAGCAAGCGTGCTCTCCTGTATTCCTTGGGACCGCCCGTGGGAGGCTGAGTAATGGCCTCAGAGAGCCACATCCTAATCCTGGAACCCATGACTGTTGCCTTATATGAGCAAAGGAATTGCAGAAGCGATTAGGTTAGGGATCAGAGCTGGCGCCATGGTCCTGGGTGATCCGGGTGGGCCCTGAATGTAGTCACACCTGTCAGCCCCATTTCACAGATGGGCAGACTGACAGCGTTGGGAAACTGTCCTGAGCTGGCTCCAGGTCCCCTGCTGGCGAGTGGCAGCCACAGAGCAGTGATTTGAATCTGGCCAATTGGCTTCTGAGGCCAAGCTCTTCATTACCTGGTCCATGTGCCACACTCTGGCTCCTCACCCTGCAGCCCCGCGCTGAGGCTCCACCCCCCACCCCCACCCCCACCCCAGGGAGGGACCTGTAAGCCCATAAATGCAACCAGGAGGCTCCATGCAGGTAGGGAGACATCTCCATAGACATCTGAGTTTGGATGACCTAACACAGTGGTTGGCAAACTGGCCCCTTGAGTGTGGCTCTTCCACAAAATACCACGTGAGGGCACGCACGCACAGTGTGATTGAAACTTCGTGGCCCATGCCACAGGGCCAAAGAGCCACATGTGGCTCGCGAGCCGCGGTTTGCCGACCACTGACCTAACAGAACGAGCCACATGCCTACTGCGAGCTGGGAGGGACAGCCCAAGAGCCGGGACTATGACCTCAGTGCAACACCTGCTTCTCTATCTTCAAAACAACTTTCGGCCCTGGCCGGTTTGGCTCAGTGGACAGAGCGTCGGCCTTTGGACCAAAGGGTCCCGGGTTCGATTCCAGTCAACAGCACGTACCTTGATTGTAGGCTCCTTCCCAGCCTCGTGCCCTAAATTGATGTGTTTCTCTCACATTGATATCTCTATATATTTCCCTTTCTTTTCCACTCTCTCTAAAAATCAATGGAAAAATATCTTTGAGTGAGGATTAAAAAAAAAAGCCAAAACAACAACCAGATCAATCTCTGAAGAGATGATAGAGTGGACACCCTGGAGAAAAAGGTAAAAATGATCCCTGCTCTAAGGGGTCCCCAGAGTCAAGGCAGGGAACTAGCAGAAAGCTTCGAGCTGGGCCAAGTTTCCAAGATTCTATTCTATAGAACTAAGCACCAAAAAGGACTAACAAACATCACTGGCTGCACGCAAAACAAACAAACCCAAAAAACAAACAAACTGGAAAGAGCTGTGAGCTGTAGACCCTCTTGGAGAGTCAGTTACATAATGGCAGTAAAGGCTCTGAGAAGTCCTGCAGTCAGGCCTCCTGCTCAGAGAGCATGTGTAAACCCTTCCTCGACATAGCCCCAGTCGACATGCCCTGGATCCTGTGTCGCACACAATACATTTTTGGAAACAGTAAATATTAACACTGGACCGAGAAGCCCCTCAACCTAATTGTGATGTGATGATTCACGCAGCACGGGTCCCACAGCTGCAGACTATTTTTTCCCACAGGGCAGCCGCCTCCCTGGTGTAGGCCAGAGGTCCGCAACTCAGGGCAACTTCACGCCTCAAGGGTCACCATATTTAGAGACGTTTTTGCGTCATAGTCAGTGTTAAGAGGTGCTGCTAAGCACCCTCAATGCACCGGAGAGTCCGGCACATCAGAAAATTATCTGGCCCCGAATGTCAGTAGAGCTGAGGGTGAGAAACCTTGGGCTGGAGCCATAGAGTCAGGAGCAAATAAAGCACTTAATCCCCTGATGATTGACCCGAAAGTGGCTCTGATGGATTCTGGACGCTGTGCAATTTAATATTTTCCATAGATAGCATAAAAGCCTGCCTCGGGGCCTCCTGAGCTCCTTCTACACCTTCTGTTCAATGAGAACTGTTTTGTTGTTTAAAAAACAAATGTGAGTCACACTCATTTAGTGGTCAGACCAACCTAACAAGCATATTGATAAAATACAAACACACGTGTTACTTGCAAATGATGCGATACTGATCCACTTAAATGTCATCATTTTGGTTCGTTTCATCCTCGAACTGTGCAGCCCTGAAATAAACAAATATGTTTCACACACACACACACACACACACACACACACACACACACAGTTAGCAAGTGACACTGATGAGTGTGGGTCCTCTTTCTCTTGCACCGTTTTCCTGAGTGCAGAGAACAGCAGTACTCAGTGTGGACCAAGAAAAAGGAGGAGCTTAAAAAACCCACACCCTGGGGCCGGCGGCTGATCGATGTTTCTCTCTCATCGATGTTTCTAACTCTCTGTCTCTCTCCCTTCCTCTCTGTAAAAAATCAATAAAATATATTTTAAAAAAAACAAACCCACACCCTGGGGCCACTAACAGTCGAGGGTTTACCAGAATATATTTCTTTTTAAAAAGTGTTTCAACTTTGCCTCACTGCCTGTCACGCAGGCATGGGCATCTGAAGGAGATCTGAGTGTAGAGGGACTGAGTGTCGGGGTTTGCACCAGGGGGTTAGGCTGGGCCACATATTTTCATGGTTCGTAGGCCAACTTCCCGGCTGCCCACCCACGGATGAAATTCCTTCAAGGCCTTGGCCTGTGAGTTAGCGCTCATTTGCATGGTATGATTTTTCCCTCTGATTTACGAACGGAGGGACTGCACATCTTGGCCCGCTTGCCTCCTCAGCATGAGCAGTCCCCATGGGGTAGGATAATGTGTTGACATATGGATGTGTCTTCTGTGCTTACAGAGCTCCACGCACCCCTGTTCTAAGGAGGTAGCAGGTGTCTCCCTGTCTGAGGGTGTTTATAATCCCAGACCCAGCAAACGATTCGTTACACAGGTCACCCTGCTCCTTCTCTGGCTTTGGCTTATTTTTTTTGTTTCTAGAAAGTCAAGGAATATGCTAGACAAGGGGGTTGACAGACAGTAGGAAGTGCCCACAGAAGCACAAACTTTGGGGGAAGCACCTAGATACCCCAAGACTAGGAGAGAAGAGTTGGTTTGGGGTTGTGTGCTGGCCTGGAGGTGAGCCAGGGTGGCAGGAAATGGCTGTGTGCTGTGCCTGGGAAGGTGCCCTTCAGCAACTAATCCCAATCCTGAGCCTGAGGTTGGCATAGAAATAACAGTGCCACCCACCTGCATGAGACCAGGTGCTGGAACGTGGTGAGAGGGCCCTCCTCAAAGGTCTTGCTGCCTAAGACCCTAAGGACGGCCCGCCCCTACCCCCAACACTAGTGGGTATGGAGAGAGGAGTCCCAGCGATGACTGAGATTGAGTTGCCAACCCACCTCACAGAAAAGGGGCCTAAGTTCCTTTTGGTTTAATTTTAGGGGAATAAAATCAATGTTATATTTCTTTCACGCTTGTGGAATGAAGTAAGGTCCTGCTACAGTCACCATTGAATCCTGAAATCTCAGTGGCTTAACACAACCAAGCCTTTCCTCTCTCGTTCATGCCACCTGCCTAGTGAAGATCGGTAGGGATTCCACTGAGTGACTCAGGGTCCCAGCTTGATGGACACACCAAGATCCCACCGTGTGGCCTTCATAGTCATCAGGGCAAGAAAAGGGAGATACTGGTTAACTACTGGCTTAATATAGGATGTGTCTTTTTTTATTTATTGACTAGAGGCCCAGTGCACAAAAATTTGTGCACTGAGGGGGGGGAGGGGGTCCCTCAGCCCAGCCTGCACCCTCTCCAATATGGGACCCCTCAGGGGATGTCTGACTGCCA
>NW_005367911.1:1537072-1538269 GCF_000412655.1 Myotis brandtii | reverse complement strand
GCTAATTACCATGTTTCTCTTTTATTAGTGTAGATTGATTTCAGAGAGGCAGGGAGAGGGAGAGATAGAAACATCAATGAGAGAATCATTGACTGGCTGCCTCCTACTGGGAATCGAGCCCACAACCTGGGCATGTGCCCTGACCGGGAATCAACCTGGTGACCTCTTGGTTCCTGGGTCGATGCTCAACCACTGAGTCACACCAGCCGGGCTAGGATGTCTTTTTATTTAACACTTTCAATAACTTCCATTTGTGTAGAGCTCATTACAAATGTATGTTGGGGATTCTTTCCACGTGTTATCTTACTGGGGTCCCCTTAGGGCCTGTGACTAGATCAATCCTCCGACCCACAAGGGTGGAAAGGAGGGTGCACAGGGTGGAGGTGACGACATAGTCAGCGAGGAGGAGGAACTCACAGCCAGAGTTTCTGACCTGGATCTTCTCTGCTTTTCCACAGAGGCTGCCGAGAAAGTGATGCTTTGTCAGGATTTACTCAGACTGTTGATGGAACCTCCCTGAAGACCAGGGTGGTGGTGTGGTGGGAGCATGAAACCCACGGATCCGGCTGCTCTTGAGAAAGCAATGACTGTACCAAGATGCTAGTGAGATTGTGCCAAATGGGCTGATTTCCCAACACAAACTCATTTCCCTTCTGGTTGAAATACAATCATGTCCTCCTCTCAGAACTGCTTTCATACTGTGTTGCAACAGACCACGTGTGCTCACTCTGGGCTAACTGAGTCCCAACCCCATCCCGACCTCACAGTCACTGCTCTGGCTCAGCGGTTGAGTAAGACCTGTCCAGAGAGTGACACATGGATCCGGATTCGGGCTATTACAGGAGGAATGCAAAGAGAGACAAACAGCCAATTTTCACCTTTTGACCTCAAAACTTGTCTTCAGAAGAAGGGGAGCTTCATATCTACTCATAAACAGATTAAAAAGAGAATAAATGAAGAGCTAATCACTTGGTCCTACGAGGGGGTTGAGGCTGTCTTGTTTGGGATTTAGGGAGGCTAAGGAGGCTTGATGAGGGCAGGAGGGGGGGGCGTGGTGCTTCTTGAAGCTGGAAGGACCACACTGGGAGAGAAGAGACAGTTTCAGGAACGATTTTTTTTTTAAATATATTTTTTTGTTTTTCAGAGGGGAAAGAGGAAGGGAGAGAGAGATAGAGAGTTAGAAACATCGATAAGAGA
>NW_005367911.1:1528202-1536998 GCF_000412655.1 Myotis brandtii | reverse complement strand
GGGACCTTTCAGTCCGCAGGCCGAGGCTCTATCCACTGAGCCAAACCGGTTTCGGCCAGGAACGGTTTTGCCTCTGCAGCCGTCAGCTCAGGCTGCCTAACAAAATACCCCAGACTGAGTGCCTTCAACAACAGAAGCTTGTTTCTCTCAGCTCTGGAGGCTGAACGTCCAAGATCAAGGTGTTGGCAGGTTGGAAGCCCCTCTCCTTGGCTTGCAGATGGCCACCTCCTCACTCTGTCCTCACAAGCATACACACCCCTGGTGCCTCTCCCTGTTCTTATAAAGACACCAGTCATGTTGGATTAGGGCCCCATCCTTACGACCTCGTTTAACCTTAATCACCTCTCTAAAGGCCCTATCTCCAAATACAGTCACCATCCGAGGTGTCCTGTGTGTTAGAATGTCAATGTATGAATTCTGTGAGAACACAGTTCGGTCCACACCAGCTTCATTAGGGTTCTATTAGATTTCTTTCTCACTGACACATGAGAAGAGCTCTTACCACTAACAGCTGCCTGCCCGTTGCCCAACAACTCACCAGCATAAGCGACTTCCCTGAGCCTTTGCTTGGTAGAATAGTACGAAGCTGCGTAGACCACCTCCTTGTCAATGGCCACGATACCTGATAATCTTCCCAGGTGGCCTTTGATCGATTTTGGCCAATAATGTGGCAGAAGTAACATTTGGCAGGTTCTGGCCAGGACCTCCAGGGGCCATGCACACTTCCACTCTCTCTTGGTAACCTGCTGAGGCCAGGTGAGCACGCCTGATTAGCCAACTGGGGGATGAGAGGCCATGTGGAGCTGAGGTCATCATCTCAGTCAAGGTCTTAAATCCACACACTGGGACCCAGATCAGCAGAGCTCAGTCAGCAGCTGATCATGGGTGCCTGACTGAGTCCATCAAAGACCAGAAGAACCACTCAGCTGAGCCCAGCCCAAATGGCTGAGCTGCAGAATCAGGAGCGAAGTAAATGGTTCTTGCTTTAAGTCACTAAGCTTTGAAGTGATTTGTTAAATAGAAAATGTAACAAATTTTAGTACTCTGGGCCTAAAAGATGTGTTCTCTTGTGCTCAAGGGGCCAGAAACATTGATAAAGCCATGGGGGTGGGGAGCAGGTGGTAGAGAGTAAATACCATGCTCTCATTGGTGATAACAACTGGGAGCAATAGGAGAAGGAGGCTTGAGTTTTAGGCACATCAATGTTAAAGAACGGAAGAAAAGAAGTTTACTCTCTTTCCATATTCCAAATCGGTATGCTTGGGGTTTTTTTTTCTAGAAGTGAAACCTTCTTTACAAAAAAAATCTTACACCGAATCCCCAATGTATAAAACAGGTAAAAATTGTAATTTATTGCTATAAATCTCATTTAGGTGGTTAAATATGTAAAATTATTTTTAAAAGCTAAGCCGTAAGAACAAGAGGGATAATAGGATTATCAAAACCAGGGGGCAGGGAAGACAGGAATAGTCTTATTTCTGTACTCCATTAATTTCTGCACATTGCCTTGGCAGCAGAGTCTAAAAGATCCTGATAAGCACACATAAGTAGCTGGGACTGGGAACGGTTTTCAACAGCTCACCTTGCAATCTCAAGATGCTACTCAATTAAACAGAGACGCGCGGCGGGGGGCTGGGGGAGCCATCTGTCCACGTAAGTTCCACATGGACGGCTCAATGTGCATAACACAACCCAGTGCGAGTTTCCTCCTCAAAATCACCTTAAGATACACTTTTTCCTGATGAAAATAGCCATTCGCACAACCCATGAAGCCCCTCCCAGGACCCTGTAAATCCACAAAGCACACTTGGGAATGTCCCATAGTCTCCCCCCCGACAGCCTTCGAAGAAGAAATTCTGATTGAAGATGGGCAACGCTTGAAAAACAGAGCTTCGGAAGGCCTCAGGGACCACAGACTCACCCTCTTAATTTCAAAAGAAGAAACTCGGTCCTAAACAGGGGAAGCCCTTTCCTCGGGATTCAAATAAGGTATATTGGCTCCAAGTGGAGTCTCTTTTCAGGAGAAAGAGACATGAGCCCATGAATGAGTGGGGTTTATGTCACTTTCTTCTTTAGGCTCCCACGAAGAGAGTAAGGTGGACTTAAGAGAAAGCCCAAATAAATAAAGACTCTTATCTTCTTGGGAGGATTTTAATGGTTGGTGTAAAAAAATCTGCACGTTAGGAATTTGTTACGAATGAAGTTGTTTTTTTAAAAAGTCTTATTAAAACTCCACAACAGTAGCTATAGGAGTCAGACACTGTGGGAGGCATAAGTTGAGACCTTTTCCAGCATCACTCTGGTCACAGCAGTTCTGGGAACCCAGCCAGGTTTTGGGAGACCTGCTGTTCCCCACACTGAGCCAGGTGGACTAAATAGAGAACCGAATGGTGAGTTTCCAATGTCCCCGCCTCCCCAGTGTCAGTGATTGGTTGAGGGGTTGGCAGCCGCCTCAAAGCTGGACCAATCATAGCCCTCTACGTGTTCCCAGTCCTGGCCAATCAACGTCTTTGTAAGGGTCTTTCATTTTGGAAATCGGAGAAGCCCTTTGACTCAGCCGCTGTGGCCCCAGGGCTGTTGGGATTTGAAACTGCAGGAGGGGATTAAGACAGGCAGATGGGCTAAGGAGGAGAGTGGCAACAGCTGCCCTTGCTGAGTTTTGGTTTCTTGAGTCTCCACATTCCCTTTTCCTGCTTGTGTTAGTTTGAGTTGGGTTTCTATCATTTGAAACCAAAGTATCCTATAATCAACGCAGGCAACACTTTGCAAAAATAATGAACTATGTCTAGGAACATAAACATATGCACAGAATGCAAATTTTGCATAAAATTAAAGGGAAATATAGGCCTCATCACTTGGACTAAGGGGCCTCCACTGACCCTATTAAAAAAACAACCCTATAGCCTGGCCAGTGTGGCTCCATGGTTGAGCATGGACCCATGCACCAGGAGGTCGCTGGTTTGATTCCTGGTCAGGGCATATGCCCAGAGTTGCTGACTGGGTCCCCGGCAGGAGGCAGCCAATTGATGTTGCTGTTCCCCTCTCATTGATGTTTCTATCTCTCTCTCTCTCCCTTCTTCTCTTTCTCTGAAATCAATAAAAAAACATATTAAAACAAAACAAAAAGAAACCCTACAGTGAAACAATGGGGCTTGATTTGCTTATGAAGTTGTGCTTGGTCAATCTGACTTTCTCTCACATCCCTGAACGCTCAGAGGAGCACAGAATGTATGAATCAGCAGCTGCTGGTTGTGCATAATTCTTCCCTTAGAGTTAAAAAGCATGAGCTGAGCTGGGTGTGAGACAAACACACCTTCCCTACAGGATTTGTAAGCAGTCAGCCATGGAAGAAAACGAGTCAGAGATACAAAAATCCCACTTGCATGACACCGAGACCCCGTGGCGCACTCGAATTGGCCAGGAGACACGGTCTGTCCCTCCCCGTGGACTCCGCTTTGGTTACCGTCATCAACAGCATTGACTCACGCCCTACGGGGCTTGGCCCAGGCTTGGGCAGCTGAAGGCTCGCTTCCTCTGGGAGAGTTGCGCTTGGCTTCCCAGGATGAGCAGCTCTGGTTTTAGGCCCGCAGAGCTCTTTTCTAACCCATCAACCTTGCCCAAGTTTTCTCCAATCCTGTCCCTCCCAGGGGCCGCCTTGTATTTTACGGCCCAGCTTCTCAGTCCGTGTGCCCCTGGGCCCACACTCCTGAGGTTTCCCTTCCACTCACCATATTCTGCTGAATTTTATTACAGGTTCTTGGTTTCTTAGGAACCGTAGTCCTCTACTATTTTCTATTTCCTGTGGCTTCCCAAATTTATGTGGTTTATTGCTAGCGAATCCAATAAAAGAGGCCCTTTGCTGCTGCTTAACTCTGCCTCTTGCTCGAGCCAAATGATGTTGGCTGCCTCCAGCGCTTGGCCTCCGAGGTCAGCTCGAGGGATTGGAAGTCCTGGATGCCAGCATCTGCAAGGCGCTCCCACTCCGTTCTGTCCTGACTTCACATTTCCACGCAGGACACCCTGCCAAGCGACGGGCCACAGAAAGAACGAAGCCTTTTTTTTTTTCCCTTTCCGTACTATGGTTTTCATTAGGCTTCTAAGTGTGTGCCTGCCTGTAATGACAGGCACACAGATGCTCTTCTGCCTGGTGACTTCTGCTTCGCTACCACTGCGGCTCTTTAAAACGCTCTCCCGGTGGCATGCCGCCAGCTGCAAGCCTGCTTCAGCAGGATCCGCAGGCTCCCAGCCTCCAGCTTAATGGATCATCACAGGTCAGCACCTGCCCATGGGCAGGGCATGGATCTCTCTGGCTCATTCGGGGTCTCTGTGTTTCCCACTTTTCTTTAACGCAAGATGTCTTGGCCTTGGCTGCTTTCTCCGAAAACACCGGAAGTTCAGGAAATTCCCTCTTGCTGGCAAATGACACCTTCTCAACTTTCCTTTGGGGTGTTTATGATTTTTTTGTTTGTTTTTTTGGTTACTCCTCACCCGAAGATATTTTTCCCATTGATTTTTAGAGAGAGTAGAAGGGAGGGGAGAGATAGAAACATTGATGTGAGAGAGACACGTCCACTGGTTGCCTCCTGCATGTGCCCCGATGGGAGCCGGTGATCGAGCCTGTAACTGAGGTACGTGCCCTTGACTGGAATCGAACCTGAGACCCTTCCGTCTGAGGGCCAACACCCTAACACTGAACAACCTGGCCAGGGCAGAAAGACTCTTTTTGACTGTCTCTTTCCCAGTTTGGGGCAATTTTTTAAAATTGATTTTATTTAGACAACTGCAATTGATTTTATTTAGACTACAGCCAAATCTGGAGAGAACCCCAGATCCAGACTTTAGACTGTCTCAGGAAGGTGGCTTTGCCTTAGACGTTTTTAGGGAGGAGTAGACAAGTGATAGGTGGGGTGATCTTATGGTTGGGATGGCTTTTGTTCAAGGCTTTTGTCATGGGAGATAACACGCCATTGGCCAACAGCCCCCCAAAATCCTGATGTCGTCTGTTCCCAATTATCTGTTCCACAGATATTTACCCTGGCTCTCCCCTGTGGGAAACCACGAAACAGATGTGTCAGTGTGACCACAGGCAAGCTGGGAGCTTTTCCTGCCGGGAGCAAGTGGCTATTTATTGTCACCTGAGGCTCCAGACGGCCGCCATGAAGCCAGACAGTGCACGGTCATAAAAAGCAATATGGTATTATATGGAGAGGATGCATCCTGCCGGGGAGGGGCGAGGCTGGGTGGAGGTAGTCAGAACAGCCTTTCCCCAAGAGGAAAAGTGAGGACCTATGGGCATCAAAGGATGCCTGGCGGTGGAGTCGCTGGTTGGAAGATGGATTCTGGGGCCAGACCCTCGGGTCCAAAGCCTGCCTGTGGTTTGCTTACTGCCTGACTTTAGAAGGCAAGTTATATAACCTCCTGGTCCCTGGTTTCCTCTATAAAAGGAAGTAAACAGCAGTACTGTTTGTTTTCGATTGCTGTGAAACAAATTACCACAAACCTAGTGGCTCAAAACAGCACCCACTAGAAGCTTGTAGCGTTGGAGGTCAGAAGTCCACTCATGTGGCTCTGCAGGGCTGACGGCTGAAGCAAAGTTGTCAGCTAGGCCGAGTTCTCCTCAGGAGGCTGGGGGAAGGGAGGGATCTGTTCCCAAGCTCATTCCTGTTGTTGGCCGAATTCAGTTCCTTGTGGTTGTAGGACTGAAGTCCCTGCTTCCTTGCTGGCTGTCAGCTGGGGGCCAATCTTAGCTCCTAAAGATCCCTTACCTCCAACTCCAAGTCAGCAAATCCTTATCCTGCTTTGAATCTTTGACTTCCTCAACTTCAACCAGCTGGAGAAAACTCTCTGCTTTTAAAGGGCTCATGCGACGAGGTCAACCTCCCTATCCCAAGATCAGCTGCCCTTATGGGAGCACCTGGATGGGCATTTGATGGAAAACTCAGGAGAAGGTGTGTGTACGTCAGGGCCTCGGGGCCGAGAATCCAGGGGACCACCTTGGAATTCTGTCTGCCACAGCCACCTACTTCTAGGGAAGTTGTGAGGCCTAAGTTAGCCAGTGTAGGTAAAGTACTTAGCACATATCCAGCATGTTTCGAGTAGAGATTTGCAAGCACAGAAATAGCCAGCTGAGTTCCCAGGATTGGTGAGAACTTGGTTGGGGTGAGAGGAGAGTGTAAGGGGTTGGGAGCAATGGGACAGCTGAAGAACACCCTCCAGTTCTCCGCTGAGGGGCTTCGTGTCGATACATTTGGAAACAGGAAGTGCCTCTCCTCCTTGGATGGACAGCGCTGAGACCCTCCCTGACTTTGCTGCGCTAATCATGGCGGTGAGCCGGGCTGCGGGATGGGGAAGGGGCGTCTGGACTGGCTCTCTCGGAAACCATCTGCTCAGAGGTTTTGACTTTCGGAAGAGTGAAGACGTTTCCTCCGGCTGTAGGTCCAGGGATCCAGAAACCACTCACATCATAGCTTTCCCCAAACCAGCTGAGCGAAGGCCTAATTGAGGGAAGTGGGAAACAGAAGTCGGATCCCCACTCGCTCTGCTAACCGCACACAGGACGTGGCCGAGGCCCATCTCAAGTTGAAGAGGCCGTTTCCTTTCTTGGCCTGGCATCCCAGGCGGAGAATCAGACGATGGTCCCAGGCCCTGCTGACCCCGGGGGAAGGCCACTGGCCACCACCCATGAGAAAGAACCCGGACCTTTACCCGCTCTGTGGGTGGAGCTGCCTGCTCCCAGTAAATCTATGTTCCCTGTGGTCTGGGGCCAGTGTGAGGTAAGCAGGAAAGAGATTTAAAAAAAAAAAAAGTGGCGGCAAGAATCAAAAGCTTACGTTTTTTCATTCCACAGATGCCATGGTGGGAAGCAGCTTTCCTTTCAAAACTGCCTGGATTAGACAATTCTCCTTTCCAGCTGGTGCTCTGCCCTCTCTCTTGGCTCTTTCTCCCCCCTCCCTCCTAGATCTGCCTCAGCTTCTGGATCTTCTCAAAGCTCGCCCCACCCCACGCCCCACCCCCTGGAAAACTTGGGTCAATGTACTCCCCTTGAACAACTGTCATTTTTGAAAAGCTGCCCAGTCTCCCTGCTGTGATTTTCAAAGAGAGACTCGGGGTTGCTCTCTCTGTGACAGCAAGGAGACAGGAGGAAAGGGAATGTCAGGAGCTTCCCGACGGTGGGAAGAACACAGGCGTCTGCATACCCTCTGGAGAGATGCGGGATCTATCGTTGCAGGAGCCTATAACTTTCCTGATGCCCGAGAAAGATGTCAAGAAAGAAAAGCAGAGAGAAGAAAACTCATGTTTGTGTCGCAGCTGCTGGAGTTTTCACACCAGTGAGGCATGACCCGGTTTGACCTTGCCTGTCAAGACCAGAGGAATCCAGAGGAGCCAACCAAAGACATGTGGGCGAGAGGCCAGGCCACGCGGCCCGTGTTCTGACATGTCAGAGGACAGATGTCTTCCGGTTGGGCAGCTTGTGGGCAGGGGAGAAATCGGAAGCTCAGCCTCTAGGAGGCCTGGATAGTAACAACCTGAACAGCAGTTACCTGCGCTCCAGGTAGGCCCTGCCTCCCATCACCACTTAGAAAGCGAAAGGCTTCCTCTGGCTGGTGGGTCCGTGGCCCGAAACTGTGAGGACTGCCTTTCCCTTGCTCCCTGTGCTGCTCTCTCCTCTTCACTATTCCAGACAGGTGTCATCATGCCTGATGGAGCTGGCGCTGGCTCGCTCGCTCTCCGTGATCAGTGGCAGAAACACTCCCCCTGATTACATTTTAACCTGGATGGTGCCGCGTCTAGTTACATTTTGAGGAGGAAAGAGAGGAAGGGAGGGAAGAACAGCGGGTCCCGGAGGTTTGCAGAAAGCCTGTCGGACAGCACGTGCATAGCCCACCCCACACAGCATGTCCTTTACACTTCAACGCCACTCATCACTGACACGCAAATGAGCAAATATTGATTGAGAGCCTACGACATCCAAATCAATGTCTAAGCTCCGTCTTCCACGCTCTGAAATCCAAAAGGAATGTCCTGGGGAAAAAGAAGGGCCAGTCCTATCTCCCGTTGGTAATGAGCTCAAGTTATAGAAAGATAACTTCCGGCTTCATACCACTGCTTATTAGCGTGATGGTTTAAAAAAAAAAATCACTCACTCAGACTAATGGCCTCTCCCGCAAGCGGAGAAGAATGATGACTTGGCTTCTTTCACTACCTGCGCCTCTCCTGGGTTGGCAGGCGGTTTGCTGATGCAACCCTTTTGGGTAGCAGTTCATGCAGGTAATTATTGGCAGGGTAGCCTTCACCCAAGTCTGTCATCCCTGGTGTTCAAACAGTGGCTGGGTTGTGGCTCCAAATAAGGAGGGTTTTAAACAATGAGCAAGGCCATTCACTGTTTCTTCCTTTGCTGTCCATTCTAGTTATTTGCACTGTGATCTGGAGCCTTCCCCTGCCCTCCTAGTGGTCAGAGCACTCTCTCCCTTAAGGTAATAAGTGACTCTCTCACAATTGAGCTCTGAGCGTGATTCTAATGAACGCGGAGTCTTCCACGTTCCACCTGCAACCCTGATATACACAACAAGGCATGTGCTTACTAACATCCCCTCACTGGCGTTGACAATGGGTTTGGGAGCAGGTAGTGTGTTCTCTGCCTTGGAGGTTCCAGCTTCCCCCCCCCCCCCCCCCCCGCCCCCGAAGCTGACCAGCCTGCTATGGCCCACAAATCTCACTTGTGACCTCCAGCAGTCGAAGGAAGTGATGACTAAATATCACAACTGTCACGTTCAACCAACCACACAAAAAAGGCTA
>NW_005367911.1:1527544-1528174 GCF_000412655.1 Myotis brandtii | reverse complement strand
ATTTATATTCAGTTAAATGACCAAGATCATTTCTGATCAGGAAATGCACTTCTGTGACATCGGCGGCATAGAAACCAAGCTCAGTATCGACTGTCGGACAGATCGGTGAGAAAGACTTTCGCTCTTCTGCCAAAATATTCAGGACCAAAGTAACATGGGGAAGTTTCAGGCCACAGCGCTGTGACTAAGTGAGTGCTGATCTACATTTACAAAAGCAAGTGACTGCCCGCAGTTCCTCATTCTTAACTGGGCAGCAGACATGTGGATAATTTCCTAAGGGCCACATTTCCTAGTTCACTGAGCCAGACGCCCATGTTATTGGCGCAATAAAAGTAATGTCCAAAGTGACTGTCTGAGAAGCAATCACAAATTGCTTTTTTTTTTTTTGCACACAATTAGCGATGGAATTGAGAACCACTTTCTTTCTAATAGAAAATCAGCAGCCACAGAGTTGTAATTGAAATTCGCCACGGTGATTTCGGCCAATAACTCTCCTTTTAATTTCTGGAGGGTTCCCTCCCCCCCAGCAGTCTCAGCACTCCAGAATAATGAGCAAACAGTAAAGGGGGCTGGCACTGCGATTTATGGTCTCCCCACGCTCCCCCGCCCCCCCCCCCCCCCCCCCCCCCC
>NW_005367911.1:1526555-1527468 GCF_000412655.1 Myotis brandtii | reverse complement strand
CGCCCCCCCGCCCCCCCCCCAGCCACCCCACGCTCCGGAGGGACTGCTTACCCCACGACATCTCATCCTGCAATCTCTTGCATTAAGAAAATTGATGGGTGTGGTTCGAAAGTGAGCCGTGGATGTGAGTGATATTCAGACAAGTCTGTACTTCAAAACGGACAGCTTCCGCCATGAGCCGGGATCTCAGCACTGACCACTTCATCTTCTCCAAAACCGCCCCTCCCCGCGCTTTTACAAAAACATCCTTCCTAGTTTTACCCTAAATATGTTTGGGATCTTATTCCTTTATCTTTTGCTTCGGATTTAAAAAACACTCCCAGGTCGATTTTTATTTCCTCTATGAAAGCTTCAAGCCTCAGATCCAAGTCAACCCAAATCCCCAGGACACGAACGCTGCCTTCGGGGTGTGACACTCACCAGAACCGGGCAAACCAGCTTTTAAATAAAACGGAGCGGCGACCTTATCGGGGAGCTGCGGGTTTACCCGCTGCCCCGCTGACCTCCGGCGGGGCGGCGGCGCGGGGAGGGGAAGAGCTGGTTTTCAGGGAGAGCCTGGCTGTCTGGGAGGCGGCCAGGTCCGCCCGAGTGCAGAGCGCTGAATTCCAACCAGCCCCGGGAGCGCTCTGCTGGGAAACCTCATTCTGGAAAACCGGAATCCAACGGCGACTTTCCACAAGAAGCCGGAGGGCGGAAATGGCCCCGGGGACCGAAGTTGGGCTAAGGAGTGAGCCAGAGGAGCTCACGGGGGAGGGGCTGGGGACATTTCTTGGCTGTGCTGCTGCCTAGAAACTTTTTCTTGCCCTGGGATCAACTTGAGGCTGAACTGTGAGGTCTGCAACAGCTGGTGGGGTCTGGGTGGGGAACACACTCGGGGCCCGGGGCCAGGGCGCGTGGGCAGGGCCAGGCCGCC
>NW_005367911.1:1520829-1525532 GCF_000412655.1 Myotis brandtii | reverse complement strand
CTGCGCTGGCAGCTGGCCCTGGCGCAGCTCGCAGCGACTCCGATCCCTCCGCCGGCTCTGCCCTTCCACCTGGTCACCCCACCCTCTCCTCGCGCCCATCCCCCCTCGCCCCAGGCCTTCCACTCTCCCAGCCAGGGTCTGCCCAGGCCTTTAGGGGACTCAAGCGGTGCGTGTGTAAAACCTTTTCTTTTCTTTCTTTTTTTAAAGAAAAACGACAGCTCCCTGGAAGCCTTTCTCCTGTAAGAGTGGCCAGATGTGTGTGTGTCGTCGTTTCTCTCTGTTTCTTCCCACAGAGCGCACGCTGCATCCAGAACAACTACGCGTCGCGTGCGCGGCACCAAATAGGCGCCCAGAAAACCCCCGCTTCGTGAACGAGAAAGTTGGGCTTTTAAAAAGATGGCACCAAGTTGAACCTAGAACCTTGGTGATTTCCTGTTTGGGTGGAGTTTGATTCCAACGGGGCCTGAGCTTTACAAAGAGGAATTTTTCTGGCGCTCCAGGAGGGAGCGGCCCCCACTCTGAACTTTTGCCCTGAGCCGGGTGTGAAAGTAGTCCACCCAAGTGAATCCCTGGAGGACACAAGGTCGGCTCTCTCCCGAGATCCTGCGAGGGAATTGATACTCCCCACCCCATGTTCCTTTTGAGAAAGAGGGAGGCGAAGAGGGAACCCAGGCCTGAACTCCTGGCTCCTCCGCATAATGACCTGATGGGAGAAGGAAGGCTGTTTCGCTGAAGAGGCGACCCCACCCTCCTGAATGTTCAGGAAAATACATCTCTGTCTTGAGCTGCTTGTCCAGGCAGCAAAGCTTCCCATGCATGGTGATCCCCCTCTTTACCCCCTTCCATTGCTGGAGTCAAGACCCTCAGACACACTTCGGTGGGTTCGGATCGGAGTTCTTCCCACCTGTGTGTGGTTTCGTGGGTGATTCTTGCAGCCTTTGCCAGCCCCTCATCTGTAAACGAAGACAGCCATTGGGCCTTCTCCATGGCGTCATTGTGTGGCTTTAAGTGAATTAAAGTATAGCACCTGCTTAGGACAGCCAGCCCCAGAACAGTGTGAAGTATGTTTGCTAGAAATATACTTACTTCTTGGTTTCAGGAGCACCCTGGGGTAGGTTCGAGACTGTTCACGAGTGAGACAAAAATAGCCAAGTATGGGAAAGGAAGATACCAGAAAAGGACCTTTTTCCGGGATGATAGGATTGCTGGCTGGGTATGGGGAGGGGCATTTTTTAGGGTTTCTTGACCCACCTCCTTCTTTTTATCTGCAATTAAACCTTAACTGGTCTCCAGTTTCAGAGAAACGTTTCAGCTTCTGACGTCATGGCCAGTGGATGAAGGAGTCAGACGCTGAACCGTGTTACCTGCACAGGAAGAGTGGGGAGCTGGTTTGCATTTTCCCGGCCCGGCAAAGGACACGGGCATGAAGGCATCACAAGTCTTGTGCCTTCCATTCTCCCCCACCCCTGGGGTCATGCTCCCTGAGTGGACTCTTGTCTGGCCTCAATTCAGGGAGCAATATGCCTAACTCGATGGGAGATTAAGCACATTTTCCCTGCCCTATAAAGGTCAAGGGCAAAACTGTGTGGAAGTCAGATACCAAGTGTGAATGGGGTTGGAGCGGGAGAGTGGCAATGCTGCAGGCAGGATTGGCCAGTCAGATGTCCCGCTCCTCAGGTTTGTCTACATCTCTCCTTTCCCCTCCCAGAATCCAGCCTCTCCCTTCTGCTCCTGCTCCGACTCTCCACATCTCGGCTCCCGGCTTCCCCACCAGCCTCTTGTACATCCCCGCAATTCACACCAGCTTATTCCCAGCTGCTGTTGACTAGGCTCCATCCTTCGGTTTCAAGCCTCCCGTTGCAAACCCATCGCCCCTTTCCATTTCTCCTCCCCTCGAATGTCCCGGGGGCCTCATGGTTTCTTTCTTAGACTCTTGCAGACAGGCTCCTACTTGGTCTCTGTTTCCAATATGGCCCATTTCGGGGCCCACCCTGTGTTTTGACGTCATCAGAACCCTTGCCCGAGCGATCGCTGTAGCATTCGGATACAACCCTGCTGCCCTCATGGTTGAAGAGCCTTCCTTACTTCACCTTGCTTCTGGATTAGCTCACCCTGATGTGACTTTTCATGGTTTGGTTTCCATCTCCTTTGCCAGCCTCGTCTCCCACCTCCTTTATATGACACCTCCTCCCCCCAGTGTTCACCCAATGATGCTCTCTCATCATTGATGTTTCTACCTCTCTCTCCCTTTCCCTTCCTCTCTGAAACCCATAAAAAAGGGAGAAAGAAAGAAAGGAAAATGATCTGAAGGATATATTACAAACTGTTAAAATTTGACTATGTTTTTTGCTCAAAGTCACTAATCATCTGACAGATGCAAATCAAAATTACCAAGTTTTATATGACTGGGGGGGGGGTCATATAAAGCAGAGGTGGGAGGTGAGGCTGGAAAAGTTGAGTGTAAATGTATGGAGGTTGGTTATATTATTCTCCATACTGTTCTGTATACTTAACAATATTTCATTTAAAATGTCATATGTGTAATTGTTGCATTATTGTACCCAATTTGATCATTTTAAAAAAATATTTCCATTTAAGGTATCTGTTTGCAGGTCAGAAAATTGTAATTGTGAAATGCTCTGAAATGTAAAAAAAAAAAAGCTATAAGTAAAATCGACTAAATCCAAAAATAACACAAAAAAAAACTTGATTTACCTGTGGCCTCATATCCTGGCTTTTGCTATCTTCTTAAAGAGATGGTTGAACCAACGTGTTGAGCTTTGATATTAAGAATAAACAGGTTAATAAAGATCAGCAGTCAAGAAAGTTGCATCAATTTTTTTTTAAAAAAAGTACAGGATAGAGGGCAAAAAATGTGTGTAAGAATAACCTTGACTTAAATTAGCTGTGTTCATATTTTGAATCGGAAGAAATCTATACACTCGTGTAGCTGATTTCAGATCATGTAATTCTTCTAAGCAGCACCCTGTACATTATGTGAGTTTTTATATTAGACTAACAACAGATGTGTTTTCCCTGCTTCAGTTTTTACTCCCTTGACAGCACATCTATTTTCAGAAGGAGGGAAGTTGGGATTTGGGGGGTCTTTAGAAAGCCGTGTCTTAAAGTATTTTAACTGTTGTCTAGCAACTCATAATCCAGTATGTGAGTCCACAACTCCTGGGTGAGACAAACATTAAACAAATGTTACACAAATCAATATCTTGGACGGGCTCAAAGGTCAGTGTCAGAACATCAATACAGTGAAAATAAATAGAAATGACTCCAAAAGCTTGGAAAATTAGAATAGGTCTTGGCTCAGTAACTTCGGAGGGGGTGGAGAAGTGAGAATTCCACTAGTGAGGTATGTGATGACCCTCTACTTTTCTAAACACCCTTAATACAGACCTCTCTCTTCACAAAGTCCATGCTTTATGGTCTCACCTTCTCCACAACATGCTTGTACCTCTTCTCTTTATTCCATCACTCCCCAATCCTTTCATATGTAGGGCAATCTGCTCTATTCCTGCTGGCTGCCATTCCCCTCTTCAGTGACAGCCAGTCACTATGGGCAGACGCTCAATGCAGGAGCTGCGCCCTGGTGGTCAGTGAGCTCCCACAGGGGGAGCACCACTCAGCCAGAAGCCGGGCTCACAGCTGGCAAGCACAGCGGCCGTGGCAGGAGCCTCTCCCGCCTCCATAGCAGCGTTAAGAAGCAGCGAGCCGAGCATTAAGGATTAGCGAGCAGATGGGCAGTAAGGAGCCAGTGCTCCTGGACTGTGAGAGTAATATCCCGGACTGTGAGCAGGCCTAAGCTGGCAGTCGGATATCCTCCAAGGGGTCCTGGACTGCGAGAGGGTGCAGGCCTGGCTGAGGGACCCCCTGACCCCCCGTGCATGAATTTCATGCACCAGGCCTCTAGTATATATATATAATTTATTTCAGAGAGGAAGGGAGAGGGAGATAGAAACTTAATGATGAGAGAGAATCACTGATTGGCTGCCTCCTGCATGCCCCCTACTGGAGATCGAGTGCACAACCTGGGCATGTGCCCTTGACTGGTCTCAAACCCGGGACCCTTCAGTCCACAGGCCGACGCTCTATCCACAGAGCCAAACCAGCCAGGGCCTCCCTCATTTCCTTTTGATTGCTCAGCTCTGCTGAAGGAGGCAACCCTGAGCCGCAGCACGCGTGTGTCGTCAGAGGGCTCGGCTGCCCCTTTCATGATGCATGTATATTTAGTTACATGAACAATACACAAATATTTTGTCTTTGTATAATACTTGGACACTATGCAACATTTTAGAGTAAAAAGTGGGACACCCCCTCCCCTCCTCCCTCATTTCCTTTCCCAAAGGTAGCCACTGTTGGCTGGTTACAACGCCTTTCAATATATCATCTACTCAGATAGTTTTCCCTCTACCTTATTAGTAATTAAAGGAATGCAAATGGAAACAATTGAAAGGGATAACTTCTTTCTTATCATATTTTCATCGCTACAAATGAACGAAAATATTCAGAACTGGCTAGGGCTTGGGGAGGAATTTTAAATGGGAGCCATGGCTCTGAAAGTTAATTTGGAAACGTAAACACATTTAGATTTGATGTCAGTCAGGGTCAGTCAGGAGATTGAATAGGTGCCAGTTATTTGAATAAGAAAAATTTAATCAAAATAATTGTTGAGGGAAAGTAACAGCTCTAAA
>NW_005367911.1:1488965-1520295 GCF_000412655.1 Myotis brandtii | reverse complement strand
GGAAAGAAGGGTCAGTTTGGAGCTGAGACACAATACATTCACAACTGGCAGAGACTTTTACTTCAGAATTCCATTTTTAAAAGATTAAGGATGTGCTTAAAGGTGTGCATAAGATTTAGATAAAGAATGGTTCTTGCGGTATAAAAAATGGAAACAAGCTCAAGTCAAAAATTAAGGACTGCTTGAGCAAAATGTGGCCGTCTCCAAGGCGAAGCCAGATTTATTTATTATTATATTATGAGGTGAAAATTGTGTGTTAATAACTTTAATGACTCATTAAAATATACATATATTTCTATGTATGCAGAGAAAACTGAAAAGTTTGGTGTCTTATTCATCAACTCCTTGGTATGTGGCTCATAGTTATTCTATAAATATTTACTGAACAAATGTATTGTTTCTGCTTCCTGGGGCTGCTGTAACAAAATGCCACACACTTGGCAGCTTAGAACTACTGAGATTTATTCTCTCATAATTCCGAACACCTGAAGTCTGAACTCCAGGGCTCCCTCTGGAGGCTCTGGATTCTGGAGGCTGCAGGCTTTCCTTGGCTTGTGGTCTCATCTGTAGAAACTCTGCCTCCCTCACTGCATGGCCTTTTCCTCTGTCTGTGGGTTTTCTTCTCCTTATAAGAACTCTCACCATTGGCTTTAGGGCCTGCCAGATAATCCAGGATGACCTCACTTTGAGATCCTTAATGTAATTACATCAACATATCTTTTGAGGGGGTGGGTGAGTCCCCATTTAAGCCACTACTGTGTGAATAAATACACAGCAATATTTTACAGTGGCTTCCTTGTGTGGTAGGATTGATAGGTAATAAGAATTTTTTTTTCTCTTTCTCTCTCTCTTTTTGTTTGTTTGTTTGCTTGCTTACCAGTATTTTTATGATTTCATGTAAACATCTTTTTTGAAGTAAAAAAGCACTTGGTTGCGCTGACTGTTGTTGCTCAATGGTTAAAGCGCCAGCCCCAGGGACCAAGGGGTGTCGGGTTCTATTCCGGTCAAGGGCACATGCCTGGTTTGTGGGAGGGAGGCAACCAATCGATGTGTCTTTCTCACATTGATGTTTCTCTCTCTCTCTTTCTCTCCCTCTCTCCTTCCTCCCTTTCACTCTCTCTAAAAAATCAATGGAGAAAGTATCCTCTGGTGAGGATTAACCAAAACAAAACAAAACAAAACAAAAATGTACTTGCCATATGAAAAATGAGGGCCCGCCTTGAGACGTGCTGATTTCATTGTCTTGAGGGCGTGGTTGAGCCCACAGTTCACATCAGCGCACATAACTGTGCCTACCTCGAGGAGAGAGGAGAGAAACAGAGAAGCTCAGGAGGAGGGGCCCATTCACTCTGGAGACCTCTGTTCATTTATGCCCAAGGCGGAACCTGAAGAGTTCCCAGCCGAGCGCTGGACACAGGGAAGCTGGTAACCAGAAGCCACACTTAGCCTCCTGGGCATCTGAGTTGAGCAAACTTGTGGCCTGGGTAGCCCCACCTCTGGAGCAGCTGACCAAGTCTGGAATCTCCCTGGTTGCCTTTCACTGCAGACCTCCTCCTCCCCCAACTCCTGTTCTCACGATATCTTTGATGAATTCCTAGGAAGCTGTTGCTCCACTAACCGAGGAGGGTCTGTACGTCAAAGATCCGAGGATCAAAAGCACGTTAAAAGGCTATCATCGTTTTTATGTAGAGAGGCAGTCTTTCCAAAAGGAAAGAAATGGTCACATGGGATCAGGACATAATTACCTTTTTATTTCTCTTAAAGCCGTAGATGTTTTATTTCCAGTTTCTTTTGAGGACTAATCTTGTTGTTGTTGTTCTTGACATTTAAAGTTATTCTGAAACATGGGTGACTATCAAGTGCTCTACTCAAGATTCTGTCTTCTGGGTAGGAGATAATTTTTTAAAAATTCGGTTTACTAAAAATAATAACCACCTATTAAAGGAAAATGAGAGCATTCATTATCTTTAAAAATCATTGCTGATTTCAGATCAACACTTATTAACAACTAGAGGCCCTATGCACAAATTCGTGCACGGGTGGGATCACTCGGCCTAGCTGGTGATCAGGGCCAATCGGGGCCATCTCACCCAGTCCCCATCGGAGCCATGGGAGCCAGCCAGCCAGGGAGGTTGGCTGGTGGCAGAAGGTTGGCTGTGGGAGTGCACTGACCACCAGGGGGCAGCTCCTGCATTGAGCATCTGCCTCCTGGTGGTCAGTGCACGTCATAGCAACCGGTTGACCAGTCAAGCAGGCAACCAGTTGTAACAGTAGCTTAGGCTTTTATATATATATATATAGATAGATAGATAGATAATGTTAACATGTTAAGATGTCAATTAGAATTTTATGAATGAATAATAAAGAATGGATAAATAGAAATGCAAAAACATGCCATACTTTTTAAACTAAGACAGAAGTTGGCAATTTTTTTCTGATAGTATTTTAGACTTTCTAGGCCAGATGGTCTCTTTTACAATGACTCAGCTCTGCTGTTGTAGTAGGAAAGCAGCCATGGACAATACACTAAGAGCATGGCTGTGTTCCAATAAAACTTTATTTATAAAAACAGGTGGTGGGCCAGATTAAGCCCATGGGTGGCAGTTTGCTGACCCTCAAATGAAAACATTACAAAGTTACATTAGTATACCAATGCTACTGGCTCTCTAGCATTGGGGAGAGCAGATTTTTATCTGCTTTGCTGTTTTTCTTATAAGAAGGAAATAACAACAGCTATGCATGCTTTTCTTGGAAGATTAATGTGGGTTAAATGACGTAAAAGGAAGTAAGAGAAAATGTACCTCTGTCTTTGTGAAATAAATGGTTAGATTCTCAGAAACAAGAATCTTTTCAATTAATTCTATTGGCCATTATGTTCTGGGAACAGGTTTAGTACTTGCCTTACAAGTTCATCTGATTGTATAGCGCTTTTGCCATATGGAGTTATGTGTCGAAAGATTGTGGTTTATGCTACAATATAGCTGGATCTGGAAAATAATCAGTAGTGACATCCACAAAGGGCTTGAATAAAATCCTTTACCCGTGATTTGTTAGGTCATCCTTGTTTACTTTCTCTACATAATATTTGATTGCAAGATAAATTTAAGAGGCAAGTAAGACAATAAAAATGGATAACATTTGGAGGGACTATGGATGAAGTGTGGTTATATTCTGGGTTAGCGGAAATAAAAAACCCAGGAAGGGCTGAGCACATGAGTTGGGAAGTGAATTGCTTTGAGTAGGAATACCTGTATATGGCAGTTTGGGTATGGTAGTTTTCATTGAAGAAACATTAACCTCCCATCTCTTCACTTTAGTGCTTATTAAATGTTTATTTAACCACGTCAGATAATACGTGTTAACTCATGGAGCCTTTTAACATCCTCTGCGCCAGGTGGGTTGTCTGGAAAGCAGATGCTAAAATGAGTGAGCCGTGCGGAAGATGTACCGGGCCAAGGGGCTATCTCAGTGCCAGCAGGTGTGACCATCTCTATCAGCCCAATGGATAGACTGGAGCAAAGAGGGCCTGTTAGGGGAGGCCTGTGTGTGGGAACTTTGTGCCATGCTTTGCTCAGTCACCGGCAGGGCTGTCCTAACCAGAAGTGATCTTAGCTACCATTGCCTTACTCAACGCACAGCCTTAGAAGCTGAGGTGGACCATCATGGAGGTAACAGCTGGAGGCTGTCGATCAACTACACTCCTCACAGTGAGTCCTTTATTTAGTTACTAGAGTCCTGATGCACGAAATTTGTGCAAGAATAGGCCTTCCTTCCCCCAGCTGCTGGCACTGCCTTCCCTTTGGCACCTGGTACCCGGGCTTCCCTCGCAGCCCCGACTTCATCCGGAAGGTCGTCTGGAAGGACATCCGGTCTAATTAGCATATTGTGCTTTTATTATAGATTTTTCTTTCTTTTTATCCTCACCTGAGGATATGTTTATTGGCGTTTGAGAGAGAGAGAGAGAGAGAGAGAGAGAGAGGGAGAGAGAGAGAAAGGGAAGAGAGGGAGAGAGAGAGATCAGTTGCCTCCCATATGTTCCCTGACCGGGGATTGAACCCACAACCTTGTCGGTGTACCGGATAACACTCCAGCCGACTGAGCCACCTGGCCAGGGCAGGGAGTCTTTTCTTGAAAGGGATCTGAGTGGCATAGCCCTAGGGTTGACACCATCTTTCAATTTTCTGACTCTTTAAGCCTCATTAGCTGAATTGTCTCTCGTATTGAGGTTCCCCTGAAATCTCTTTTTATTCTTCTCCCCGATTCTATGGACTCCTTCTGGGAGATTTCTCCCACTTTCATGGCTCTCCTGTGGCCTTTTATTATCTTCTCTGACAGGGCTTAGCTATACGTTGATAATAATTTGATGTATCAGTTAAGATTCCATTTGGGGTCATAACATATACAACCCAAATCACAACCATTTTAATGTAAAACAAACCTGGGTGTACCTCTTTTACCATCAAATGCATCCCTCTCCCCAGAGGTAACCTGGTAGGGTTTACCACTTTGGCAGGTACCCTTACTTTTATTTTCTTTTGCATTTGCATATATAACATTTGCATATGGAGACACAGATCAGTTGGGTGTTTGTTTTGATATAAATGTGATCATGCATATATATTCTGCAGATTGTTTTTTTTACCCAATAATATGACCTGAAGTCCTCTCCATGTCAATTTCTCTGTTTCTAGATTTACCTCATTCCTTTTAACTGACATATAGTATCTCATACTACAGATGCACCGTAGGTTTTCAACCATTTCCAATTGATGGACATTTAGCTTGTCCCACTATTTTATTTTATTTTTTTAATCCTCACCCCGAGGATATTTTTTTCCATTGATTTTTAGAGAGAGCAGAGGGGAGGGAGAGAGGGAAACATCAATGTGAGAGAGACACATTGATTGGTTGCCTCTCGCACACACAAACCCACAACCCAGGTACGCACCCTTAACCAGGAATCGAACTCTTGACCCTTCGGTCTGAGGGCCAATGCTCTAACCACTGAGAAAACTGGCCAGGGAGGTCGCTCCACTATTTTAAAAGACGATGCAGTCAGCAACTTTGCACACATGCCTCTTTCGGAGACTTCCTCCGGGAGAGATCATAGAAACAGAATTGCTAGGTCAAAAGAGAAGCACCTTGGAAATACAGATCATTCACATCAGTGTTTCTCTACCATTTTTTCCCATTATCACCCCATACTAAGAAAAAAATTAAACTTAAATGATTAAATTAAATTAATTACTTAAATTAGTTAGATTAAACTTCTCCCTAAAGAATACAATTTTGTTGGATAGAATTGAGCGACGTAATATCCACAATATTTTCTCCTCCAACAACCATTTCTACTCCCCCAAGGGCCATTAGACGCCCCCCTCCAGAATGTATGATTTAGACAAACACAAGTTGAACACTTTCATGGACCGACCCTACTGCAAAGACACCTCCCTCTTTGGTGAGGGCTGCGAGATGCCAGATCTGTCCTGTGACCCTCGCAGCATTTGGCACTCATAGTTTGCCTGGAACCCTCAGAAAATATTTCCTGAACCGACCTGACTGTGGGTAACACCATGTCCACGCACATTATCACGCTGGTTGTAGAGCAGAGCAGAGCGATGCTGCTCATTTGTCCTCCTTCCTCGGACATGAATGAACGTTGCCGAGGATGGCCAGAATATTGCCGGATAATTCTCGGAGAAGCAACAACTGGGCTGCAGGCTGTCCCTGGTGGGAGCGCGCTCATGCATTCCTTTCGTAGCAGCCTCACATATTTAAGGGGAATGGAATCTGGCCCGTGAGACTCCTCCTTTGAAATATGCTTTGTGACAAGCAGGAGGGCAGGAGAAAAGCCAGCCGTTGCTCTGGTAATGTGAGAAAAACCCTGGTAACGCCCAAAGATATCGGGCCCTTCTGATGCTGGCAAACTGCGAAATGAAAGCCATGGCGTTTAGAAATGATTACTTCTTGCTCTGTGGTCTGAGCCAGCCAGCAGTGATGTGGAAGGAAGGGGGCTCGAAACAGTCACAGGGACAAGACAAAGGTCACTGAGCGGGGAGGCGGTGTGGCTGCCGACAGTCAGGACGCCTCCCCCGCTTGTATTTTAGAAAAGCTGGGGCCCCATCTTTCTGCCTGCGAGCTCGGTTATCCTGGGCAAGTCACTGGGTGACTCTGGTCCCCAGCTGGGCTCGATGAGAGGGAAGCCAAAAGGTTTTACTCAAATCACTTGGGCGGAGAGATGTGAGGTCAAAACCTTCGGAGCTGCAGCTGGGAGTTAATAAAACGCTCATGTAAGAATGGAGGGGCCCTAGCCGGTTTGGCTCAGTGGATAGAGCCTTGGCCTGCGGACCGAAGGGTCCCGAGTTCGATTCCAGTCAAGGTCACGTACCTTGGTTGCGAGGTCCTCCCCGGCCCAGGGTCCCTGGTCGGAGCTTCTGCAAGAGGCAACCAATCGATGTGTCTCTCTCACATTGATGTTTCTGTCTTTCCCTCTCTCTTCCCCTCTCTCTGAATATCAGCGGAAAAATATCCTCGGGTGAGGATTTAAAAAAAAAAAAGAAGGAGAATGAGGGGCTTCCTGGAGCTCTCAGTAACATCTGATGTGTGTGGATGTTTTCATTTCCATGGTTATGGTCCCACTTCAATGTGGATTAAAGAAACACAACTACTGACTTCATAGACGTTATCTATTGCTTAGGATGTGGCTTTAAAAAAGCAAATTCATTGTAAATTGATTTAAATAAAAATAATACAGATGGGTTGTGTGTGGAAATGATTTTTTTTAACGAGAGTGAAGAGTGGGATGAATACAGTTGGAGAAACAGCGATGTACGCCATTCCCTCCAAGAATTGGCAACACTGCCCACCACTTACATGGGCCCGTCGGAAGCAGTTAGGATCATTCACTGTGTCTTCTGCAGCTGGGAAGAAAGAACATGGAAGGATCTCCAAGATGGTTTCGGCACCTTTGTTAGGTGTTCAGAACACAAAACACTTCCTCTTAAAATTCTAATTTTTGTTTTTGTTGTTGTTAATCCTCAGCTGAGGATATTTTCCATTGATTTTTAGAGAGAGTGGAAGAGAGAGGGAGAGACAGAGAGAAACATCAATGTGAGAGAGACACATCGATTGGTTGCCTCCAGCACACACCTGGACAGAACCTGAGAGAGACACATCGATTGGTTGCCTCCTGCACACACACCCGGACAGAACCGGGAACCTGCAACTGAGGTACGTGCCCTTGACCGGAATTGAACCTAGAACCCTTCAGTCTGCAGGTCGATGATCTATCCACTGAGCCAAACCAGCTAGGGAGAAAATACTAATATTTATTGTGGGCTCAGTGTACCAGGCACTATGCTAAATGTTTTACTTATGTTGTTTCATCAAATCCTTACAACGACCCTGGGGGACTAAATCCATTATTATCATCATTGTCCCACTTTACAGGTTAGGAAACTGAGGCCCAGAGAGCATGTTGCTGAAGGCCGCAGAGCTAATAAGCAACGAGGGCTGGATTTGAACTCAGGTGGTTTAACTCCAGGGCCCGCCCTCTGCTCCAGGCGCCTGCTCTGATTTTACACAGCTGCCCTCACAAGGAATCCGCCTGGAGCAGTTGGGGACCTCATTTTTTTTTTAAAGACTTTATATTTTTTTAGAGAAGTTTTACGTTTAAAACAAAACTGAGGGGAAGATACAGAGATTTCCCATACACCCCTGCCCCCACACATACACAACCTCCACCATCGTCAACATCACTCACCAGAGTAGATTTGTTAACAATTGGTGAGCCTACATGGACACATCAGAATCACCCAAATCCACAGTTTACCTGAGGGTTCACTCTCGGTGCTGTACATTCCCTGGGTTCGGACAAGTGCATCGTGACGTATACCCACTATTATAAAATCATACAGTCTTTTCACTGCCCTGAAAAGCCCTCTGGGCCCGCCTTGGGGTGAGGCCCACGGTCTGGCATTTCTAACAAGTGCCCAGATGATGGTTCTGTTCCTATGGGTCCTTGGACTGAGCTCTCAATAAGACAAAGACCAAGAACCTACTGCTACTGCAGGAGGCACCTCTCTTGCCCTCGGTCGCTTGCGCTGTCTCCAAGGCACCCCTTGAGTTCAGAGTGTGCAGGAAGCTGGATCCCAGCTCGTGGCAGTGAAACAGGATGTTCGGCCATCAATCAAAGGGAAGCCGATTCAGCACACGTGTGACTGGGAGTTCTCCCTCCCCTCATGTGTGGCTACAGAGGGAGCATCTGCAGCTCCTCTCAAAGGGAAATGCAAACAATGGCCTCAAGGTCACAGAGTCCGAAGGCATAGCCCATCGTTTCCAGGGAAACAGGGTTCCTGATACCCTTGGAGCGGGTTCAGTCTTCGTCCTGGGCCTCGGGCTGCCAACCGGTCTGTCACGTTATGTAACATTGGGCCCTTTCCCTAAGAGAGAAGTGTTTCGAAACTGTTTGACGTCCCTGCTCCGGGATGACAATCAAGAGACAACTTGTCCTTTTATGTGAGCCGAGCTGGCAGCGAAGCGTGGCCTGGCCCTTTTGCTGCTCAGACGTCTCCCACACTTGTGGCCCGGAGCCTCTTGCTTTCCATCCTTTCTCCAGATTCCCTTGGAGACAGGGTTCTGCCAGGGATGCTCTCCTGGGCTGCAGTCAATGGTATAAATTGTCAGGGTGGGAATCCCAGCCCAGACGCTTGAGGCACAAGAGAAACAACTTGGATTTTTGAAATTCAGTCTAATTTCTATTTCAAGCCCCACTTCCCCAGGGTGGTAAAAACTTAATTTCAGTTCATGTGAGGTTTCTTCCTGCTCTAGGGTTGTATTATGTATCACACAAACTATGCCCGGCCAGTGTGGCTCAGAGGTTGAGCGTCAACCTGGGAACCAAGAGGTCAAGGTTGGATTCCCGGTCGGGGCACATGCCCATGTTGCGGTCTTGATCCCCAGTAGAGGGCGTACAGGAGGCAGCCGATGGGTGATTCTCTCTCATCACTGATGTTTCTATCTCTCCCTCTCCCTTCCTCTCTGAAATCAATAAAAACATATTTTTAAAAATTGTGGGGGAACTAGATGTTCCATGGGCTTATTAGCTCTTTAACGTAGCCCGGTTTATTACGAGGGCATTGCATGGGCCACGTGCCACCCAATTTGTCCTCCTCGCTGGTCCAAGCAAGTCACCATAGAGACTTCCTCGTTCTGGTTGGTATGGTTCCTACACGGCTTTCCTCTTATTTGAGATGTTTTCCAAGAAACATTTATCTAAGCTGAGAGACCTTTCTAGGCCCCTAACATCCTAGGCTTTGAATACTTTAGAAACAGGAAAAAATATTTTTCCCCGTTTGCTTCCTTCTTCACATCATTCCCTGAATCAATAATCATAAAATAGCTTTGCTGTTAAAAAAAAAAAAAGATAGAAGGGCCAAAAAAGAGAGGACATAAGTTAATATTTGAAATATATTACCTTGCTACACAATCTAAGGCCCAGATTAATTCCCAGCTGTAATTCGTGGTAGATCTGTGTGTGTTTAGACTATTTTTCACCCTGTAAACCTTTTTTATATCTTTTTATCGTTTTTTTTATAGAGAGAGGAAAGGAGAGGGAGAAAGAAATAGAAATATCCATGACAGAGAAGGAGAGAATTGTCAGTTGGCTGCCTCCTGCACACCCACTACTGGGGACTGAACCCACAACCCAGGTTGTGCCCCAACTGAGAATCGAACAGGTGACCTCTTGATGCATGGGACCAACTGAGCCACACCGGCTGGACCACCCTGTAAACGGCTTAATGATACTATCATTCTCCTAAAAGCGATTCCTCAGATTCGTTCTCTATTCAGCTTCACCCATTCTCTGCCAAAGAAGTGTGGAGTCAGGGGAGGGGGGAGATTCAGAGCTAAAGAAAGGAGGAGAGTTAACACAGCACACCTGGAAACTGTGCTAGGTCCTGGTTTTGCAAATGGGGCTCATACTGATGGCCCGCCCATGTGAGTTTGTAGCGAGGTGAGATAAACTAATGGTAAGTAATTCAATTATTGAGATAATACTGCTGGCAAGTTCATTTTACTGTGTCCCAGAGGGTGGTGGTGAAGACATCAACTTTGGAGTAAGAAAGCCTATGTTCGATCCCCAACTCTGGCACTTCCTATACTCTTGACCTTGGGCAAGCTACTCAACCTCACCCATTTTTCCAGTGAAATAACAGGGGTATATGGTAGGATTGTTATATGTTTGAATGAGATACTATAATGCATGCTAAGAGCTTAGTACAATGAATGCCTGGCCTTCGTTGACCTTCAGTTTCCTCACTGGAAAGGGGTGGGGGAGACGTATCATCTCTCGGTATTACTTAGGCTTCTTCTGCTACAAATATCCGAACCTCACTCAAGCCAACGTCAGCAAAACACCGGGGAATTTATTTTAAGGGCTGGAGCGTGTCCTGTAACTTAAGAAGAAAAGGAACCAGGAGCAGGAAAGCCTTCAGAAGCCCAGGAACAATGATTCTTCTTTCTTTTCTACTTTTCTCTGGCCAACTTCTTCATTCTCCTCCCACCCCACCCTCCAGGCTGGCTGCAGCTCCTCAGGGGGGAGGTTGGGTTGGGTAGGGAGGCTATCACAGAAACTTGGCCGTGAAACTCATTATCTGAAAATACTTGTTTGGGGACTTTCCATATTGGTGACTCAGGGATTTTAAACAAAATTGGTGGCTACAAAAAAGGCAGCCTCAAGTGTCCAGAAAAAGCCACGCCGTGTTCTCCATTGTATCCAAGTGCACTGTTGGCCAGGGAGGCGATTCGTCCACTTCTTCTGCATGCTGTTCTGTCCGGCCACAGCCTTGTTTAGTTGGCTTATAAACTTTCAACAGCTGGAGGAGAGCGGAGGGTGTGGATAACAAAGCCTATTATTGTGTGCGGTTTTTTTAACTTGCACAGCAGTGGGGAAAATTTGTTCATGACACGTACGGGTGCTTTGTGAATTTATCTTCCTCTCTGTTTATGTGCATGATTACAAAGAGAATGACCAGAGGCAGGAAGGGAGGAAAAGAGGGAGAGACCAAAGCCAGAAATAGATAATGGGTTTTGATTTGAGTTTCACCTCTATTGATAAATTCTCTCCTATGAGTTGGGGTGGGAGTCAATGGAAGGCAAAATCCCACTTTAAAAAAAATTATATTTATATATATATTATTGATTTCAGAAGGAAGGGAGATGGAGAGAGAGAGAGAGAAACATCAATGATAAGAGAGAATAATTGATCGACTGCCTCCTGCATGCCCCACACTGGGGATCGAGCCCGCAACACCGGCATGTGCCCTGACTGGGAATTGAACCGTGACCTCCTGGTTCATAGGTTGACGCTCAACCACTGAGCCACACCAGCCGGGCCAAAATTCCACTTTTAATAGCCACATAGAGGAAGCTGTTTCAGAGTTAAAGCTTTACAGCGTCAGTCCACAGAGAGGCTGACCTTTATCAGGTCGCTGGAAGAGGCAGTCTGATTAGACCAGCTCAGGCACGCTGCCCATTCCTAGAGCCGTCATCCGTGGCCAGGGGTGACGTCACAGCGCACAGGTGGCTTCCAGAGGTCCCCGGCTCTGGCTAAGGGGCACCAGGGCCAGGTCATGGGATGCTGGACCTACACTCTCACAAGAATCCACCGCACATTCCTCGGAGGTGAAGTGAAGGTCAGATTTGTGATCAAACCCCAGCACCATGTCTGAGACGGAAACAAAACGAGCATTTGTTTTCTTTCCTGAAACGGAACCCCATTTCCTGACAGCTCAGAATGAGTTCCCGTTCGGGTCGCTCTTGGCTCTGCTGATACGTCTAGGCCAGGGATAGGGTCAGATGATAAGTGTGTCTAAGAAACCGAAGACACGGTTTCCTGAAGGAAGCAATTAGCTGTCACAGATATCTTTCCATTTTCATTTTGTTGCACGAAATACTCAGTCTTGAAACACTCCTGGTGCACAGAAGCTAAAGCTCCTCCCAGCTTATTTCATTCATCCCCACGGCAGTCCTTCTGAAGGGCGGGCAGTAGTAATTCTCACTTTGCAAACGTGTTCGTTGCAGATCAGGGAGGTCAAATGACTTGTTCAAGGTGATGGGAGTTAGGGGTGCAGTTTAACGTAAGTCATCTGATCCCTAGTCTAATGTCATGTTCAGTAGACAAGGCAAGGTCCTTTTAGAACAGCTGATCTTGGTGTTCGATCAAGTCTTGGAAAGGCTGGTGCATCCCATAATCACTGTCAGGCATAGCTGGGCTCTGCACCCAGGTCGCTCCCAGAGCAGCACAGCTCTAATATTATTGAGCGAACAATTACAGGGCTATTTAATTACTTTAATCCTAAATCCTATGTAGGAAATGCACACAGGGTTTTGAAACAGGCCAGAGGGAAAGGGAACTGAAATCAATAAAAACATATTTTTTAAAATGGTGGCAAGTCTGGCTTTTCTCTTGCATTTTCCCCAACACAATGCGGTTGTATGCGCCGCACTGAACTTAGCCCATCTCCATAGGCGTTGCCTTTGGCTTATTCCCGAGGCCTTGTTCTTGTTTGCTTCCAGGGGACAAGACAATCTCCTGGGCTCTTCCGGGAGGGAAGGAGTCATAGGTCGTCAGAATCACACACCGGGTCCCAGGTCCCACCCCTAACAGTTCTGACTTGTTGGTTTAAGGTTTAGCCTTAGAATCTGCAGTTTTTAAAAACTAGGCCTGCCCTAACCGGTTTGGCTCAGTGGATAGAGCATCGGCCTGCGGACTGAAGGGTCTCGGGTTCAATTCTGGTCAAGGGCATGTACCTTGGTTGCAGGCACATCCCCAGTAGGGGGTGTACAGGAGGCAGCTGATCAATGTTTCTCGCTCATCGATGTTTTAACTCTCTATCCCTCTCCCTTCCTCTCTGTAAAAAATCAATAAAATATATTTAAAAAACAAAAACAAAAAACTAGGCCTTTGCTCATCCTGTAAGGCTAGTCCCTGATTTCTAAATAAGATGACAATTGGGCCACCAGAGCTGTGAGAACAAAACTTCGGGGCAGCAAATGATTCTGGGGCTGCTGTTCTAGTTTCATAATGAGATGCTGCAAGTAACTCCTGAGTCCTCTTACTCCAAAAGCCACTTTGACATTAACTTCTATGCCTTGCTGAGAAACAAGCTGGAGGTATCTTCCTAACAAACTAACCGGCAAAGAAAAAAAAAAAAGAAAAGAAAGGAAAAAGGAAAGAGCACCAGATTGTAAACAAGTCCGTCTTGCGTTCCTTCAGAATAAACGGGGGTTGCTCATTACGTGCCCCCTCCCCCACTCCTCTCTCTTCTAAAGACATTTCCAGAAGAAAGACTTCAATGCGAACGTCAGTCAGTTGCCATGGAAGCTGACCCAGAATGAACCGTTGCTTCTTTTCACCATCTCATCTGGAAATTATTGAGAGATAGATGGCAGAGAGCAAAATTAGAGAGGATGCCAGGAGTTTGTTTACTCCGATCTGGTTCCTTAGAGATGCAAGTGCGTAAAGGAATGATGAGCATGATGGGTGGCATCGGACTATCTGAACCTGCCATCTCTACCCCAAGCCTACTTGGGTCTCGGGGGGGAAAAAAAGGGGAGGGGAGGACAAATGGGTGTTCTGTTTGTCAAGAGATTTCTAGAACTTTTACTTCTTATAACTCAAGTCCAGACTGAACAAATTAGCTCATTTACAAAGGATTCGACTTCTCAATGCCAATGTATGTGCATAAAGGCGCCCTGTCTCGGTACAGACAGACACCCAGATGCACACTCGTAAGGGTGTGGCTGGTGACGTCCTGGCTGAGAGATGGCTGTTGTATTTAAAACTGCATCCCAGGCTTAGGCAGGAAGGCGGTGGAAGGGCAACAGGTAGACAGTCAAGCCAGTGGAGTCTGTCCTTCAAAAGAGCCCTGGGAGTCCCTTCCCCATCCGTGCTCAGCTCCAGTGACAGGAGAGCTGGGGACAATGAACGTTGCAATTGGGCATATGCCTGCCTCCAACAAAACTAAGACTGTTGGTAACTGAGAGGGGAGAATGAAGACTGATACAGGCATGCCTCATGTTACCACACTTTGCATTGTTGCTCTTTGCAAATATTGCTTTTATTTATTTTTTTTACAAGTTGAAGGTTTGTGCAACCCTGCGTTGAGCAAGTCTGTTGTTGCCCAAAAACACAACTCCCTGCAGGCTCTGATGATGGTTAGTATATTTTAGTAATAAAATATTTTTAAATGAAGGTATGTACATTGCTTTTTTTTTAAGGTGGAACGCAATTGCACACTTAATAGACCACACTAGAGAGGAAACATAACTTTCCTATGCCCCGAAAACCAAAAATTTGTGTGGCTCGCTTTATGGCGATATTCGCTTTATTGCGGCGGTCTGCAACCGAACCCGCAACATCTCCGACGTATGCTGGTAACTAGACAGCAGTGCCTGTCTTGGTGCACCTCCAGAATATTTCCCAAAGCTACCCACTTTCCTCCATCTCCAGCCCCAGCATCCGTGGCGTACCACAATCCACTCTCACCTGGCTCTCCTTCTACTGGTCTCCTTGCACAGCGAATGGGTATCTCTTTGAAAGGATGTAGCTTTATGTTGCTCTGCCGCTTAAAACTTTTAATATTACCTATTTGAGTCAGAATACAACTCACGCATTTTCCTATGACCTGAAAGGCCCACACAGTTGGATATCCCCCTGTGAATTTTGCCTTTTCTCCCTCCTGGCTTGTAACAGTCCAGGCCCATTGGCCTCCCTGTAGGAACTCAAGCAAGACTATATACTTGTTTTTCCTTCTGCTTGGCCTCCCCCCCCTCCACCGCCCTCTCTTTCTCTCACAAGTTTTTGTTTACATTGTTTGGACCATCCCACCCAGAGCACTTTGATGTGTCCAGTTAGCTGGGCTTCTGTCTCTACTTCTGGAATCAAACGCTAACCTGGGCTGTTGCTGGGAAAGTATTTCGTAAACGTGATGAAAGCTCATCATCAGTTGATTGAAAGACAGGGAGATTCTCCTAAATAACCCAATAAATAAATCCTGATTCATCAGCGGGAAGGGCTTCGGACGGAGCTGAGCCATGAAAAGAAACCCTGCCTGTGGGCAGCGGCCTCAGCCCATGCCCAGCATGCCAGCCTGCCTCCTGGCCGGCTTCTAGCCAGGCCCCGCCACGGTGGTGGAAGCCCATTCCCTGCATTGACCTTCCTAAGGTGGATCTGCTCCTGTCCTGCTCCTCCAGGTGACTCTGAGTCATACCCCCCTCCCCCACCTGCCTGCTGCTCTTTATCACCAACCCCATGGATTTCCCCGAAAGCACCGAGTCCTATCCAAAATTTGAAAATGGGACATACAGAGATATTAATAAAGGCTCATTTACCGCCCCATCTTTGGACTGATTCTTATTCCCCAAATTAAAAACACAGTTCCTGTTTAATTAATTTGTAAGCTGATGGGCCAAGTGGCTAGTAAACTGCATTTAAAACTTATTAGTAGCCCGGCTGGCGTGGCTTAGTGGTTGAGTGTCGACCTATGAACCAGGAGGTCACAGTTCGACTTCAGGTCAGGGCACATGCCCAGGTTGCAGGCTCGATCCCCAGTAGGGGACATGCAGGAGGTAGGGGATCGATGATTCTCTCTCATCATTGATGTTTCTATCTCTCTCTCCCTCTCCGAAATCAATAAAAAGATATTTTTTAAAAAATTATTAGTAAATATTGATGCCTCTCTTATTGGTAAAACAAAATACTCACTATTCCATGTCGTATTGTTATTATTCCAAAAAACCAGTCTGTCTGTTGTGGGTATTGAAAATTCTGTGAGTGACCGTGGCCATTATTATGCTATTATTTTAACTTTTATACTTATTAGTAATTTTAAATATTCATATGTTACGTGACAATATTATCTACATTTTTAAAAAGTTGCTGGTGCTAATCTCCATACAAAGACAAATGTGCCTTAAAGATCAATCGCTTTGGAATGAAGTTAAATGTGGAGAAAAGCTCTGAAGGTTGTGATACCCAGTGATTGTGGGTTAGGACACTGCTCTCTGCCAAGCACTGGAGCTCATGTTGAGGAAAAAGCAACACAGCGCATAACGCGTTGCAGTGGGTGCCCAAGCTGAGGTTCACACAAAAATGTCTGTAACTGCGCACAAGGATGGGGCAATGAAAAAACTGGTGCCCACACATCTGGAAGAACAAAATTGCCCGTAGCTTTCTGTGTTTGGAGAACATATCTGCCCAACTTTCTACATGTTGCTACAGGGAAATAGTCCTAGGAGTAAGAATTGAAGAAACACTTTCCTTGCATAAACATGGGACCATGTGTGGCTGGGAAGGTCCACCTGAGGTGGGAGGACTAGAGGCAGGGAAGCTGAGCGTGCTGGTGAGACAGTGCGTGGTCTAGCGTGGAGGGAGCACAGAGGACAGGGAACTGAGGCTGGGAAGGGATTTTGGGAGCATCCATGGAGGGTCTCCAATTCCCAGGCGAAGCACCGATGCTTAGTGTAGGAGGCAGTCGGGGAACCACTGGACGGTTTTTGAGCAGGGCGGTGAGACTGTCCCTGAGACTGTAGGTTCGTCGAAGTTCAGTGTTAAGTGAGTGACCGATCGTCCATCCTGTAGGGAGTCACCACTCCCTCTCCAGGCAGGGGGACCCAGGCCCTGAGACCCAGCAGCGACGCACTCGTGATTTCCTCTTCTGCCAACAGAAAGTGTGGGTCCCCCGGCCCTCACACCTGCTCCCACGGAACCAGCAGTGACAGGGACTTGCTCTTGATTCCTGGAATCTCAGAATTCTGGGGAAGCAGGAAAAGCTTTAAGGGTTTGTTGCTGGCAGAACACAGCTGTTTCCTAAATCCAAGACCGAGCTTTTAGATTAATTTTTCTGGGTGGCATAGGGATAATTGCTTCTGTAAACATCTGTTCTATAATTAGAAAACAAAGACTTCTTTGCCCCAATGGAGCGTGATTACTTTTGGGCACCAGTGGGAAAGCTTTAGGGTCATCATCAAAATCCAGTGAGGATTGTCTGAGGGGGAATGTTTCTGTCTCTTTCTAAAGCAGCCAGGAGACCGTAAGATCTGTGTTTATTAGCATTTTATAGGCTGCAATAGAATGAAGCGGAACTCCTGAATCTGTGTGGGCTTGTTAACACAGATGACTCCAGTGAATTAAATTTCATCAGTTCAAAGGACTTTCATTTTGAAAGGAAGTGAGGGCATATCAGAGTTAGGGGACCCTCCAGGCAAGTCCATAAATAGTTATAATTCCAGAGCTATCTACCCCCTTAAGTTTAAGGTCTGCGTTAGGGGAAAAAGGACTACTATGGATGCCCTGGCCTGCTCTGATTTGCTCTTCACGAGCATGTACTGTGACGATAAGCTTGGTAGGATTCCATAACTCTTAACAGAACGACACCATGACATTTGATTGTCAGCCCTGTCCTCCACGTCTGTGTGTCCTTCCATTGTACTTGCCACTGCTCACCTCTGCATCCTGACTTCGCGGGTATTTCTATAGTTCTTCCCACATCGCACCCAGACCCTGATCTTACAGTATTTGTTCATTTTCTTGAGCTTCCCCATCTCAACCCTACCCTGATTTCATCAGTTTCCTGCATCCATCCCCATCAAATTTCCCACTTCCACCTCTAACCAGGAATACTGGTCTTCTTCATCGCTCTGTCCTACACCCTCTTTTCTCACCTACAACTCTTTCCCAGGCGACCCCATCCTTCCCCTTTGGTTACCATCTATTTCTCGTTAACTTGTAGTCCATATGTCAGTCCAGATCGGTCTCCAGAGCTCCAGATCCTTGGAGCCAACCACTGATGTCTCCTCTTCCCTGATGCGTTAGCTCCTTGGGGCTTCCGTAATGAATTCCTGCAGGCTGGGTGGCTGAAACAGCAGCCATTGCTAGGTCACATGGGGATGTTAGAATGACTTTCATTGGTGCAGATAATCACTTTCCATCTAGCATGGTGACTGTTAGAAATGAGCTCTCATTGGAGAAAGGAAGGTATTCAGGTTTTGTGTTTGGCTAAAACATTTTGGAGACACCTCCTCCATTTCATGACCAGGGTATGAAAAGCTTGCAAGGTGTAGCCCGGGCTCTTGGAGCTGGCCCCTGAGGCTGGGCTGTGTTCAGCCTCTAACTTGGGAACATGTGGTCGCCTGGATCCAACTGAGAGTAACTGAATCCTGCGTCTCGAACGTCGCTGTGTTTGTCTTGACGTAGCCTTTCCAATGAAGGTGGTGTTCAGAGCTTCTAAAAGGCGGAGAACTGGGACTTGGTTTGAATCTACAGAAGCAGTCCCTGCACTGTTTGTGTCTGCTTGCCAATAAATGTTTGTTGAATAAATGTGTGTGCAAGAGGAAGAGTTTGGTCTGAGATTTTCTTTCCTGAAAACCTGCCAGGAAGGTTAAGAGAGAATAGCTGAACTTTCCCTGCTCTAAACTGTCCCAGCAGCTACCATTATTGTCAAAAAGAACGTACATGGTGTGCACGACCCTCAGGCCGGTTCACAACGTAACTATGTAGAAATAACAGCCCCATTCATTCGTCAATTTATACATTGAACATTAGACTTCGGATGCACAAGCACAAAGACCTTTATCTGGACAATTTCATATATATATATATATTTTTTAAATTTATTTCAGAGAGGAAGGGAGAGTGAGAGAGAAAAACATCAATGATGAGAGGGAGTCATTGATTGGTTGCCTCCTGCACGCCTCCAACTGGGGATCGAGCCCAAATCCCAAACCTGGGCCAACGCTCTATCCATGGAGCCAAACCAGCTAGGGCTGGACAATTTCAATTTGTTATCCTAAAGGAAAACTTCTTTTAACCCTCAGGAAATACCTAGTGGAAGGTGGAAGAAGAGAAACTCAAAGATTAGGTTCTGAGAGGGCAAGGACCCGGATGCCCGATCTGGGGAGGCAACTGGGGCAGAGCCTGGCAAGATACAGTCCCCTTGAACCCAGTGGCCATGAGGAAGGGACTCTGGTTAGGAAAAACATGTCCCATTGCAATTATCTTTGCCCATAAGGATTTGTGTCTTATTTCCTACTCTTAAATCAAGACCAGACCAGGCCCAAATGCCAGCGAGTTCATAACAGCAGTGACCTACCAATTAGTAGGACGTGGAATTAAGGACAGACCCATCCGGCCTAAGGAAACAGTAGTTAAGATTCAAGGCCTGTCTGTCATTGTCTTCCCTTCAGCATTTCCTTTGGTTGGAGATACGAGGTCAGCATCTAGGGGGCCAAAGGGCAAGCAGCAAGGCACTCCCAAGAGGAGGTTTTGTTTGTGGGTGAACATAACCTTGAGTAACCAAATATTTATGTGTATTTTTAAAATATATTTTTATTGATTTCAGAGAGGAAGGGAGAGGGAAAGAGAGATAGAAACATCAATGATGAGAGAGAATCGTTGATCGGCTGCCTCCTGCACGCCCCCTATTGGGGATCGAGCCCGCAACCTGGGCATGTGCCCTTGAACAGAATCGAACCGCAACCGACAGGCCGACGCTCTATCCACTGAGCCAAACCAGCTAGGGCCCAAATATTTATGTGTATTTTAATCTCTGGACAGGAGAGTGGTAAGAATAGAGGATGAATAAATGAGAGAAGACTATGCCCTCCACTCACCCTTCCCTACTTTTGTGTTTTTAAATGTTACTAAACCATCTCACCTCGACTTCCCTTTACTCCAAGGCAAACTCCTCTACTTCTTATTCAACCTTTACGACATACTGATCTGTGACATACTTCTGCTGGGACTTCCTCTCAGGCATTTCTCCAGTCTGCCTGTTAGTGTCCGATGGTGATGTGATTGTTCCGTGAAGAATAGACAGGCAGATCCAAGCAGACAGACACAGTCAGGTGCCCTGGCCCCGAGAAAACGGAAAAGAACCAAGCAGAGTGCTTCCGACAGGGTGAGGGGAGCTCAGGGCAAGCGGGGACAAGGCCCAGCTGAGCTGGTGAATGCCAGACTCGTCAAATTACATCTCTTGGACTAAGATCCTCATTAAGGGCCTGCACCTCAGAGACATCTTGGCCTCCCAAGGTGCATCATCATGGAAGACTGGCCATGATAACAGTAATTTAAAGGAAGTTAAGAGAACGGTCTAAATTAGAACAGGTACTCATGCTTCCACTTCTATTGAGGAGTCTCAGTGGAATGAAGAAAACTCACGGGAGGACTCCTGGGCAACATAAACTTTGGAAGGTGGACGTGACCAGCCTGTAAGCGAGGCTCAGAAACAAGAAGCGCATCCCATGGTCTTAAGGGTTCTATTGTTTTCTTCCAAGTCATTTCACTACAGAACAATTTCCAGCAGCAGCTTGGTCTACCCGGTGACTCAGTCATGTTCTATTAGGGCTTTCCATCACATGCTGCCTCGTCCCTACCAGCATGGCCATTGCCAAAGAGCTACATGGCTTCGAGTTAGGGAGACTTTCAACACGAGCCTCCGGAGGAATCCTGGGTGGAGGGTGGGACACTGTTTCCTGCACCTGCCCCTCGCTGAGCCCCCCGCAACCTTTCACACACTCTATACCCAGCAGGGTGACAGTAAGATAGCTCCCTGGGACAAAGCGGGGAGGGGAGCGTCATTCTCTCACTGGACTTAACAACAACACCCAACAGGAAATGCACAGCACAGGTGTGGGAGTTTGGCTGACTCGTGGCAAAAAATAAACACGGTTTCCTGTTTGCCTCTTATTTTCAGTCCTAAGTGGTAAGGAGTTGCTGGGAGGGACTTCCTGCCAGGACTAGCACTTTATGTAGGCGAAGGAGGTGTCATTTGGGGGCCAAAAAATGCCGATACCTGCGACCTTTCAAAAACTCTCACCGCTCATTCATTGGTATCACGCCTTAAAGTAATAGTGAGTGTTTTAAGTTGGGCTAAATCATTGTGCTACTTGGAGTGTTGAAAGATTGGCACCTTGAAGCATTATAATTTTTTTCATGTATCTGATTAGATGAAAGCAATTACAAGTTGAGAGAATATTTAGTTTTCTGTCTGTCCATCCATCCAATTCATCTATCTATCCATCCATCCATATTCATCCACCCATCTATCCATATGCATCTATCCATCCATCCATCCATCCATCCATCCATTCCCTAGGTGCCTTTTTACTCCCAGCTAATTTTTTAATGTATTTATTGGAGAGAGAGAGAGAGAGAGAGAGAGAGAGAGATCAATTTTTTATTCTACTTATTTATGCATTCATTGGTTGATTCTTGTATGTGCCCTGACCTGGCATCGAACCCATAACCTTGGTGTATCATGACAACGGTCTAACCAACTGAGCTACCCAGCCAGGGCTCCCAGCTAATTTCTTACAATCTAACATGGATCTCATATGGCCTTGTGGCTTCTAATGAGTCCATGTGTATATAGCAGTATTTCCAGTGAGACTGCAATCTCCTGAGTGGAGAGAGAACATCAAATACTTAAAATAAAATTTCATGAGCGTGTAGAGCAAAAAGCCAAGCACGCAGTAGGTGTGCACTATATTCCTGTCACGATAGAATTCGACCTGGGAAATGATCTGCCCAGCCTGGCAGGGGAAGGTCCCCAAGCAAAGCCCTCCCCGGTTCATTCCCTGCTGCAACATGGCCGTTCTCACACCGTGATTTACAAGGTGGGCAGAACTGCCTCAATTACACAACACACACGGCGCTGCCTAAGGGAAGTCCTGCCAACGGCAGGGGAGTCTGCCTGCATTCCTTTTTGGTTCTTGGAGCTTTCAAGCATCCCACTTGCCCTGGGTCACAGGCACACTCACCTCTGAGTCACCTTGTGCTCCCTCGTTAGCATCTTTAGTAACAGCTGTCACATTAGTGCAAAACCACACTCCATCTCCCAAGGCCTGGCTGCCATGCAGTTCCACCCCCCCCCGCCCACATCCACTTCTTTGCCAGACATTTAATGCATAGCCATTAAGTGCCAGGCATTGGACTGGGCATGGGGGAATACAGTGGTGAATAATGCATATAATTACTGCTCTTCAGGGAAGCAGAGCCCTCGAGACAGACAACAGACAACCACAACTCATTGCGATGAACATCATAACAGAGGAGCCAAATAGAGGGCACTAACCCTGCCTGGGGGGTGGGGGTTGGCTTCACAGAGAAGGTGCCTTTCCAGTTGACTCCTGGGGGTACGTAGGAGTCCCCCAGGAAGTGAGGAGAGGAAGGACGGCCACAGCAGGGGGAATACTGGATGCAGAGGTAAGAGTGTAAGAATCCGGGACAGCCGGTGGTGAAGACGGGAAGAGCATGGATGTGAGGCTGGGGAGTTGGAGGAGGGTGCATGGGAGGAACAGGGGATGAGGCTGCTACAGGTGAAGCAGGGCCCAGTGCGACAGGCTAAGGACTTGGGCTCTTACAGGGACAATGGGGAGCCATTCAAGGTGTGGAGAGACAATCATGTTTGTGCTTCGGAAAAATCCTCCTGACCAGGAGAATGGTTCTGAGGCTATTGTAAACGTAGAGAAGAGATAGTGAAGGCTAAGGCTAATCGTGGAGGGCGGATGGAGAGGACGGACATAATTAATATGAAAGCTGCTTAGAAGGTAGGGGCAATGGGTGGGACACACACACAGAAGGAAGGAGAGAGAGGGATGTGAAGATAGATCCCAAGATGTCCAGTTCCAGCCCAGCGGGCATGGTTTGGTGGTTGAGCGTTGACCTATGCACCAGGAGGTCATGGTTTGATTCCGGTCAGGGCACATGCCCGGGTTTCAGGCTCGATCCCCAGTGTGGGGCATACAGGAGGCAACCTATCAATGATTCTCTCATCATTGGTGTTTCTATCTCTCTCTCCCTCTCCCTTCCTCTCTGAAATCAATAAAAATATATTTGGAAACACCAGATCAGCCTGGGAAATGCTGCCAAGCTGGGTGCAGGATCCACTCGGCTTACCGAGGCCCCTGTCCTCACCTTCGTTACTCCTGGAGGAAGGACACCGGGGCCCAAGACTCCACGCGAGCCTTCCCTTTCCTGGCATTTCCAGAAAAAATATTGGGAAATACCCCAAAGCTTACTGTCCACACAGCAGCCCTCAGCGATTACGGCAATTGCTCAATTATATGGTTCTTCGTGAGGAACAGATTACAGGGTTCCTTAGCTGAAGGCTCTGTGCCCTGACCAGATAAAACTAAATTAAAAAACAACAACAACAACATGCCAACACTGGGCATTTTCGGAGCGTATGGCAACAGTTAGTTCTGGTCGGCAAGAAATAGGAACAAGGCACAATAAACCGGGGGGAGGGAGGGGGTTCTGTTTGGTTTTGCTTCTTAAGGATATGGAAGGTCTGAGACGCAGGTGTGCTTTTAGAAAGAACAAGCCTCGTTTGCAAATACCTGATGTCAAACAAATGATAAAAGTGCAGGCTGTTTGCAAGTTCTCCATGAGCCCAGTTCCAGTGGTTTGTTGCTAGGTCTGTGTCTTGCAACTTGGAGTTCAGGTTTGCATAGAGATGGTGGTATATGCGCCTCCAGCCCAGCCCGGAAGAATAATCCTAGTCTAGCAAACCACACGACCATCCACCCAGTGTCCCACTGTGGCAGATCTGAATTACTTTCCCACCAGCCATTGTCCTACTTTCCTTTCCTGGTGCTAGAACTTGCCTCCCTGTAAATACCCAATATTTACCTTCCCAGCTTCCTTTGGTGTTATGGCCTGGGCAAGCCTTACCATCCTGGCCAAGGAGCATTGCCAAGAAATCTGTTGAGTGGTTCTTGGAAGAGGTTCTCCTTCTGTGTGTGTGTGTGTGTGTACGCACACATGTGAGGATGTGGTGTTTGGCACAGTGGCAACCATTTTGTGGCCATGAGGAACAAATCCTGAGGTTATCATCCAACACTCTGGGGATGGTAGACCAGAAAGATGGAAAACGTGGGGTCCTTGACTTATTGAACTGTAACCATCCCCTCCCCCTACCTTTAGACTTTTGAGAAAAGTGTACTTACTGAAGACTCCATTCTAGGTGAGTATTACAGCTCCTAATTGTTCTACCCTCCTCCAAATGTCCACACAGAGGCATGCTGGCGGAACTCTCCAACTTATCCACATGTCAGGTGTGCGAATGTTTTAGCATTCCCAATCCCTGGGATTTAAGCGTTTTAATGCAAAGCCTTGCAGCAAAGGGCTGGAAAGGAGTTATGTAATTTTTATTTTTTCATGTTTTTAAATTTTGCCGCTTTAACTATTGGGGGGAATAAAGGTGTTCTAACATGGCCCGCTGGTTTCTCTTTCTCATGGGTGTTGTCATCCATTCCCAAGCCCAGCTCTGTGGAAGACAAAGGCAAGTCTCGGAGAGTCCTTTCGTCGGTGCACGAAATGCCCATTTTGCGCATGTGCAGACTCATGGGCAGGTGTTGGGGAAATACCAGCCTTCGCATCTCCTACGAGGCAGAGAATAACGGCAATGAAATAACGCGTGGAGGTCGGGAGCACCTGTTCCAGCACAGCAGGCTCATCCTGGCTCCGCCACTGGCTGACAAGTTACTTAACACGCCTCATCTTTTGCTTCCTCATTGATAAAATGATGTTAATGGGGTAGAGGTCCCAAGAATCAGGACCTGGGAAGTCTTTCGCACTATACCTGGCACATAGTAAGAACTCAATACATGGGGACGATTGCTCCCAATACATGGCCGATCTGCTCTTCCCAGGTGGCACTGTGAGTCGAGAGGGTGTCCCTATGTGCAGGCTTTGCTCTTCATCATGACCTTGGGGGTTGGATTTAGCAGAAAGCAGCTCCTATTTGGAGACCCCTTGTCTCCTTCTGGGTCTATCCATTTATGGAGCTGTTCTTATTAATGTGGCATCATACTTGTGTCTGCAGCATGGTTTTGGTTCATGACTCGGTATCCCTAGCAGACTAGAAGCTCCTTGGGGGTAGGACTGAGATTTTCATTGCTGGGTCCTCCAAAGTTCTCAGCTCCGGGCTGTGTACATGCCTAAGGAATGTTGGTTAGTGAATGGATAGATGGGCAGCAACTGTGACATGAGGAATTGGGGCTAATTTCTAGAATGTTCAGAGAGCAGTCCTTCGAAACTTGGCTATGCATTAAAATCATGCCTGGATAGAGTGACCCACCGTCTGGTTTGTACAAATTCCAAGGACTCGAGACTTTCAGTTTTAAAACAAAAATTGAGGGGTTTCCTGGGACTCAGGACTTTTAGTGGCAAAAGATGGGAAATTCCGGGAAAAGTGTGAGAGTCAGTCCTGGGAAAACTGGGCGGGTTGGTCATCGAATCAAGAGGCTTTAAAACATGCTGATGCCTGGGACCTGCCCCCAAATTTTCTGATCTGATTGACTTGGGGTTGAAGATTAACTGCCTGGGTTCCTGTGCGCACTGGAGCTGTGAGTGGGTTACAGGCGGCCTGAACAATGGCCCCCTTCAGACTTCGGGGTGCTGATGGCGTGAACAGGGTTGGGAAGCACTGACTGAGTCATGCTCCATAAAGGTGGTGAAGAGAGAATATGTTAAAAAAGAAAATTCCAAGGCATCACCCAAGACCCTCCAAACTGGGGCCCTACGTTGGGACCAAGCTTCCCCAGTGATTCATTTGCACACCCAGATTTTAGAATCCCAAGAATGTACAGCTAGAATATATGTACAGCTAAAGTGGGTTGGGAAGCACTGACTGAGTCATGCTCCATAAAGGTGGTGAAGAGAGAATATGTTAAAAAAGAAAATTCCAAGGCATCACCCAAGACCCTCCAAACTGGGGCCCTACGTTGGGACCAAGCTTCCCCAGTGATTCATTTGCACACCCAGATTTTAGAATCCCAAGAATGTACAGCTAGAATATATGTACAGCTAGAGTATATGTACAGCTAAAACATATGCACAGCTAGAACATATGCACAGCTAGAACATATGTACAGCTAGAATATATGTACCGCTAGAACATATGTACAGCTAAAGTACATGTACAGCTAGAACATATGTACAGCTAGAACATATGTACACCTAGAGTACATTTATAGCTAGAACATATGCACTGCTAGAACAGTACTTCCAAGGAAATGCCTTTGGGAATGGTCCCACTTGAATTGACTTGGGCCCAGAAGGTAACAGATGAGATAAAGGGATGGGAACGGAACCATCTTTCATCATCACAGAATCTTCTCCTTTCCCCAGACTTTTTCCTCCCCTTGAAATGGGTATTTCTGAACATCACAGCTGCCTTCAGACCCCCCTCCACCTCAGGCCACCGACCTTCAGGTGGCGAGAGTCAGCCTCTTGTGGCCAATGAGGTTATTGTTCTCGATGCCCTGCTCTCTCCTCCCCTGGGAGCTCACAGTAAACAGAAGCGGAATGAGGCTATTTCTCTGCAGAAGAGCGAGTGAGAAGCACAGATGCTTGGGAGGGCAAGCCGCTGAGTTTGGGGGAGGTTGGTTGTGCAGCATTTGCGTGGCCGGAACGGACTCATCCATCCCACAAAAGGGGAAAGAGTTGACATTTGTCACCGGTCTCACCAAAGGACTTCGAAACCCTTCCCAGAAGAAAAGCGAGCTTACCATGGTGGCGAGGGCCCGGAAAGGGGTGAAGACCTGCCCGAGCTGATAGTATTTGTGCATGTTGATGTCCCCGTAGCGACTGCGACGCTCCTTCCAGCCGGCCAGTCTCTTCTCCGTCTTCATGTCCAGGAGGTCCCGGAAAGGGCCCTGCTGGGGGGGGACGGGCCACGGGCACCTGCGGTGAGGAGCCCAGAGAGCGCGTCCCACCAGCTCCCACAAGTCAGAGTGTACTGTTTAAAACAGGCACTTCTTCACGCCTCTCCTGCACTAGGCGGACCGCCATTTGCCTTTCTTAATGGTCTACAGCCTTGGGAGGTAGAGAAAAGGGCCGTCCGCTCCATGAGTTGGTGGGTCTGCACAGCAGATTGGGGGTCAGGGCACCGAGTTCTATTCTGACTGCACCACTCACTGTAGGACCTCAACTCACCACCCACCTCTATGGTGGTTCAGTGACTGAGGTCGTTTCCAGCCTCGAAATGGCATGGTTCGTGGGACACTGGCTGCCAAGAATGCCATCAACCGGCGGCCATACTTGCTGAAGGCCGGAGGCAGGCTCCGACGTGTGATTGTGTGCTGCAGGGTCCCCTCTTGGGATTCTAATCTCACTTCTATTAGAAACTGAGGAGCAAAGGAGCCCCGTTTGCATTCCACTTGGAGAGACACTGACACAGGGTGCCCAGCGGACCGCCCAAGCCAGAGAGCTTCCTTGCCCAGCACCGTCCCTGCTCTCTACCGAAGGCACCACCTGCTGGGTGCCCACGGCTGCTCTGATGCTTGTTCTCAACTGGTTTCCCCGGTCCCCGGCCACCTCGCTCTCACCTGCCCTCTCTCCTCAGGCCTCGCCTCTCTGGACTAACAACCGAGTCCTGCAAACTGTCCATCAGTTTCCCCAGAAGAGCTGGGGCCTTCTTGCTCTGCGTGTGTGGCCAGAGGGTGAGTGAGGTCCAGCCTGATTCTTGGCCACAGGGCCCACCCCGGACATGCTCGGCTCCCCCTTGGGTGCAGAGAAGGCGCAGCAAATACTGCCTCTCTCTACGTATTGATTCTTTTTTTTTTTTTCAATCCTCACCCAAGGATATTTTTTCCATTGATCTTTAGAAAGCGAGTGGGAGGGAGGAGGGTGAGAGATAGAGAGAGAAACATCGATGTGTGAGACACATGGACTGGTTGCCTCCTGCACGTGCCCTGACTGACCCCGGGGACGAACTAACAAACGAGATACATGCCCTTAACTAGGAATCGGACCCTCAAACCTTCGGTCCTCGGGCCAATGTTCTAACCACTGAACAGACCTTCCAGGGCTACATATTGATTCTTTTATGCCCCACAGAGGCAGGGTAATGGTTGGCAAGGTGGTGGTGGTAGATGCAGCCTGGCTTCTGATGGCCGGGTGCACCCACCTTTCTCGCTGAGACACCTGAGGAGTGGGGGTGTGCTGAGGAGTGGGCGGCTGGACACACCGCAGGAACCTCATCCCAATTAGGGGGTTGGACCATTTCCTGCCTCCCACACAGCAGGAAGCGAATGTGTTGGTTTATTTCTCCCAGCACTGCCCAGGCGGGCACTGCGATGGCAACTCTGGAGGCAGCGGGGACAGAGGAGCTGACATCAGAGGCCCCTAGGGACATTACAGGTCAACATCCCACATCCCAAACGGAAACAGTGAGACCCAGCAGGTGAGAGGACTTCCCGCGGCCTCTGTCACCTTCTCTTGCCTCCAGTTTAAATTCACATGCGTGGCTTCAGGGGGTGACTCTGTTCCAAGGAAGGCGGCCCCAGAGTCCACCTTGAGGACGGACAGACAGGTGCCAGCAGACCTTAACGGGCCAGACCAGCCCCATCACTCTGGATCGGCTGGAGCCGACTGAGCGCAGAGCTGTATCCCGTGAAAGATGAGAGAGTCTTCCACCCCTGGACCCTTCTGTCTGCTCCTTCCCCGACCTGTCATGGCGCCTCTGTTAGGAAGGCCATCATCACCATCATGACCACCAGGACATTTTCCAGAGGAGCCAAAACCTGCATGCACCTCCTTTCCTGCCAGATCAGCCCCCCTCTGGTCCTCTCCTGCCTCCCCGACTCCCCTTTCAGAATTCTGATGTTGGCTTCCAAGGAAGTGTCTGACCCCCGTCAGAGCTACTCCTCCTCTGGGCTTCCACACCATCTCCCCCGGGAGTCTGTGTCCCCCACCTGACTTACTGCGAGGTCTCTCTACCCAGTTATGTCCCAACTACACCCCGGGGTCCTCAAAAACTGAGCCTGCGTTTTACCACCTTGGATGGATGACATGTCACGTGCTAAGTGCTCAACAGAGGTTTGTCACGTGAGGAGCGATTGAAGGCCATTTCTGGATGGTACGACAGTGGGGAGAGAGGATTAGATTGCCACCGAGCTTTCCAAAAATGCCTCTCACACAAAACAAAATGAGCCTGTGAATGGAGGGTGAGGCAGGGGGTGAAGACTCGCCTCTCCCTCAGTGGAAATGTAGCAGCAATTGGGGGAGAACAGAGGTACCTGGGGGGGGAAGAGACCATTCGGGGCCTCAGAAAACTGTCCGATTTTGAGGACTTTTCTTCTTTCGGGGAACCCTGATGAGATCCACAGCGCAGTATGACCTGTGCTCAGGGCTTCATCTCTCTCTCTGCACCGGCCTCACGTGGAGGCAGGAGGTGATGGGGGTGGGATGGGGTCAACGGTCAAGAGAAACCATCGGCACCTCATTTGCTCAGCTCACCCCTGGGTGGGGCACAGTCTCACCTCTCAGCCTGCAGGGCCGAGGGAGGAGAGGGGCCCTTGGGAGACTTACGTCGTGTATTTGGAAGTTCTTTGCTGCGGGAGGAGACAGTTGCCAGCTTCGTCCCACAGCTTTGGAGCTCGGACTCGAGATGAACGGTGGATACACAGGTCCCAGGGGGGTCGGCAGCTTCAGGTCTGTTCCTGGAGACGAGGAGAGAAACGCCACATTGCAGACTCCCACGCCCAGTGCTTGCATTTTCCCCGCCTGGACCGGGGTTGACGTCTCTGGGGTTGACCCCAAAGCGTAACAAGCAAGAGGCCTGTGCAGAAGGGAGCAGCCCCTCAACCCAGAGCCAGGAAAGCTCTTACTGGGACACATATGGAGGCCACAGGACGTTCTGATCTGCTCTGGAAGCTGAGGATGGACGTGGTGGGCAGGCGGGGCCTCTCTCTCCGCAGGGGAAGGATGGGCAAGTGGTCTTGCCAAGGCCACAGGAGTGGAGTTGATTCTGACTCTGAGGGGTTAACTGAAGAGAAGATAACTAAGGGCACCACGTGGCCATTTAACTAGGTTAACTGAAGAATGAAGCATGCGACCCTCTCATCTTTCTGCGTTTGTGCAGAATTATTCTTTCACTTTTGTGCAGAGGTCAGCAAACTCTCTCTGTCGAGGGCCAGATAGTAAATATTTTAGGCTTTGTGGGCCATGCGGACTCTGTTGCAACTATACAACATGGCAGCTATGCAACACGGCTGTGGCGGCACAAAAGTAGTAGCCATCGAGAACATGTAAATGAGTAGGTGCGGCTATGTTTCAATAAAGCTTTATTTATGGGCACGAAAAAGTGTCATATAGTTTTGGTTTCCTTTTCAATCATTTAAAAATGGTAAGTCCGGTCCTACTTTGCAAGCCATCCAAGAACAGGTCGCAGGACGCGTTTGGCCCGTGGGAGAGAGAGGAAGAGAGGGCAGGAGGACTGAGGGAAATAAAGGAAGAAAGGAACCCCAAAGTGGAGTCTCTGATGTCCCTTAGTCATTCATTTCCACGTCCAGCGTCCAGGGGTGCGATGCAGTTCCGCCTCAGCTCAGTGCCGTCTAACTTCCTGTCGCTGCCAGACAGTTCTCTCCCACACGTATGCAGTGAAGAGCTAGGCAACGGCAAGCCTGCATCTCTGTTTCCTTTGACGTCTTCCTCTCCCAGCCACGACCTTGGGTGGTGCTCATTTCCTTCCCCCACCTTTCAGGAGCTGATGTGAGAGCCAGGGTGGGAACCTGGGTGCTGTCTCGGGAAGCTAACCAAGGCCCGAAGTGAAGCACTGCTCTTCTCGCGGAATTTAAGAAGAGTGCCGTGAGCCCGGCTGAGCCGTCTCCCCAGGATGTCCGAGGGGGTATAGAAAAACAACTCAGAATGACTGTGTCCCCAGCTGGCGTGGCTCAGCGGCTGAGCGACAACCTAAAAACAAGGAGGTCAGGTTCGATTCCCAGTCAGGGCACATGCCAGGGTGGTGGGCTCCATCCCCAGTGAGAGGCATGAAGGAGGCAGCCGATCAATGATTCTCTCTCACCATTAACGTTTCTCTTTCTCTCTCCCTCTCCTTCCCTCTCTGAAATCCATAAAAATATATGTTAAAAAATGACTTTGTGGGGTCAGCCCAAACACTTACTCTTTGAGGTTGCTGTGGAACGCTGACATTGCAAAAGCCTCCCTTGGTGGGAGGGGTGGCGGCGGCTAGCACAGCCTCGCACGATGTCCTGAACATGGCAGACTCTCGGTCAATGCGTGTGACACAGAGGAGAGGGGAAGGGGAGGGGAGTTCTGGAGAAGATTTTGTCTGAACAGGAGCTTTGGTTTCCTTCCAGCTGAACTGTCTCGGGTTGTGTCTCGGGGCTTTGGAGGAGCCTGAGATGTTCTGGGGGCAGAGTTCCCCTTCAGCCCGGAGGCGAACCAAGTCCAGTCTTCATGTCACCCCAGCGGACCGCACGTGGCTCTCTGTCTCGCACAGCTGCCGCTGGCTCAGTG